>NC_135500.1:174700419-175002419 GCF_052857255.1 Amblyomma americanum | reverse complement strand
GTTGAAAGTAAAACTTCTGCTCTTCATTCTGTCATGTGTGTTTCAGAAATTGCACATAACCATCACAAATAGGGCACAGAGGTGCATTAACTAACATAGTGAATAACAACCTTTAACAATATTTTTGCAGGCAAAAAGAGTTATGATATGAACAAGATGGTATGTGCTTGAGAAAATGGTATGGACCAACCATATTCACACAAAAGTATCCCAGCAGATAACAGAAAAGAGTATTTAGAAAGCCAATGTGGCTTGTCTGCCATCTGAGAAACAAGCACTGCTTGTATCCACTGTAATGCTCTTTGCCGTTTGTCCTGACAATGAAAGACATGGTTTGAAAAACCGGTCATATTCCTGATGCACCCATGTCACTGCATGTGTGCCTTGCCAACATCAATACTTTCAAACAACTAGTTGCAGAATACACCGGAACACACCACATCAATTCATCAAAGGGTGTGTGTCACAGACCCAATTCTTATCGGCGCTGCAACAGGCAAGACAATATATGTGTACCAAGCTGCAATCTGAGAGTTGATAGTCATCAGCTATCAAATACTAGTGGTAAACTGTAAATCTGCATTCCTAAAAACGTGCCTTTTCTCCACTGCAGTCCTCACACGCACTGCAAGTGCAAAGCCTTTTTGTTTCTATTCGTCAGACGGAGCGTACACATTCACAACCTTGAATAGCACAAAAACTGCAAGCTCATGTAAACCGACACGGCAGCGGTGACCTCCTCACTTTGAGTCAACACAAAGCTGTCCAGCACATTTATATCACAGATTCAAGTTCTCAGGCACCAAGTAGCGTTGTTCCCATGGAGCAGCGCACGTGCAAGGTAGGAGGCAATGCCAGCCGCATCACAGCCGGGTTTCTGCAGCTTGCAACGCTTGTCTGTTTTCATACACGGTGCACTGGGGGGCAGGGCTAGGAGCACTAGGGCAAGGGGGGGAGGGAGCAGGGCAAGGAGAAACAAGAACGGAAGGGGACAAATGCAAACTAAGACATAATAGCCAGGAGTGGGTAGCACACCACACATCAATGTGCTTTTCACCGCAATCAACTCTGTCATCAACTCTACAGCTTGAAGTTTTGAGAGCAAGAAGAACCAGCTCGTAATCAGCCATAACAGCTTGTCTTTTTCAGAATTAGAAGCATGGTGGCCCTGGGCCATCAAAAGTAGGAAAGAATTCCAAACCCCAAGGAAGATTCCACAAGCGCCCTTCCTTCTTCATCTACTATAGCATAATTACAAGGCCACATCTACAATAGAAAGCTTTGCTAGCTTCTCTAAATGCCTCCTCATGGTTACATTTAAGTCCTCACTTTTTACTCCCTACTCGTTCTTTTTTGTTCACAGATATTCCAGATATCAGGAAACACAGGGGCCGTGATAAGATAGTAACAGTATCCACAGATCTGTGGCTCATAATGTCCTTTGACAGAAAATTATAATTCTCAATGAACTTTGATAAAAGAAACATTTAATGTGGTCCGTCCTTATGGAGTACTTTTGTACTTAGCATGTGTGACCTGTATGGCCAGAGACAAAGAGAACTGGTTTTGAGAAAAGGAAAGATTCAGTAACTGCCTCATTCCTCGGTGGATATCTTAACCATGCTGTGAGAGAAGGGAGGAAGTGAAAGAATGAAGAGAGAAAGAGGCACCATAGTGGAGGGCTCCAGAATAATTTTGACCGCCTGTGGTTCTGTAATGTGTGCTTAATGCTAACATTACGCGATCAGTGCCCAGTGCTGATACAGAGCTGCATGAAAGCACATTGACATATTGGTGTGACTGTCGTGCTCAAACCATGCAAAGGGTACCGTGCTATTAGTGTAAGCACAAAACGATTTCAATTTAGTCATACAACAACAATAAAAACATGCAAGCCTGTTAAGTACTGACACAAGTAAGCAATGGTATATTCCATGATAAGAATAATTAATTGTAATCTATTTCTACTCGTGCGCACCCTTTGCCAACTTGTACAGTCAGCAGCGCAAGTTTACAGGATTTACATGCTCGGAAACAATGAACTGCACCGCCATCTGGTAACCGAGTCATCGCCTGGTATTGCTCTCACTAGACGGAGCAAGCAAATGCTCTCAGATTGGCAAGCATTTTAGGCAGCTGGCCAACATGACAGTGGCAATACAGTGAAACCTCGTTATAACAAGTAAAAAGTCTTAAAATAGTTCGCTACAGCCGAAATCACACGCATGTAACAGCGTTGCAATTTAGTCATTGAAGGGACAGCAATTCTGGCGATCCTTATCAGAGAAACAAAGAGAAGGTTTGCCAGGTTTAGGCGGTTTTTTGAAGGCGCTCACAGCTACTCCCAGGCCGCAAAAATCCGAGCGCCAGTTTGGTTGGCTTCCCGTACAGCACCAAAAACGCAGGTTAAGTGCCGGTTACGGTAGCTTCCCGCATCACAGCTGTGTCATGTGGAAAGCGGTATGTCAGAGCTAAAGCTATCGCCACCTACACCACCTCCGCGACAGCCGATATGAGCGCAGGATTGTTACTGCAAGATTACAACCACCTGTGCTGGTGCTTCCAGGGCACTAAGACAGATGTCATAGGGGTGAACGCGTACTCACTGCCGGACTGCAACCCTACACGCCGCTGTTGGCGGAGTGCGAGAAAAAAAACCTTCGCACGAACGCTTGCTGCATCACCACTAGTCACTTGTGCAGTGCTGCGAAGCCTGCCGCCCGCCATCCGAACGGGCACAGTTAGGGGAGTTCGATATATCCATTTCATAGACAACCGCATTCGATATATATAAAGCAGAAATCGCATGTGTTTCTCAAAAATATTTATGAAGAGTTCTATATAGCCAATAATTCGTAATATCCATGTTCGTTATATCGAGGTTTCATTTTTCTGTGCACCTGCATCCCATAAACTTTTGCAGCTGATTGAGCATGCCACAGGGTTTGCTGCTCAGCCATGTAGTGGGGCTCCTGTACACAACCCAGATACACAACCACAAGAAATTTAAACGAGTGCTGGCAACCTAAAACAAGCACATAACACACCCAAGAATAAGATTTGGTGGCCTGTGAACCTTCGAAAAAGGGTGCACATATTTTTTTCTCTTGTCAGTAATGAGCCCAAATGATCTAACAGTTAGAACAGCTATTCTGTAACTTATAGCAAATATGATACTTCACACACACATGCAAATTCTAATTAGTTGACTTCCTGTATTTTAGGCAAAGATATGAATTTTGCCATATGCTTAACAGAGGCAAGCCTTTTCATTTTCTCTTCTACAACACATCAGTGGGTCATGCAGCATAATGCAAACACTATACAGGCATGCAAAAAGAAGACAGACTTACATGTGGATGTTTCACACATCAACAAACCATTCTCGTATGCAGTGCTGAGCTATATCACATTGCTAAGCTAGGAAGGACAGGTAACAATCCATGCATAACGCCACAAATGAACACCAACACGAAAAAACAGAAATGAGCCATGCTGCGATTGCCAGATTTGAACGTAAAGAAAGAGGGTGTGGCGCATTACATTGATCAATATTAACTGTGCAAATGCCCTGAACACAAGGTGAAGATCTTAAGTAACGCATAGAGCCAACAGCCGTTAGGCCCGAAATAAATGCTTTACCCATGCTTTTTTTTTTTAAATGTGGTTGCACCAAAAGGCATCTAGAAATGCCATACAATGCAAGAGCCACCACCATGCAAGATAAGTCGTTAAGGGAAGCCACCAAGCTTAGGGCATCACAGCACAAACGAGGACCCTTAAATCGCATAATAGGCAACCGATTCCTCACAGGCTAAGGACAATGCATGTCAGCACGTCACGCATATGGGTGCACACTTCATGCTCACAAGGTAAGTTCAAGATCCGAGGTACAAATGAAGTTGGACCACCTCTCAACTCAGTATTGTTGAAGAAATCGAGAAAGCTGCAAAACAGCACTCCTGACAATGAAGCGAAATGGTTACACAGCAATTCTGATAATGTACAACAAAGAGGGTGCTTTCTTAAAATCACACATGAACAGCCCACATTCAAGACCCCTTTTTTGCAAGTGGCAATGTCTGAGCACAGGAAAGTTGATGACGTAAGGCCATGCAGAGGGAAAAACAGTTCAGCACAGAAGTGCGCAGCACACTTGCACATGCTTCAGCCAACGTTGCCTTCTTGTGAGGGAACCAAGCTGAAATGTGAAGCATTTCATTAGGTGCAAGCGCTGCAGCATGCCACAACCAGCAACACACATGCAAATGTGCTACTAGCATGCAACCACAAAGAAAGTGTTCACCAAAATGCATGCAAGTGATGGTAGCGAAACAGGGCAGCAAAGCAGCCTGCCAACATTACTTAGCTGGCTTTCAGAGCTCCAGCACTTTTCTTCTAGGCTATATTACCATGCTGTAACAGCCGCACTGCATCTGCTGCCACATTTTTATCAACTCTATCTAAACTAGAAGCACTAAAACCAAACTAACTATAGAACAGCAACCATTTTTATAAACTCCCTTCATACTCATGCTAGAATCAAACCACATGATATCCACTTGTCCAGAGCCAAAGGGACATTCATAGGTGCACCTTGAGCACGCTATTTCTGGTTTTTCTTTATTTTGCTTATCTATGTGCAACTATGTTGCTTATATGGGTGAAAAAATAAATCATGCATATTTACTTTTGCTTGGTTCCTTGAAGAATTACAGGGCCGGGGTCAGCATGAGTGATCTCACTTTCTCTCACAGCTTCTGTTAAAGACTTAAAACATGAACGCCTAATCCTGAAATTTAAAAAAAGAAAGAAAGTTAAAATGCTGATGCGAGGGCATTGGGCTTTTGTCACTTGATCTGCACATGTCAGACCAAAAAGAATAAAACAAACCAACATATTTCTGGCAGCGGATTCTTTGTAGCCACCATGTTTTGACACGTAAGCAAGCCTCTGGGTATTAATGATATACTAGCCATACCCATCATCCTACCAGCAACCCCCTTTTTTTCCCCGCTATAAGCAGTCATTTTTGTTATATTTCCCTTGCCATCACATCACACCGAGCTTTTTCCACACATAACAGTAACTTTCAGAACATTAACAAACATTAAGTTCGGAGCTACTATATAATGTCCGATGGAATACCCCCCAGGCCTGGTCAGGATGAAGTATTAGTATGACAAGGTGAAGACTGGGTCACTGACCAAGTCAGAAACAAAGAAAAATGATGTGTCGGATCCCATATGAGACCCTTATTCACAATAACCTTTTGACTTGTCAGTGACCCAATCTTCACCTTTTTATAAGTTTGAAGCTGGTCACAACATTTTCAATCCTTTTCATATAGCTGCCAGAACACACATGCACATCAGCGTTGAGTTTTAACTACTAAAAAGCGCAGCTCTGAAGCTGTCTACACTACATAAACAGCTAGGTGAAGAGCACTAGGCAGCCAAAATGTGTGGGAACTCTTTCAAGCAACCATCTCGCTGGAGGTCAGATTCTCCACCCAGTGCTTCCGTTAGCTGCACTATTTTTCAAGGAAGGGTGCCTGTGCCATTATAGCAATTGCCACTGACAGTGCAAGCACAACATGAGCACAGCATTAAGGCTCACCCGGCCATGGCCTGGGTGAGCATTTGCCCATAACTTTTCTGGTGAGTCGGACATCCTTGACTGTTGTCTAGAGTAGCCTGTATGAGGAATTTTTTTTCACCTGTTGCTGACCAGCTTTATTGTTCCTAAGAGCAATAAGTGATGCTTGTGCCAGCACACTGTCATGCTCCACGGCCCACTGTGGTCGGCTTGAGCACTAATGTATTCAAGATCATGGGGCAAGGTGCCAGCCTGACTGTCAGCCGCGGACGAAGAAAAAGATTCCTCCCCTTTTATGGGCCCACAAGTGCAAGCACATGCAACAAGAGCACTATGCACTCGTGAGTTTTCCTGCTGATTAGATAGAATAAGAAGAGAATATGAACTGACCGCAAAGTTAACCCAATGTCTCCTTGCGGCTGAGACAGCAAACTGCTTCAATGGCCAACCCAACAACTCCCAAAATGTTTCGCATGAACAGTCTGCAGCAAAAGTTTACAGAATGTGTGCGCTCAGGAAAAATTTACCATCTCAGGACACCTTAGCCTGGTGCTCTTAGATCACACAGACATCACAGGTGCACAATATGGTCACAGAAGAGTGAAATGTTGATGATCATACCGCAGTGTGAAGGTGTGATCATACCGTGGTGTGCAGTTTGGTCAATAATAATAATGATAAAGAATACAAACACAAGAAGAAAAAAAAAATATTGAACAAGCTGCACAGCACAGCAAAGAAAGGGTGGAGACTAAATAACTCAAGCTCCTGCAGAAGTACAAGTCAACTGGACAATACACACAACCATACAGTTTGGTAATTGTGACTGCCAGTCCTAAATGACTAAAGAGCATTTCATGTACAAACTCTCAATGAGAAAGTTTCCCTCTCTGACAGGTACCTTCAGCGAAAACCTTCAGTGCACACGGCAATGATGGCAACAAAAAAAGTGGAGGAAGGAAAGGTGCCGGGCACTCACACAATGACGATGACATCTGCCAGCAGTGCCATGAAGGGAATTATGATGAGGCCCATCCAGAAGATCCCAGATGAGAAGATCATGATGTCCTGCAAAGTGGAGAAAAAAGAAAAAACAATTTGCTTGTTTCCACACTTCTGGTCCACTTTAATCAACTGTCACAATCCCTGTGGCCTCCAGTTATCCTTTGAGCAGAGCAAAAAATTTGTTTTTAATTTTCTTTATTTATTTACACGCAATTTTTATGGTACCATTTCTAAGTTTATGATTACTCTCACAAAATTTTCCTGTTGTATCGCCAGATTATTTTTTAATATATGTTTCCTCAGAATCTTGTGAAAAGTCTGCAAAGTCAAGAACATGTGGCAGAATGCCAGTTCAACATTCACTGCATTGCTACTACTATGCTACAGGTCAAGACACCCTTCACATTCTTTTTTTTTGCAAATGCAGTGTCCGTTGATGTATCTAGAGTAAACAGAAAATTTCAAGAAATTTGAAATTCATAAATTTGAAAAACAAAAAAGTGGTTGACCTGCACCACGGTCCTAATCAATGGTTCGACGAAAATTCGTCTGGTCAAGCATTGGATTAAAGAAAAAGGAATGTGGTCACTGACCAAGTCTTGAACTTCATGACTTGGTCAGCGACCACATTCCTTTTTCTTCACCATGGTCCTAGGTGTGCAACAAACAGTGTCACAATGGATAAAATGTGAAGAACTCTGCTCCACAAGCTGCGAGTATCTAAGCAGAAAACTGTAACAGAGAAAGACACCCACTTTTTGAGTGTTTCCCCACAATGCACAGCCACCACGGTTCAGGAAGCAATTTGTTTTACAGTACAGTCGATTTCAGCAATGAAACTTTGGGACAGCAGAATAAACGAGCCATACAAGCGGCCAGAACAATTATCAAAAGGTCAATTTTTTTTGGCTATGTTTTTGGACTTCAAAGTCGCATCTCTCCTTAAGAGAACACTGAGAGCAAGTTAAAATTGGCCTATATCAGTTAATTACCTCATACTAATGGGAGGGAGGCTGCTTTCACAGGAAAACAAAATTTATGAGCTAGAAAAGTTCTAAAAAAGTAAGACGAGTAGCACTGCCACAGGCTAGTTTCACAAGAAAATTGCAATGACATCAAAAAATTTTTTAAATAGTGGATCGCCACTACTGCCATCTACTTCCAGCGAGGAACCACAATCGATGTCATCAAAGTGATGAGTGGCAGGAAAAATAAGCCACTTCCGAATTTTACAGTGATGAATATATCTTTTGCTTCCGAACAAACGTCAAAAACAGAGCCACAAAATGCCATAGAGTCAAATTTCACAAAGAACAAATGCTGAATGGAGCTGTTCTTGGTGTCTGTTCGAATGAACGGTATGTGGCGTTGCAAAGCCATGACAAATTAGAGGGTTTCACACATGTTCACTCAAAAAGACTGCAAAAACAGTCTTAAGCCTACAATCTACGAAGGTAACGTTAGTGTAAAATGACGTAGCTGCACAAACAAATGAGAGTGATGAAAGTAAAACTGCTGGTGCCCACATACCATGCCAGCCATGTCCGGAGCAATGGGCAACGTAGGCCATATATTGCAGTAGATGAGCAGGAATATAATCCACATGCCAATGCTTCCCCAGATGGCCATGTGCACAGGCTGTACGAAAAGAAAAGAAAGGTGCACAGCTATAGTCTGCATTTTCAACTTCAGCAAAAGGAGATGCAGTTGAAAACAGAAACAAATGTAGCAGAATAAAAGAAAAAAATACTGGGAAATCGGTACACCTAAAGCACGAACCAAATTCAGTATCTCGACAAGACAGAAAAAAACAACCAAGCGTCTTTATCTCCATACAACAAAACTAGCACCCCAGGTCAACAACAAGGACAAATAATATACCAAGCCATCAATGAAGGATTCTCACAGAGGTACTTTTGAATGGCTAATCAGTGCTGGTCAAGTCCCCAAACTGAAGCAAGGCTGCACACATTTCAAACTGCCTCCCCCTGTCCTAGTCACTCCAAAGCAAAGCAATTTCACTAAATCTACAAATATCCTGAACGAATAGGCCCCAATGAGTGTTTAGACGATTTCCAGCACAATATTGCAAGCAAAGACAAACCAAAACTTCACAGTGCAAAGCGCTTTACCAAAGTGACTGCACAAGAACAATGTTGAGCGCAAGAAAAGCTTTTTGTATGCAACACGATGAATTATGCCAGCCTTACCCAAGTCCATGAGTTCATCTCCAGACCAGCCTTGAGGCACACTGTCACCACGACATACTGGAAAGGTGCAAGAGAAACCGTTAACACACAATACGAGAGCAACACAAAAATGAAAATGTTGTACAAAGCTTTCCCATCTTACTCCTGCATTGTTATCAACAACCCAGCAGGCTGCCCAAAAGTGGCACTCAGAGGCACTCACCGTGTACACCATGTTTCCAAACATGAGGTATCCACCGTCTCTTCCATTCGCCCAGGCAACATCTGCACCACAGCCAAAGCAGAACATGCTACAACACTGGGATCACTGTCAGGACAGATACAAAATAAAACCGGCACATTTAAACTAGTGCAATCACAGGCAGTACAGAAGTCTGAAAAACAATACTAAAATACTAACTTCAATATGACAAAGAAAGATAACGGACGTCACAATAACAGTGCGACATCGCACAGTCGATATCACAAAGGACAACTTAAGACATAAGCAATTATGGGCAAGGCCTCAAACAGAGATAACGCATTGTGATGCTGGCTTGCAGTCGTCTTCACGGTGGGTAATATGAAGACACTCCACTTACCCTGCTTTATTCCCAGCATGGTCAGCCAGAAGAGGACTACCGAGTGGTAGATTGCATCAATGATCCACACCCAAAATACCTGCAGGGTTGGTTGGTAGAAAAAATTTCATTTAACACCACCAAAGAAATGAAAAGTAGCATTAGCATCAGAAAGTAAGTGTCACAGTCAGGCAGTTCAGACCTCAGGTCATACTAGAAGAAAGGACTGAACAAGAAGGAAAGCAAGATGATATAGCAGAAAAAGATAAAAACTGTAGAACCTCTACACTCATTTCTGTCTCTACTATCAACACTTCAGATAAACACTCTGTAACCTGGTACTGTGACCTCTTTGCCTTAATGAAATGATCGTCCTCTCTCTGCAGCTTGCCAAAACAGTCAATTTTATTTTCTTACTTTCAACTGCAGCCTAATTCCAAATATGAGGACATAAACTGCTTCACCGAAGAACTTCCGAATGCCGAGCAGCAAGCTCATCTCGATACTCTGAGTCTGCCGCAAAGAAATGAAACTCTTTCTAGAACAACTGCACAGGCACAGTTTCCATAACTGTCTTGCCCCAAAGTGTCAAATGATAAAAGCTTTGGTTTATGTTCTTACCTTGGCATTGAAGCCTTCGGCATTCTGAGATGACTTGTAGAGTGCTGGATATTTCATCATGACTTCCGCACTGCAGGTGCGATCGAAGAGACCAATGGCGAGAGGAGGAGCTGCGGTAAACATCTGCAATGCGCACAGTTCACTATCAGAACTGCATCATTTCTTCAGTAATTGTGAATAGGGATGACTACACCAGCTCTTCACAACATCAGGCCCAAGAAGCCAGCATGGCAACAGTGAGCAGTCTACTCACCACGTTGTACATGCCAATGGACCACCTTTCAAACAGGGTTTGTCCAGACCAACCGCTCACAGCTGCAAACCACAACTGCGAATGCACAAGAGGCTATCAGTTCCAAATTCAAGCACATAAAGAACTCTGAGCGCAAGAAGTAAACTTCACCTCAATGACATAGAGGCAGATGTTCTTGTGAAATGAATAGAGGATCAGCCGGCACATTCTGTTGTGGTTCCACGCACCATGCACAAACAGCAGCCGGCGCAGAAATCGAAACTGCAGAACAATGCAAAGGAAATTTTAAGGCTTGTGCATATGATCGCACCACATTGTGTACTAAGCAACACACAACATGGTTTGGGTCTGGCATTTCGGTCCTTTCGATGGAAGGAATCCCAAAAAGTATCAAATGAACCCAAACAAGTAGATTTCCCCACCTTTTGCACCTTACATAAGCTCAACAAATGACACCATATGGCTGATAAAAGTATATTTATTTCTCATGGGGTTACATTCCTATACTGAAGCATGTATTTATGCAATCTGTGTCTGCAATTGCTGTTTTAGGTACTTGTCCCCCAAAAGACAACAAACAAGTGATATATAATCTTGTAATAATTTAGCTTTGAAGAGATCATTGACTGCATTTTTTTTCCCTGCGCTGTGACTTTGAGATGGTTTTATTTCTGTTCAACTTAACCGCACAAACTTATGGGTGCAATTTGCACTAGTTTTCCTTTTTCATATCCAAAAATCTCTGAATAACGACTTCAGTATTTAGACACAACAAAAAAAAAGCATTCTACTGTAATATGAGAACCAGCAGAGCATGAGGCAAAACATAAATTAAGAGCAAACCGTGGTATACACCAATGCACTGCATGCAAAACGTCATGAAGTTGTCAATTACAGTGACCTTTGACATTTCAGCAGCTTACCTCATTACTGCTAGCAAGGACTTCATCTTATAATAGGGTGGTAACCAGAAACTGCATTTTACAGAGATTCCCTTAGCAACTCATTCTTTTGCCTTCTTGCTGCTGCTCAGCCCTATTATTGAACCGAAGCCAGCAAGCAACACTGCTTTTTGAACTACTTGTCAGGACATCATAAAACACAACTGCTGATGGCAGAAGGATGAAAGACTGAATTGGAAAAAGAACTGCTATGAAATACAGCCTCAGATTCCAATTCACAGTGAAATAATGCAGAATGTTGCCTTTGTGAATGAAGCAGAGGCTAGCTTACCTGTGCAATTGAATAGTCGGAAGCACAAGCAGCCTGCAAGCCTTCCATGCCACTGATACCAATGCCCACATGTGCTGACTGCAAGGCAGGAAGTGGGCGTAACTCTTGTTAGCAGCTCCAACTTTAAGCTAACAGCCTCTGAACAAAAACTCTGCAGAATCACCATGACATAAGCAGCATTCAAATGGCAAGAATAAGCTGCACCTCCAGAGTAACAGTTTACAGAGATCGTGATTTCAGAGTCATAGCATGTCATTATTTAAAGACAAAAGTGCAGCTAGTTAAGGCAATACTTTTTACATATGTTTTTCTAATTAACACACAACAGTGCATGAAAGTGAAGGAAGTTTTGTGAGGTCGACAGATGTAGTCCTTAGTCAAAGCAGGTCACATAATCAATTCATAAAGTTCGAGTTCCTGTCACCTACCCTATGTGTCTTGTCCTTTTTTGCGCCTAAAAACTATTTAATTCATATGATGAGTCCAACGAAATTGAAACAGGCAGGAAAGAGATAATGTTCCACTGCAGAACACAGGGCTCCAAGCCCCAGCTCCAACCCAAGAAAATCTTTTGAGCATTTCCACACGTACCAGATCAAGTTATCACTGATACAGCAATTGACACAGGGGCATGCACTTGCAAATGTTTCATAAATATGCCCAACAGTGGGTTTCATAATGATGTCCTAATTCGTGAAATATCTCTTAACTGTAATGACCAAAATTTGGTAGCCTTCCTGACTGGAAAAGGTAAGTATTTATCAAGCTTCTGGTTTACGGTTTACGGGGGTTTAACGTCCCAAAGCGACTCAGGCGATGAGGGACGCCGTAGTGAAGGGCTCCGGAAATTTCGACCACCTGGGGTTCTTTTACGTACACTGACATCGCACAGCACACGGGCCTCTAAAACTTCGCCTTTATCGAAATTCGACCGCCGCAGCCGGGATCGAACCTGCATCTTTCGGGCCGGCAGCCGAGCGCCATAACCACTCGGCCACCGCGGCGGCTATTTATCAAGTTTCTGATGATGAAATAAATGTATGCAACTGCCAGCAAGTGAAAGAGAGAAGGAAAAAAAAAAACTGACCTGGATCATGGCAACATCATTGGCACCATCACCAATGGCCAAAGTCACACAGTGCGTTGAGCTCTTCACCATGTCAACTATCTCTGCTTTCTGCATGGGAGACACCCTGTATGAATGAAAACCAAAATGCAGGCTACTAATCTGAATTTCTGCATAGGCTTAGAGCACAGCCACAGTGGTATCCATGTGCGAAATGTACTTGCAGGTGTCTTTTATTTAAAAAACAGCTTCTTGAGCCATCTCTACACTTAGTGAGAAACAGCTCATCCACATACCGGCAGCAGATGCAGACCTTGCACGAAAGGGCAATATCGACAAAGTCCCGCCGGACATCGGAGGACAGAGCATACTTCAGTGTCTGCACAGAGAAGGCATTAAACATGGTTTAACACCGAGTAGCCAGCTGCACCACTTTCTTTTCATACTTCTGAATTTTCAGAGGCAGAACCTTTTAGCCTGCACCATTGCAAGGCTCAAAATTTATGTCAGAGCATTTACCGATGAATGAGAAAATGTGTAAAAGATTTACCTTCCCATCAACCACAAGTGCAAGCTCATTTTCTTTCCTGAGGAGGTCGCCAAAGTCGTGAGCATGTTTACGAATGGCTTCTCTTGTCGCCTGTAAACGAAAGAATAAAAAAAGTCTGTTGCTCATCCTGAAGCCTGTTTTAGCAACATACCCTTTTCTTGTCTACCACAAAATAAAGCACTAATGCAGCAAAATGAGAAAAAGAAAAGAAAAAAGCTTACGTCCAAGCTTTCTTCGTTAATGACTAGAAGTGGCATCGACTGAGAAATCAGCCTTGTTGAGTACCCTGAAATAGGAAGGGCATTCGTTTATGATTTCACACAGAGGCTGTGCTCAAAAGGCTCAGTTCTTGTGCAGGGGTGCATATAAATACACGAGCAACACAGCAGAAAATACCTGTGCACACTACGCTTCTTGCAAATGGAATGAATTTTATTTTAGCAGAAAAGGCAAATACCGCAGGAAGAGTCACTAAAAATGAGAACATTATATGGCCTCTTGCCAGTAATGTGTAGAAAAATTTCAGTAAAGTTTTATTATTGCACAGTTCAATCTTTTGTTACCTCCACTAAGTGAATCATGGAGGTTACCTATGAACCTAACCTTCTTACCAGCAATTTTACAGTAAAGCTACAAACACTCGACTTCACTCGGCAATCAATCATCGACCATGTCTATAGAAAAAGAATACAGCAAGTCAAATGGTCTTTACTGTAAAAAAAAAAATACAATGCTCTAAATCTTCCTAAATTTATTTTTTTTTTAATTTTTGCATAATGTGAGATTTCCGGCAAGTGAAGAGCACAAATAGATGGAAAACCCAGACAGTGCACAGTCTTTTTAGCTGAAGCAGACAGACATCGGATATAAGACAGAAATCGACAGAAATTTTACCAGAAAACTATACTTGGACATCTTGTCACAAACAAGGAGGAAGTAACTTTGTTGACTGTATGCTGCACTGATGCCAGTATTTTTCACACACCACAATGCATCTGTCTAGCCAACTGCTGGTACTACTCTGGCGTAATGTGCACCACAGAAGCATTCACCACATTCCCATTGCTCGGCATACCTATGTTAATGGCAGTTTCCTGCTTGTCCCCTGTCAGCACCCAAACTTTGATGTCAGCTTTCAGCAGGTCAGCGACTGTTTCCGGAACACCCTGTTTGTGCCAAAGAACAATTCTCAACATTCGAAGCAACCTGCAGCTGCGGTCCTTGAAAAAATGCATGAAACTACTGCTACACCACAGGAAATTAAAACAATCAACTTAATAAGTTGCATGGTGGATACCAGAAAATATGCCTCATCCACACTCGCCTTGCTCTTATCACTGTAATGCAGTGCAAAAAAAAAAATGACTACTCACATCTTGCAGTCTGTCCTCAATGGCAGTGGCGCCCAGGAGAGAGAGATTCTGCAATTGGAATAAAGGTTGAACAAATCAGTGGTCTAATGCCACAGCAGTCTTCCTGTTTCATATTTACAATATTCTTGCCAGTCAGGCCAAGTGAATTAGCTCAAGCAGGGCAACAATGCCCACCGTACCGTTTCAATGAGCTGTGCAGCCTCTTCAATCTTTTGTTCCCTCATCTGCAGGGCTGTGGTTGCCTTGTGGAATGTGTTCTTCCACTCCTGCAAAGGTGTTACGAGGTTGTTGCACATAAATAACCTTGGTGACTGAAATTTCAGCACAAAAGTTATACTAGTAGCATACAAGTGAGTGACACCTCATGCAACATACAAGTCAATGATTTTTCACAGCTGCTAGCAGAACAGCGTACTGATGGCTAATATCAAGGCTATTTTGGAAGACCAAGCAAAGTGCAGCAAAACATATACTTATGCTGAAAACTAATGGCAGCATGGCACCACAATGAGCAGATAGCTGCAGGACATAAGTGCGCCAAATCAGACAAACTGCTATTCAATGTCATTGGTTTCAGTCCTGCTGTGACAGCACATTGCAATGACCAGAGCTTTTCCAAGGAAGGTTTTTTTTTTTTTTTTTTCACACATAGTATTAAAACATGCAGGAGCTATACACCACTGTGTAATCAGTTTGACTGTGATCTGCCCTACCAATATGCAGCGCGTTAGTAGGGCAGAGAATGTTAGGCAGCCAGTTAGAAAAGCATTTTCTGGGAGTGATGCAACAAAAAAATAAACCAAGAGGATGCGAAAGAAGGGAGTTTATTCGCAGAAGAAAATTGCGCCGACGGAAAGGCACTACATGACAGAAATGGGACAATTAGAAGGAAGTTCAGCAACGCAGATAATGGGGCAGACAGCAACACAGAAAAAGATTCCCGATGAAAAGTAAGTTGCTTATGAAAAGCTATGAGGATTCCTTGCCCTACGAGTGAATTAATGTACTGGCGACAGCCAGCCTCAGTGCTTTGCAATCCTGGGTATCTGTGCTCCTACTTGGATGTGTACCATAACCCCCCCCCTTCCCGAGTTCCCAGACATGTCCACAAAGGCTGCACAAGACTATGCCAGGAATACACGCGTTTTCCTTTCCTCATAACTTCCTCCTCTTTACAATACAAAGCCCAACCGAGTGATGACAGGCAGCCAGCTTTGTGTAGCAGTTATGTCCATCCTATCTCAGAGGCACCCATCAAGGCATGTGCATCTAATGCTCGTCATTAAAAAATAGTGCTGGAATTCATTTCAGTGAAATCCGTACAATTGGCTGTCATCAGTAAAGAACAAATACAATATACTTTACACAGAACTTATGTTACTAAAAAATGAATATCACATATTTTAGCCTTTCCAAGAGCAATTTTCAGCATGTAAGCTTTTGTCAGTTAAACCGAATACTGGGTGAAATATACAAGCTGCAAGTAGAATAGCAGCCTCCTTACCTCGTAGTACTCAGGTGAAATGTCTGCTTCTGCAAGGCACAGCGTCCGCAAACCTGCGACAAACAAGACATTCTACATGCAAGCAAACATGACCAAGCATGATATAATTAATCACAGAACTGATGTACCTTACATAAGATGGCATTTACACAGCCTCCTCATGATTCAGCAGATTCTCACAAATGAATAGTAGCTGAGAAGAAACATCATGGTCCCAACCTTGTGAGGCAAACTCTTCCAGATGCTTGAGGGTGATGTCTTTGAAGCTCTGACTCTCAGTTCCAAGTCTTTCATAGATGACAGTGTCCTGAGAGAAAACAAAAATGGTTGCTCAAAAATGCGCCAGCACTCACACCCACCTCCTATTCACATCTCAAGTTCTGCCCTGCTAATGCCTAGCAAAGTGATAAGCTGTGAGCCGGTTTTCTGCATTCAACTGAATTGCAAGACTCTAAAAAAGGAGTATTCAAACTGGGTTGCTTGGAGTGTTTTTTTGGTTTCCTGAACACCTAAATCTATGCATGCCTGATCTCCCTTCTTTCGTTTTGTCTACTTTATTTTAGGACTTACCATACTGTAGTTACTAATTGCAGACTGTTTCTCTATACATCCAGTCACTGTTAAATTGAATACAAATATATTTTTTAGAAGATAAGCATGCGCATGCTCCTTTTTTTTGCACAAGCCAAGACACACAGGCTTCCTGAGCACTTTTTAAAAGCCTTTTAGGTTTCCCGAGACACTCAAAATACTGAGAACCCCCTGCTCTAGAACACAGAAGGAAGAGCTGTGTATTTGCATGTAAACTGCTTTGACAGTGCATCCTCGTGCAATGCACTAGCCTCATTTTTCTCGTGTAAATAACAGCGAAATGTTAAAAACACTCCATGCACAATGGCAAGATTATCATAAAAATAAGAAAGGAATCGGCAGCAAAAGCAATGCTTTTAAACAGCAACGGCCAGCAAACCATGAACTTAATCTCAATTCATGAAGTATACTCACAGCGCCCTTGCAGAACAGCTTGATTTTGCCCTGGGGCGTCCGAACTAGAACAGACATTCGTTTTCGGGTACTGCAGCAAAAAAAAATAAAATCATACTCAACCTAACTGCAACAAAGAACCAAGAATGTCTAAGAGGTCAAAAAAATCATTTGTAAGTAGTATTACTATTTTCTAGGGGTGTGCAAATACTGAAATCTTTGAATACGAATCGAATATGAAGGAAAAATGCCTTCGAATATCAAATCAAATGTCAAATACCTGTTCAGATTGAAAAAAAGATTATAAAGTTATAAATAGGCAAATGTTAATTGTTCTGATTTTTTTTTTTTACAAAATGCAGCATGCTACTTGCAGCTGAAATTAAACAAAAGTAGATTGACTTAGTGCCATACAAAAAGCATCATGTGTACAGAAATATACACTGCTTGGTCAGACAGCATAACAATAGTCATGCAAAATAAGTAACAAAATGAAATCCATGAAATGGCAAAAGACCGGCAACTAAAATAAAAAACGGGTAGTAAAACCTCATTAATTTGAAGTTCAAGGGACCAGAAGAAATGCCCGAATTATCCAAAAGTCAAGGCTCGCGTTATCAAATGACCCACCTCCTTGAAAAAAAAAAAAAAAGGAACTTCCATACATGCAGTGAAGCATTGTGGGGGAGTATGCATTGCACAAACAGCAAACAGCCAATGAGCCAAAGAACAACGTGGATGTCAATGAGAGGAATGCCCATTGGAGTCGGAATGGTGAGACTGCTTCTAAAAAGAAATGACCAACTATGCGCAGTTGGCATCTGAAAGTGTGTACGCAACTGAATTCGGATAGCTGGCAAATAAGCGGCCAATAGTTACTGTCGTCACGGGCTGCGGCGAAGCTCAGAAACTGCAAATTAGTGGCCAGCCTATTCGTGGCCTAGTGACAGAGGTCCTCTGATCATCATCATGCTTGCCATTTTGCACATATCAGGAGTGCACAGGCTGCAATGAACTATGTAGCAAGCAGGATTCTTACACGATCGCTTGCCCTGCTGGTAACACCTCAATTCGGCCCCCCTTGGGAGCCCAATGCGAAATTTCACAAGCGGGCTTTCCTGCATATCATAATTTACCAAAATGAGACGGCTGAGTTTATGCCAGAAAGGTTGTGAAGGCGACAGGACGACTGCCGTTAGGTGGCATGAGGGAAAGCCCACTGAGAGAATCGTGCATGAGGTCCAAGCCTTAGTAGCATCTGAATGTGACTGGCCCATGCAATAATTACATAAACAACAGAGAAGAAAGTGAAGGGGACACTTTTGTACTGGTTTCCTGACATATTAAAATCGATCTTTGGTTAATTTTCCCAAGGTCGGATTTATGAAAATTGCCGGTATTCCATCGCTGCCGAATATATTTGGGGAATTCTCGAGAATCCATTTCTCGAACCAAATATGAAGCAAATAAAAAATATAATTCATATTTGAAATTCTGAATATTCACACACCCCTACTATTTTCATTTTAAACTGGTAAAGCGTACTTAACAAAATGAATAAAGCCCACCTTGTAAACTCTATGACATTCAAGATTTCATACTTTTCATTTGCACCAAACTGAAAGAAAAAAAATGTGAGGAAAACAGCATGTTTAGATTGCTTCTGCCACAAAATCATTTGCTACAAAAACCTACAGCGAAAACTGGCTGAATTGCATTTTCTGAACTTCTACGGTAAGTCTCGCAACATGCATTGATATTCGGAACTAGCACACATGGTATAGTAAAGCACATACCCCAAAAATAATTCCAGCAGGAAACAATCTCGGGGCAGAGTCTTAAAATCACCTTGTGCAATTAATACTTAAAATAGCAAATTTTCAAGGAGCCGCAAATTATTTACAAGTGTTAGAATTTAATAGCATTGAGAAAAACCTTCAGTGCAAGCACGAAAATGTTCATTTCTTTACCGCGTAGCTTGCTGAATGTGTAACCTGTTCTTTCAGCCAAGAAATCCACAATTATAACGAAATCTTTCATTGCAGAATTTTTGGCCAGGCACTCAGCTTTTATCTGCATTAAAGCTACCATTGTGATTGCATTAAAGGAATACTGAGGAGAAACTGAAGTTGGCCTGTATCAATAGCATTCCGTGTTCTAATCACCAAGAGACCACTCTCGGCAAAAAAAACAGAGCTTTTATATGCTAGAAGAGACCAAAAAATGAAATGCAGGTGTCATCATCACCGGCCGATTCCACAAGTAAGACGTGTGTGTCCGCAGATTTTTAGGCACGGATCACAGAGGCTATGCTACATCACTATTCATTTCAAAATGGCGGCACTTCATCCCTTTCGGTAAAGACATCACGAGTTTGAATCAACTGGCGGAAAGATCTTTTTAATCTTATTTTCTCCGAGATAACTGTGTCTTTTGTTGCCGGACAAATGTCAGCATACCCAGAAAGGGCCAAGGAAGTGATCTCTACTCAGAACAATAATTGCATGGAGTTGTCCTCAAGTGTTCCTTTAATGCATATATGGTCCTTCAATTGTTTATGCGAAGAGCTAGTTTTGACTCTCCAGCACTAACATTTAAGGTTAGTGCTGTATCTCCAAGTAGATATTAAGCTATATAAACCTGAGATTACTACTCTACACATACCGGTGCTATGCACTCAATGCAAATAAAATGAAACACTCAGTGCCAAATGACTGAATGCTGAAATAGTTTACAATGTCACCAACAGTGGCCAAAATTGCGCTCCAAGTCAGTGGTTGCAAAACCTCAACTTCAAATTGACTTTCTGCTGCGCAAGAAAAGAACATTCCTGTCCTGTGACGAGCTAGTAATTAGATATTTAGCCATGACTTGCAATCAGCTTGCAAAGCTCTCTGGTCATTTGTCTGAATTTATGTACTTCAACATTGCGTGACATGCACAAGGCTGTACTTGTAAAATATGTTTGGTTTCATTCCAATAGGAGAAACAGAAAGGCCACTCACAATGTTCACAGTCACATGAGATGGCGTTCTAGTTGTGAAAACAAAGCCAACTTCTCGTGCACCCTTTACAAGTGCCCCTTCGTCTGAAAAAAAATATCATATATTACTAGCATCACTTCTTTCAAAGAAAGGCATCAAAGCCAAAATATTTTTCACTCAATGGCACTATTAATTCTGAACTTAGTTATAAAATATAAAGGCAGTTAACATTACTATTACACTATCAATTTTAGAGTAGCTATCATTTATAACCCATAAGGAAAAAGACATGCGCTCTTTGGCCACAGTTGCCCTCATACCAAATAACAAAAATTCAGCAGGTCTTCGCTCCACTGAAGTCTACTCATGCAGAAATAAAACTCTGAGACATTTTACACACGAATGAATGCAAAAAAAAAAAAAACTTATTATTAATATGCTTGTCCTCTACAGTATAAGTCACAAATCTCTCCGCAAGCAAACGTAAATGTCCTTTTTTACATCTCTGGCCCTTTTTATTCCTCCTTTAACCGCTTCCTTCAAAGGTACAGTCCAGGAGACCACCCATTATAAAACATACTACTACAGCACCTCTGCTAATAACTACAACAGAACCTCTACGATATGAATGTGGTTGATGCAAATTTCAACATAACACAAATATGTAAAATTCCCTGGCCAGGGTGGATTGTGTACAATCTGCAGAATTTCGGACGTTCCGATCTCTCGAGCCACAGTACACACAGGCAGCAGTCGCACTGTATGCACAAGGAGCAGTGAGCGACGGCGCATGGCCTGCACATTGCTGACATCGCAAGCGGCCGTGAGCAGGCGGCCTGCACATCACTGACGTCACGACTGTACGTACTGCGAGTAGCGATTTGTGATCATGTGGCCGTGAATTCCGTCAGCCATAAACAAATCTCCATAAATGCAGTTCCCCTGCTTCTACATATGAATTTTGTTCACATTGGATGATATGGAATTTTGTATGGTACAATTTTTTTTTTGCGACCCCTGAGATTCATAACACTGAGATTCTGCTGTACTTATAATGCCTACACAGATGCACACAGAGCGTTTGAGAGGTACTTCGAGGGGCTTGGCAGCATCTTCTGGTGCTGTGTCCTGCTCGTTTGCATTTCACCTGCATTTAAATGCGGCCATCGCGGATGGGATAACACCGTCCAGCTCAGTGACCGAGTAAGTGAGAGGTGTGTGCTTGTGTGTGAAGAAAGAAAAGGATATGAAAAGAAAGGGCATGAGCTGGCAACAAAAGGCCCACTACCACTACCTCGTGCTGACAGAAGGTCGAAAGGATCAAGAGAGGTGTGGGAACAAGAGACAGAACAAAAACGCCCCACAGCCATCTTCACCAAAGTGACGACATTGGCTGCAGTCAAATCTGCCCCAAGCCATCTTAGCAAACTCGGCACACCCTAACCAGTGAGCCACCACACTAGGAAAATCATTCTTGGCCAGGGACTAAGCTTAGCAACAGCAAAATAGCTTTGTCGAAAGTAGCATTTTCACATCTTGGCACCATTAAATTGTTCAATGCTACTGCTAGGCATTGGAGCCTTATTTCAGAATATAATTTAAGAATGATGCTGGCATCGAGGTACCATAGCAGGCAAGGACGAATGGGTGAGGCTCAGAATTTGGGTGCCATAAGCGGAAAGTGCGAGGTGTAGCCCAAGAATGCATTTCCGCATTAATACCAAACATTACCAAGAAGATACATTTTCTGCCATTCCAAGCATTAATATTTGCTGAATACACCTCGAGCTTTCATTACGAAACACAATATTGAACGCATAAGCGTGATTTTTTACTACTTTGTTTACACAAGGGCTGCTCTGCTAGGATGAAAAGAGGTGTCAAAGTAAAAATGTTTCATATTTCATGGCGCTATTGGTTATGAAACTACAGCAGTTATAAGTCCTAAGTGCAGAAAAAGAACATGTATCGGCAATGAAAAAAGGTTTCTGACCGCAGAAACAGAGGAAAGTGCTAATCAGAATGTGCAAAGATGCTGGATGGAAAGGCAGTGAAAGCTCCATCCCAAAACTGAGTCGAACACATGCGTCACACAAGCATTACCAGGTGATGCAGCCTGGTACTTGATGAACTGTGTTTCGGTGTCAATCTCAGGGACCACAGTGTGGCAAACAGCCATCAAGGTGAAGAACTCCCGTACATATGGTGTAGCAGCCTGGACAGGCATAAAAAAAATATATGTATATGAATAAAAGATGTGCATTTTAAAGGCACCTGCTAATCTTGAGTAAACTGTGCACAGGATGACTAAAGCTGCAGGTATCCATCATGTCCTGTCGCAGTGCCCCTTAATCGAAACAGCCCAACAAGGCACCAAAACAAACATTCACACAGTGCTCAACTGCACAGAACATGCACACATGACATGACAGGTGAATCAAACACGGTGCCATTGAAGAAATGGATTACAAAACAAGAACCAAGAAGGTGTTATTTAATAAACATTATCACACTATCCTGTGCTAGCAATGTCACGGAATTTGTCCAATAATGTCACGACTGTGCATGCAAAAAGAGGCTGCATCAATTACTAATGCAGCTTGTATCCAATTCAACATAGACACTATTTCATAAGGACACCTTTTCAGGGTAGCCAACTGCAACAGCAACACAGTGCTGCACAAATTCCACATGCACTGCGAAATGTCATCACTCACTGTGTTCTTTCTCAGGATATCGTGAATCTCCTTGGGGTCAAGGCCATCGTCTAATGACCTGAAAAAAAAAAAATCAATATTGTGAAACAATGTCCTTAAGATCCAACATTACAGTGGCTACACAGATACACAAATGTGCTGCCAGTGGCTTTCAATGTAAACACATAACTGCCATCTCTGGACCAAGACGCTATAAACAATAGGAACTGTGCTTCTTGAGCGACCTGGGTGCAGGCCTGCTGCTGCTGCTTACTTGTTAGAAACCCCCCCCCCCCCCCCCCACCCCCCCCCCCCCCCCCCCCCCCCCCCCCGCATGGGGTTTCCACAAGTGAAATGAGAGCAGCCACACTGCCTGTCCTCCTTCCCAAGAGAAACGCTTCCGAGGACAGCCCTCCCTTCCGTTCTTTCTATTCGAACTCACGTCCCCTTTGGTTACTCTGGGTGACGCTTGGGGCATTGTTTCGGCAAGAGGTCACAAGCAGGAGATTAACATGGTTAGACTCGGGCAGCGGAGAGGTGTGTCGAATCTGCCTCCCAGTGCCCCGGCCTTTGCCAGGGACCAAGAACACAGGTGGTTGAATGTGACTACCTTGTATGTATACTAGGGTCCAGGCCCGAATGGAGTCCTGTCACTCGCTTGAGTGCTTCTGATGCCCCAGAGTCGAGATGGGCTGATCTCAGTCACCGCCTGCCATTGCCGATGGCGACGAGCGATGGGCCATTGCCAATGGTGACCTGTGTCATCAAGATGTGCTCTGCGCATTCCCCATCCTCCCTCTTGTCGTGTCGAGCACGATGTAACTTTTTGGTTGCCCGTGTGGCTCGCGAGTGCCCTTCAC
Source organism: Amblyomma americanum (assembly GCF_052857255.1). NCBI lineage: Eukaryota > Metazoa > Arthropoda > Arachnida > Ixodida > Ixodidae > Amblyomma > Amblyomma americanum. The sequence goes on along the minus strand of NC_135500.1, from coordinate 174,978,922 downwards.
TGTGCCATTATGCGTGTGTGGTCCTTGCTTTGCACGCGCGGCACCTTGGGCCTGCTTTCAGGTGCTGCAGTAGGGCTATGTGTTGCACTGAGGCCTGGGGATTAGTTCAGTGTTCTGTAATGAAGCATACTGTGCAATAAACACTTGAGCTCTCAAATAACTGCGCCTTCGTTCCTTCAAAGCAAGCGTACAGGCACGCAGTGAAGAATGCTGGCTGTGCTTTCAGCCTGCTCTGGCCCGAGCCCATGTTACGTGGATGAGGTGCCACTTAACATCCGTTACTGGTAACCCCACAATGCCTACAGAGTGCTAAACCTTGCATCCAAATAGGGTTCTAATACAATCTCTGCAACAGTAGCTGAACATAACCACATCCACTAAAATGCTCTCAAGGAGCCCTGAGACAGCTTCTGCTAAACAGGTGAAAAGTGACCAGGAATGGTATGGCACAGCAATGCAATTGGTCCGAGATGAAAGCAACAAAGTTTACAGAGCATGGCAGCCACAAAAAAAATGAGTTTCCTCACAACCAAAGTACACACTCTGGAACTGTAAAATGCTGCCTGGTTGAATATGTATCAACCTCTGTGACCAAACACAGCACATGCTTCAATTTAAAGCCGTGCATAGAGGCCATGAAAAAATTCACTTTCTTTCACAGCCTCTTGATGCCAAGTACATGCCAGTGCGAATCTTTCCCTTCCCACTTTACGCCACCTGCACATGCAACAAAGTACGGAGTGGCATGCTGCACAGTGCAGCCAAAAGTCACTGCACTGTACTCTTCCTCCTACCACCACTGCTTCTGGCCTAGCAGCTCTTTTTCATTATTAGCCATATGCCATATCTGCAAACGTCAACTTACCATCATATACTACAGGAAAGTCTTCCCAGCTGTTCAGCTCTGAGACCTCCTCTCACTCAGCTCCTAAATCAAAACCTTTGTACTCATTAGCTTGCTGCCTTGCTTTAGGATGTCTCTATGGCCCTCCCTATTTTGTTTTTAAGTGAATTTTCATCCACTACCATCAAGGAACCTTCAGCACACAAAAGCCTACAATGGTGGCTCACTAGCTATGGTGCTCTTTCCATGTGTTGTGCAAACATATGACTGCAAAAACAGCCATGTACCAAGATTTAAGGTCACATTAAAAAACATGAGGCAGTTGAAACTAGCCCAGGGTAGCTGTGTCAAATGTAAGCCAATTGATTTTGTTTTTTAACCCGTACAAACAATCCAGCATACAGTTCAATGGACGGACAGCAAGACGGACTAAGACTACTAATGGTACCTACCCGTAAATCCGGCCAGCAATGCTGCAACGCTTGAATTCCATGATGTTGCAGGTCAAGGTGCCAGTTTTGTCAGAGAATATGTATTTTACTTGGCCAAGTTCCTCGTTCAGGTTGGACGTCCTTGCCATGGCAGGCGTATCCGTGTCTTCGTGGTACATTTCTGCATCCTGACAACACAGCAAGAGGCGCACCCCTACTTCTACAGCAAACCCCCCTTAGTGGCAGTTGTTGGTACAATTAACATGCTCAAGTGAATGAAGTGCTATTAAAAATTCATAAATTAAATTTTAGTGCATTACAACACATTTGCGCTGCACTACTACTGACAATCTTACTAATGAAGCAACAATAATGCACTCACTGAAAATGCTTTAGTGTGCAAAATAAAGCTGGATTCTGAAAGCATGTCTAGTAGACAGTTTTGTTTCCCTTGATTTAAATGTAAAAATCCATAGCTTGCATAGCTAAGTGGGGCCATAGAGGTAGTACACTGCAAACCATGCAGCATGCTCTTGTATAGTCATAGTGATCCTGGGTACCATATGCAAGCAACACGCCACCCGTCCTCAGGCGCCAAATGCCTGAATAAAGTACTTGCCCAATTATGTTCTCCTCCAAGCTAAGGGCCTACTGTTGCCCAGTTCGTGCTGCAGAATGTCAATAACATTTCATACTTCTATGAAATCCTTGCAAGTCTTTTCTAACAAACCAAAGGCTAAGCTTTATGCCCCATATGTCTAAGATGAGGTTTCTGATAATAAACAAATGACCAATCATACAAGTGGTCGAACTTTTTGATAACTTGTGTATATGAACAACGTATACTGTTCTCCCTCCTGAAGTACTGGCATCAAGTCTAAGTAAGTGGAAGATAGTTGCAATAGGAATCTACTGGCAAGTTAACACGTCTATAAGGCACACTGTTCATGTGCGCTGTATAATTTTCCATCTGTTTTGTGCTTTCTCCTGCTGCCTTAGGACTGGCCTTCTTTATCCATTATTCAGGAAGTAGTATTACTCAAAGGAATTACACAAGTGAGGTTCCAGCATAAAAAAAAAATTGAGTTTAGATTTCTTGAGCACACCTGCACTCCAGGTGGCCTATCCAATTCCATAATACTTGAACATAGACTTGTCCTTGTAGAGAACGTCCACATTTTTTAGGCAAGATCATTTCTCTTGTTAAAACAGATGCTTGGGCGAGTTGGTAACTCATTATAACCAGAACAGCGCGCACTAAGACACGGACACGAAGGGAGACATGACACACACGAGCGCTGTGTGTGTCATGTCTCCCTTCGTGTCCGTGTCTTAGTGCACGCTGTTCTGATTATAACATTTCTCTTGAAAACGTAATGCAGCACAGTTGCTTACTACCAGCTTTGTCAGCACAGTGAGGCTACTTTTCCTGCTGTACTACACCAGGGGGAACTTGACCACCACATTTTCTACAATTTCCAACTGTGGCCTCCTGTGTACCAGTGTAACACATACTAAGCGTATATCCTTTTATTAGTTATCACAAGTTTTGCCGGATAAAACTTGGCACCCCTACAGACTGCGCTACGTTGCTATGCGGCTTCCATGGGTATTTAGAAGAAAATACTAACCCATAGTCAGTAACGAGAGCTAATATGAATCCACTGTTATCTGTACAGCACCCAACTATTATTGCCCCTCTTCCCTTGCATACTCAGAAAAACAACCTACTTCTGGGTATTTAAAACGAAGCTTCCACTTGGTGCATAAACTATGTACCACCACTGCCAAAAAATAACCAGGCTGCAGTGACCACAGAAAAAGTGGGCTGGTGACAGAGTGGTGCAGTTGCAGTCACCAGCCCCCACTGGCTGAAAGGATAACGTGTATGGCACGAACCCATGCCATTGCCATCCTCCTCTGAATGACAATAAGCCTCCTGATGGCATGAGAAGCAGTGGGGCAGCCTGGTTACTTTTTCCAAAGGCAGTGCATGTTCCAAGTCTGTCTAAAGCCAAGTAATATCAGAATCACACATAATTTTTTTCTGCATACAACACAGTCATTGACAAAAAGCAGCACTGATAACAACACATCAGCTGAAATACCACATTTTACGACAAAATTACAACATTGATTTATCCTCAGCCTGAAATAAAAATTGTGTGCTGCTCTAAGTGCCCTTTTCCTTCTAGGAAAAACACAAGTGCTCTTAGGTTGCCAGTCAGAGGTGAGCGTACCATGTTGATGAAGCTGGCCTGTATGAATCGCACCATTTCCAGAGTCACCTGCAGGCTGATGGGGATAAGGTTGTTGTACAGAATGATGAAGGTCAAGAAGTTGTAGCCAAAGTTGCTGTTGCTGCTCAAGTCTGCAAGCAAAGGTAGGAGCATGCAGGATGGAGAGGCACAATCAACTTGGCACTTAATGCAGCACTTGTCAGATGACAATGCAATATGCAATATCCAGACTGCAATCCATTTAAAGACAGAAGTGCTCATTGCATAATTGCTTCTGGATATTTTCTTTAGCCTTTAGACAAACAGCTGAAGATGCATACATTACTTTGTGCCAAATTTTCAATATCAGAGGCTTCACTGCAACTAAAGTGAATTTTCCATGCAGACAACCTATGCCAGTACTGTTGCTTTGCAAAGGTATACACATGACAGCACGCAATATTAAACACCCTTTGGGAGGCCGCAGAGTGATGGAAGTTGCTTGTATTACTGTCTCCCCAAGCAGGATTTTGTTTTCTTTAAACTCAATCCTTGCAATTCCTGTATGCCAGGTTTTTTTCCATCAAAAAAATAATGATGAACATGCCTTAACGGACTAAGTTGTTAGGACTAAGTTGTTAACGATGCTAATGTTAACTTTTGGCCATAGACATTGAAGTACCAACAATAGCCTAAACTTGACCTTGGGCAAATTAAATTAGTCCATTCATGTGACCCTAACGCTTTTGAATGAGTGCTGCCCAACAACACTTTTCACTTGTGTTATATACTGCAAGGAATGGGTTAGCTAACATATCAATCTTCACATAAGAATGACCCCAACAGCATTATCAAATTAAAAAAAAAATACAAACATATCTACAGATACACTACATGGGTTGTAAAGACCCAAGGCTACACGTGGGCTTATCAGACGCCATACTGGTGGGATCCATGTTAATTTAGACCACTTGGGGGATCTTTAGCATGCACTAACATCGCACAGTACATGAATGTCTTTGCATTTCACCTCCATCCAAATACAGCCGCTGAAGCTGGGATTCGATCCTCGTGTCCCTGGGCTCAGCAACCGAATGTTATAGACACTAAGCCACCATGGCAGGTTGGCTTCAGATACACAATTTAAACCCAGAAATCCGAAATGAAATGCCTATAAAGAGCATGCTGTGACATTTACTTACAGGCTCCTAGCAACAAAGGGTGAGCAAAACATGTCAGCATACAAATCTGAAGGTGCAAATACATCACGCTTAAATGAGACTGACAGACTAGCAGCGTGCTAGATCCATGAGTTGTAAGGCATTAAGTATATACCAAGCTGGGCTAGTTGGGACACAATATATGTACAGTTTGCACAATGACAGATTTCCTTCCTTGCATTTCATTTTGGTAGTCTTCTCCATATTTGTTCCAAAACATGTCAGAATGAAAGTACAGCCACTGTTCACTGTTGTCTCTTATTATTGTTGTTCACTCCTGTCATCTGAGCATGTTTGCATGACACTGTATACATTTGCACGATGACTGAAATGAGCACTTACGAAGCCAAAATGTTGTTAATCTTAACAGTCCTACGTTTGAAACATGAACAGGTAAGCATAGCCTGTAAATGATCAGCTATGCAGGCAAACCAGGCACTGACTATTAACTGTCTTTTTGTGTTCCTTCTTTTAGCACTGCTTGGTGCAGCTAATAACCACCGACTAGCCCAGTTTCGTATCTGTTAAATGCTAATCAGAAGACTCAACTTGCATGCAAGATATGCAAAAGATGTCAAAAAATAAGTCAGCTATACTAAGTCTTACAAATAAGCAAGCACCTTTCACTTCATACACACCAGTGCTGTCTGGGCACTCTAATACTGAATGACTGCCATCACAGCTCAGTTTATCATGCTGATGCATTTGTTCACTGTGGCATTAAAGAAGTAAAAAATTCAGCATGGTGGCACACGTACCATCCAAGCCCAAGTACCAGTCAGTGGCAGCGTGCTTTCCAGTCCAAATCTCGCTTGCCACAGAGCTGATCAGAGCCAGGACAATAAGCAGCAGAAACAACATGATGATCTGCAAAACAGCAACAAAACATGCTCACAGCTGCATGCTTATGGGAAGCAGCTAACAAGAGACGTGTGTGTGTGCTGTGAGATCAAAACTAGTGATATTAAGCTGTGATTGGGTTTACTTCAGCTCAGTATGATTAATAAAAATTATAGTCTTTCTTCTTTTTTGTTTGGTGATAAAAATGCAAGCATAGCTTGAAACCAATCACTAAACACAATGACAACATTGAACTTTACAGAATTGTAGCTTGCATTCTTGCTAACACAAAGAAGAGTTCAGTAAAAATCTTGAAGCTTGCCAAACAAGTAAACTTAAGTATATGAGAACTGGTTCTAGAACAATGCAAGACAGGAATACACATGGTCCTGCCATCACTATTAAGAGTGCTCCCCTATTCTTACACTAATAGCACACACACCTGGGTGTTGGTGACTTTATCAACAGTAGACCGTTTCAACGGGGCAGCGGTAGAGTTCTGCACAGAAGGATCACAAGAAAGACATTGCATCCGGTTGCCCCAAATTTTTATAAAGCATGCTTATTGTCCCAAGATACACACTGACCATCATAAGCTTCGTTTCGTGGCCCGTGTAGATGACTACACCTGTGATAAAAGAAGAAAAAGTAAAATAATGCTGCAGTCGCTGCTGTATTGAGCGCAGGGATGAAGCAATTGTGGTTACACTGCACCAGCCAGGAACACTCACCAAATGCCCACGTTGTGTTCTTCAACATGGCACCGCGAAGGAGGATCTGATCAGGGCTTAGGGGGACTGTTTTGGCAGGCCTTAAGAAGACACAGAAATGCAGTCATCAACACTTGGCACACTACCACACTGTCTACCTTGATCCAGCTATTCTCAGGCATTAGTTTTCATCGCAACAAAATCACAAAAAAAAACATGACAACAACCTAAAACAAGTAGTCTGAGCAACCCAAGCATCTTTCTCATCAGTCTCAATTCTTGCTATCGGCAGCACACAGAAGCACCAATAATAGGAGCATGTCTGTTTAAATCAAGGTAGCAGCATCACTCTCTCAGCACCTCGAAGAATTTCAGACACACTACCATCTTCTAGTGACTCCAGGTGCCACAGTTCAAGTATGGCCGATGTGGACAACTGGGTGCATGCACATTGTAGTAACCTTGCCAAGTGCACAACATGCGGCTATTGAGGTCATCGATGATTCCCTACCTTATCACACACAATAAACAGAATGTTACGGCAATTTTGACAGCTCTGTTTTGAGAACAAAATAATGAACTGACAAACGTTCAAGTTTTGAAACACAAAGTAGATGCCTTTATCCTTGCAGAGAGCAGGCATCAAAAAAACTGCAGCAGACTTAAGATGTAAAGCAAAGTGATTAGAAACCGTGTTTCACATTAAGTGGCTGGTGCCAAAAGCAGTGACTGCAGGAAAACTGGAGATCAGCTGTTTGCTTGGCAATAATGCCAAAGCATGACACCTGATCACACTGTCATATCTTTAAGCTGTGAATAGATTGGTAGAATCCTTGTCTTTACTTCAACATGTGTGACTGTCAAGTTGCCACCAAATATATGTACACATTCCAATATTAATGATTATTGTACATGTCAAGGTAAAACTATTGGTTATCTCAGGCTGTTCTCATCTTAGCAGAAATTAAGTTACGATGGGCTATGAGCTGAATTACACATGGGCTATGAGGGACACCTTAGTGGAAGGCTCTGGATTAATTTAGACCTCTTGGGGTTCCTTAACGCACACTGACATCAAACAGCACTAAGATACCTTTTGCATTTCAACTGCATAGAAACGTGGCCACCGTGGCCGGAACTGAACCTGGGTCCTCTGGATCACTAGCCGAACGCCCTGAATACTGAGCCACCGTGGTGCGGTTTCTTATAGAAAGATGATAATATGATGCAGTCTCTAAATTCGGCAGGAGTGGAAAAAAAATCTGCCTTCTGCAGCTGGCGTTCCTTGGCACTCATCAGCAATGTACACCTTACCACAGTGCTCAACAAAAGTCAATGCCCCCAAGTAATGTGCATCACAGCAGTAAGTACTATAACATTTCCCAAAGAGGTGGCGAGCACAGTCGTAAATAAGTGGGTTCAGCTTTTTCAAATGAGCAAGTTTGCCACCGCACGTGAAGCCCCAGCATTCAGTCAACACTCACATGGCCATATGCTTTGCATGCCACGTGTGCTTAATTTCAATATTATTGCGAAGCAATACCACTTTAGGTCGCACTTCAGCCCGTTCCGTGGCGAGGCGGTGGTAGGTACCATTGACCTTTAGCGTGACCTCGCTGCGTGACGTCACACCACGTGACCTAGAGTGACGTCACACCAGCTGTGTAAAAACGGGGCCCCATCTCACGCCGTCGCGAGGCGAGGCGGTAGCCACCAACGGCGGCCTAACTCCCGCTCCTCTCACCAGGGGCGCTACGGTCAGAGTGACGTCACACCAGCTGTATAAAACAGCTCCGCTCCTCTCGCCAAGACAGTCATACAGCCAGATGTTACGATGGTGCCTACGAACAAGGCAGCTCGGCAGAATGCAAAGAGGAAGCATCAGCGAGCTACGGAGACGGAAGAAGAACGACTTTCTAAGCGGCGTGCCCAGTATGCAGCTCGGCGACAACGTGCAACCTCCTCTGTGGAAACAGCAGAAGCAAAGGAAGAAATTATGAGTTTGCCCGCTTCGCAATCACCAGGCTTAACCAAGCTAAGCCACGGCCGTTTTTTTTTTAAATAACGTTCTGAAACCCTCTAACTGCAATGGAGCTCTGCACATAGAAATAAAATCCCTAACAACAATGCAAACAACCTTGCTTTTTGCGCGAAGCCTCAAATAATTACATATACCGACTTGCACTCCACAGACATCCTGCAAGGCGGCGGCCATAGCTGCATTTGTGAAGCAGCCAAGGAAGCAGCAGCACTGCAACACAGTTCACGTGTGTGCATGCACCAGCCGGCACACAAGCCTTATCAGGCAACTTTGGAGTCCACACTCACTTGGGGTTGTTGATATGGATGTTGCCTGTGAATTCATACAGGTGACGATTCGGCAATTCACACTCAACATAGCCTTGCAGTTCAACAAGACTTTTGGTTGTAAGCAGCCCTGCTGTCTGAGTCAGACCCTAAGGTAAATAAAAGAGGAGCAAAAGTAAGTGGCCCAAGTCGGCTGTCACTGTCCCTGCAGATCACTTCCGCTCCTTCTTACCTGCCTTATCTTGAGGTTTGTTTCACCGTCAAGGTTCGCAGTTTCAATGTAGCACATTCCTTGCGGCTCGCTGAGCAAGGAGCAAATCGGGGGTGTCATCACATTATTGGCACAACTAAGACAAACACAAACGCCGCATTGTACACAGGTTCCTATTAGATATTTCCATTTCAGGGGTCATCACAACAGCGTTGTGGTCTCAATCAAGGCAGCCTTCTTTAATGCTTCAACAGAACTTGCAGAACATGTATATTTGTTAACAAAATTCGCTAATATCTGAAAAGTTCTGTAGTGTGGGAACTGTCTTGTATCAGCTATCCTTTGCTTAACGCTTCATTGCACTGGGAGGATTGTAATGCCACAATGGCGTTGGTGCTCTTGCACTGCACCCAACAGAGGACTCCCGTCTCCCAACAAGGCACAAACATCACTTTCCTAATACATAAGCTATCAAAATGAGCCTTTTTCACCACTCAACACAGGATTACTTAACAATGAAGAGCAGTCTGAAATGGCCATACCTTGAAGACAAAAGGACCAAGTCAGCTGGAAAAAACTGCCCGCTGGTGATTTTCAGAAAGTCACCCACCACGACCTGGGTCCACCTGATTCCTTTCCATTCCCCATCCCGAAGAGCTGAAAAATCAGAGCACAGTTACGGCCTGGACAACGCAAGATTCTGAAGTGCAATGAGTATAACCACCGTCATCATCCTTTCACTGTTCCCTGAGAAAACAGTTCTGCTTATTGACAAATACAGTGTTTTTTTAGTTTAGAAAATCAACTTTTCATGTCACCATGTCAACTTTTCATGTCATGGGGAGCTTCCTGCCCATGCTTGAGCCATGTCCTATATTTTTTTGCTCTGAGTTTTCCATTGTTCTCCCTACATGCTACAAATACTGCACTTGATGACCATGTGCCCAAAATGACGATACAAAACATGCAAGCTCACATCATGCCCCAGCACTCAACTAAAGTACAGGTGCAGACAAAAGTAAATGGAGTGTGCTATTGACTTCTAACATTTTTCCCGCATTTCTTAACTGAAACTGGCAACTGTGGTATGTGCATGCTAGTAGTGGAGGACGCTAGTATGATTTCGCATGGGCAAACAATGTTTCTCTATTTCCAATTGCTAACTGAAACTGGCAACTGTGGTATATGCATGCTAGTAGTGGACGCTAGTGTGTTTTCTGATCGACAAACAATGTTTCTCTATTTCTAATAGGAATGGCGTGATTGTATTTACAATGCAATAGCATGCTCTATTTACTTATGTCTGCACCTGTATCTATGCTAAGGCTTTGTGATCTGAGATCAAAACTGTATAAAACACGCAACTGCTCGCAGATGCTCCGAAGTTATACATGCTGGTTTGCATGCAACAGAGTTTCCAAACTGTCACATATTCTTTCATGTGCGTTTCCATGTGATACAGTATTTTCCAGTCTACAACTCACCGCGCAACTGCCGCGCACAGGCGATTCTCGAGCTCTGACCAGCATGCCTTCTTCCCATGGTCTGTCTTTTTTTGTTGCGTTCAGCAACCAGAGCACTGTTGCAGATTTACGCCAGTCCCTGTTAAATTTTTTGATCACGTCGAACTGCCTCCCTGCTGCCTGGTTCCCACTCTCCACCACGTATTTAATGGCACGCAACTTGAATTTCGCATCTGAGCTTCTTAGCCTCAGAGGCAGCATCATTTTCAGCGAGAAAAGCGACGCCAAAATCAGAACTTTCAAAAATATGGCTACGCCAAATGGACTGGATATGGCCAATGCGGTAGCACAGCATGCTTCACGCTGCTGCCACATTCAGCCCGGTTGTGGCAAGGATTCTATATGTAAGATTGAATTTTAAAATACAGTTACAGCAAAGCGTGATCCACTACTACGATCTGCTGTCATGGTCAGCTATCTGCGCATGTGCAGGTGGCCATGACGAGCACACACCTGTCACTGCGCAGGCACAGCTCGGTCCTTGTGGAAATGGATCACAGTAGCAGAACACGGATCACTCTTTACTTTTCCCCTTTTCACACATCAATTGTCATACTTTGCTATATACAGGTAGCATTGTTGCATAAGATGCATCAAGAAAAAATCCATAAAAAAAAAAACAAGTTATAAACTGAAAAATACCGTACATGTCAAGGCTGAAAGCTTTTAGAATTTTACAAAATACACTGGTTAATGAATCCAAGTTCTCAGCTGAAAATGTTTTCATGAAAAGTTGCATGGTGTGCTGTATTCAATCAAACACTTTAAATGCAGCAACAAGAAGGAGTACAGCTTTACACAAGTGAGCAAAAAAATAGGAAGCCTTCTACATTCATGCAACAGCCTTCTACATTCATGCAACAGATAAGCTTTCCTGCTTACCTAGTACTATACTATTGTTGATCGCATCATCTGCTAGGTGCCGTTTCTGAAACCAGAAAAAAAAATAATAATTAGGCAAACACCTGAAAACTAAAGAGAAGGTCACAAACAAGTGGAAGGAAAGAAAAGATGCAAGCTTAATTCATACGCTTCAAACCTTTTCACAATAAAAAGATTTTTCACAAAGAAAATACTTTTTCTTTGATGCTGCACTGTCACTTTTATTAAATCCATCAGGCGACTACCACTAGGTGAACACAAAGCACACACACAAACAGTCCAGATGGGCAGGAAGAACTTTCCAGCATTAGAAGCACATCAGGCTGCATTGGAACATCAAAATATTGGTCTGCACTGGTACCTCAAGATACGCTGGCAGCAAATTACATAGCCCCACATATATACAAGGCCACTCAATATGAAAAGGAATACACGAGCGCGTGGCCGCTGCACTTCGCGAAGCGCTGCCACTGACAGCTGGAGAGAATTGGCAGCAAAGTCACATGCACAGTACACATGGTCGGCTCCTCTTTCAGTGCATGCACCTGGTGCAGCTCTTTCTTGCTGGCTCTCGAAAGCAGCGCTTCGCGAAGCACGGTAGTCGCGTGCTCTCTTTCATACTGAGCAACCCTGTACACTCTTGATGAAAAGTCTTCAGGCTACACAATTTGCTTCTGAGCTGCGTAGTGCAAGATTTGCAGCACAACCAAAGACGAAAATGTTTTGAAAGGTGACAACGAGGGTTCATCCCACGCTACAGAGATTTAGAACTTCCAAGGGTGCCGCCAGCACGCTGCTACATGGTTGAAAAGCAAACCTTGTGGCCTGAAGATTTTTGACCAATGCTATACTTCAGAGAAAAAAAAAAACAAACAGCGTGCATCGACCATAGGTTACAAAGAGAAAAAGCAAAACAAACTCACAAAATCCTCCACGATTTCTTTGAGTGCAGAGACCACAAGAATAAAGACAAGGGGAACCGCTGTCGTGTAACGACCTGTTGGTGATACATTTGGGATTTGCTGCAAGGAAAGGAGGTTGACAAAGATATATAAATGTCCAGCATTTTGTGCACTTAATCAAAAACACCACTTTAAAGCTCCACGCAAACAGCTCCTAGAATGCCTTAATGATACATGCACTTTGATGAAACAATTACAACATCTAAAAAAGCTGCAAGACCTGCACAGTGCATGCGACAATGAAATGGAAGAAAAAGGCGTACTTCTTTATTATGCCACAGTCAGTGCAGTATGAGTGGCACCACATGTCACATTGTTACGTGGCAGCAAGCCGATGAATAGAAAACGTGACAGGTGGTTACAGCATGATTTAATGGGTGGCGACCTGACGCGAGCACTTCTGCCCCCGCCACTGCACAGTTCGTCATCTTCTAGTCCGTCACAATATTCTCATAAAGCTCCGTGCTCACACATTACTAGGACAGCATTTTCAGCATCCAGCTCTCTGCTGAAAGTGCACACCTTCATACTGATTGTAAGTAAAAGTGCAATGGCAGTATGACACCAAGAAATTAAGCACCCAGTATCATGAATTCACAGCATACATACTCGTTTAATGAAATTGAGGTTGTGACGGAAACTCATCTGGTCGGGAATGGACATGAAAATGATTGGTTTGGTTTATGGGGATTTAACGTCCCAAAGCGACTTAGGCTATGAGAGACGCCGTAGTGAAGGGCTCCAGAAATTTTGACCACCTGGGGTTCTTTAAAAGTGCTCTGACATCACACAGCACACGGGCCTCTAGAATTTCGCCTCCATCGAAATTCAACCACCGCGGCCGGGGTCGAACCCGCATCTTTTGGGCCAGCAGCCGAGCACCATAACCACTCAGCCACCGCGGTGGCTGGACATGAAGATGAAGACAAAACACTAACCAATAAATAAATTGCTCAACATTTCGCCGCCCACATGGAAGCCTTGTACACATCAAGCAGTTTCTTTGTTGGTAGGTGTTTCGCCTTTATCTTCACATAATCATTTACAAAGGAAGCTCCAGTTTAAGTCTTAGTGCTAAAATGTTTCGATCAGGTGTCGTTTTCAAATACATATATATGCCTGGGCCACTGTTGAGCAGACAAAAGTAAGGAAATGAGGACTCGCGTTCAAGAAGCCAGCAGTCACTAAAACACAGGAAAGCATATGGGAATGCTTTTTTTAATGGTGCTGCTGCGAAGCAGGAAATCAGTAGTGTAGCCATTTTTAGATGAAAGATAACTGGGGAGAAAGTGAGGCAGATATGTACGGCAGCTGTGTGAAGCGAGTAAAGAGCTTACACATTTGACAGCTTGTGAGCGAGTTCAATGACTCATCATTTCTAGTGTTTTTATAGGAACGGTGGAATTAAAAGTTGCTTTTGATCACACAGCATCTGAACGCTGCTTGCTTCTGGTGCCTTTTGCTGATTTTCGTTTTTTTTTTTGCAAATTTGCGATGAAGGGCATTCGTACAACTTTGTGTCCACTGAAAAAAAAAAGTGATTGAAATCCCATTGCGGCCTGGATTTTCGATGACAGATAATGCACATCGCAAGCTACTCAGGGTCCGACAGGCAGAGAACACATATTTCACTAAAAGATAGGGTGGCAACAGCTGCCCAGTGACAACGACACTCAGGAATAACATGGCAAATGCACTCTTTGAAGGACTGAATTGTTAAAGACTAGCAGTAAGGGATAAGCAGGAGGTAGCCAGTGACAGAAACAACTATCAGTCAGAGTTTGAGATTTGTGATTATGGAAGACAATTTGTGCGAGAGACTAGAACAAACTTCTCTAAAAAATGTTACATAGGCGCTGTGTGGCAGAGAGTGAGTGACTGTAAGCAGCGAATAGGTTTCTGTCACTACAGATATGCTATAGATGCCTGTCTAAGCAAAAGCGACTCTTAGTGCACTTTTCGTCAAGAATAAAGTCGCGTGGCCTGTCATTTGGAACATGCTCCATTTGCACAAAATGGAATGAGTGCCCTATGTTGAAAATTCAGTACACAATTTCACAAATCGTGAGTGCTGTTCAATGTGAGTGCATTAGCTTGCACAATGAGGAAACTGTTTTTTTCATGTGTGTGTGTGTGTGTGTTTCACAATTCTGGCATTAACAGATTAATGCAACAGCATCAGGAATTCACATCCTTCAATAATATGATCTGCGTTGTAAAAATCTAACAAACTGCGAGCAAAAAAAGCCAGGTAAAAAAACAAGCTCAATACAAGCAACTCTCAATGGCAAAGGCCATGAGAGTAGCTCACCTGCAACAGTGCAATGAAGAGGAAGAACACATTGGCGTATCGACGAAACTGTTCAAACAGGAACTTGGGAAGAAAAGAGATGATGTTGTATTTCGCAGTCCTGAAAGGGAAAAATAAAGAAAGCTCACCAAATGCAGCTAACACAGTACTACAATACCATATCAAGGCAGTTCCCAGCGTGAAAACCAAGCAGCACCTGTGTTGGTCGTTTTGCACAGACAACTATCAGAACAAAACTACCGTACTTATCCATGTAATTTGTGCACCCCTAATTTATTACCCAGGTTTTTGAAGGAAAAGAAAAATTTTAATCGCATATTTCGCGCTCTCTGCTGCGTCAGATCACCAGTGTGCACGCGGGTGCGCGCAAGGCAGGCTTGGGAAGATCGGCACAGCCGAGTCGCCGGATAAGCAGTTGTGAGAGCAAACTTCCGGTAACGTCCAGTGCACGCACGAAGCAGAAACTACCGAACTGTATGCTCTTCACCATGGGGTTTCAATGCTGTTCGGTCTGCCGCTAGTCAATTGGTCCGCATACAAGAGCGCTGTTTTATCGCCTTTTAACTCCATTTGCCTGTGACTGTTGGCTTAGCAATTGTACCACTGCGCATTTGTTGCTTTGATCTGTGCACGCGCTGTCATGCCATTCTGCGAGGAATTACACAACATGTGGCGGGTTCGGAGGGGGTATGCATTACGTATACATTTCGAGCCACCTTTGGCCAGCGAAGGGTGCAAGTTTGAGGATCGACATACCGGCGGCAACAGGCAGTATATATTGCACGTTACGATCTTGGTCGAGTTTTTTTTTTAGGACGTGTTCGAGAAATCTCCGCATAATTTGTGTGCCCCCTTTTTTCAAGCCTTAATTTAAAGAAAAATGTGCACAAATTACACGAGTAAATACAGTAGTTGTACGCCACATGTTTGATGCAAGCAAAACGGCTGGCGCGTGCTCCACATGATGAACAGGTTACCACTCTACCGTGCAGCAAGCTGATGCTCAGACACTGTCTACACGCATATCTGCACTACTAAACAGAAACTGAGCCAGAATGAGATTACCCTACTGTTGCGTGCTCCACACTCATAAACTTATTACACCTTCTTTATACGAGTCCTTCACTGTAATTCACCCAGAAGTTGGGTCAATGCGATTGTAAAGTACAATGCAAAAAGGAGGAGGGCAAGAAAGCTCCTTATTAATGCGAAAGCATTAGATGGCTCAATCTCAAAATTATGTCCACAAAACGTTTCCACAAAACATGTCAACAAAATGTGTCTGCACTATGACGTCACAACTTGAATGTGAGTGTAATGTAATTGAATTAAAAATTAATGAGCAGTGTAATATGTTGTGATGAAGACTAATGATATCATGCCAATAATTAGTTAATGCTGATTAAGATAATTAATGACAATTAACAAATATGAATTAAGGGAAATGAGATTTAGGGTGACAACAATGATAGAAGTGATGATGATGATGGTAAGTGCTGATGTCATACCAAAGTCACATGACAAGATGATGCAAAAATTTTGAAGTCACATGACAAAGTAATGATGTCACACCCAAGTCACGTGACAAGATGATGCAAGAGTGACAAAGAGGCACCTAGGCACACAAAAGAGGCGTTTATTCATTGCTGCCGCACATGCTTTCGCCTTTCACAGTGTGGGGTCACCGCAGTGCTCTCAAAAGTTTATTTAGCCATATTACTATGAGGCAATTCTAACTATAAATTTTCTTCTTATTTTTACGTTTCTATTTTTTTACTTCACTCAAATTGTTTTGTTTCACACCACTCTGCAGAGGTTGCTTTCCTTGCTACCTGCAAGTTACAACTGCTTTCCTCTAGGATGCACCCAAGTTTACCAAGTGTTTTAAAGGGACACTGCAGTAAGCTTCATACAAGTTTTGTCTTTCGTAGGAATTGATTCCGCGGCTCTTTCTAGGTATGGTGATGCTTGTCCAGCAGCAAAAGACAATTTATTGCTGAGAAAATTGCATTAAATAAATTTTCCATCACTCAATTCAAACTCGTGATGCCTACACCAAAAAGAACAACACTGTGATCACAGTTTGGAAATTAATGGTGGTGTTGCCTAGGCTCTGGGATCTGCCCCCCCCACCCACCCAAAAAAAAAAAAACAGTGTCGGCACACAACAGTTAACTCACAAGATTGGCTGATGATGGCACCACCTCTAATTTATTTTTTGGCCTTTTCTAGCTTATAAAAGCTCTGCATTCAGTAAAAGTAGTGTTGCTGTCATTAGATTGCGCTAATCTATCGATACAGGCCAAGTTCAAATTGTCCTCAGTGTCCCTTTACTGCAGAAGTGCTCTGGTGTCAAGACTGACTTCAGCGGTTGTAAAAGTGCTTGACAGTGTTCTTTTTCCTTGCATTAAAGTGGGAAGTAAGTGCTTGTGTTGTCACCGTTTCTTAAAAACTCTCGTCACCCTTTGCCAGTTACCATTAAACTTACCTCTTCATTAGAAGAGGCCAAGAATTTAAGCCTTACAATAATGCAGTTTACCACAGTAAAGCCATTACTGCTTAAGACTAAAATGGCTTCACTAGTGGGCTTTCCACCGAACATGATTGTGTTACAAATAAAGTTACTTTAGCCCCAATATGACAAGTCAATGGTTTATGGTTTATGGAGATTTAACGTTCCAAAGCGACTCACGCTATGAGGGATGCCGCAGTGAAGGGCTCGGGAAATTTTGACCACCTGAGATTCTGCAATGTGCACTCACATTGCACGGCACATGGGCCTCTAGCGTTTCACCCCCATCGAAATGCGATCGCCATGGCTGGGATCGAACCTGCATCTTTCGGGTCAGCAGCCAAGTACCATAACCACTGAGCTACTACGGCGGCCTGACAAGTCAATGACTAACTGAAATTATAAAAACGTTTCACATGACTGATCTCGTTAGGCTTCCTCAATCAGAGGGAACAGATGCAAAAACGCTGGTGGTTCAGAAACTCACGAGATGCCATTAGAGCAGAACTTGTGCTTTTGTGGGCTATTGAGATGTATTGTGCGATGCTCGCCCGTCTCATGGTGCTCACTTGCTCCCGACGTCTTGTCATCCTCTTCTGTAGTGCGCCGAGCAAAAAGAAAAAAGAAAGAGAGCCGCTCTGAATTTTGTGCACATCACAGCCTACAAAAATCGCAGCACAAACTTTGCACCTCCACTCTGACTGTATGCAAACAGAGCTTAAGCTGTTTTCAGAAAAGTGTGCGACATCACATACGAATGCGAATAATAAATGCACAAATGTAAAGAAGCGAGCTGTTATAAAGGTGTCCACAGAAGCCTTGGTTCTGCAGAAGCAGCATCTGAAAAGAAGCAGCACAAGAATGGCACCATAGTTTTGTATTTGAAAATATATTCCACTACAATGCGTTAAAATGTATTCCCCATAAACTGAAACTAAAATTCCAGCCAGACAATAACCAACACGGGCTATGGCAGCCTGCCAACCTCTTTTTACAGGCCATTCTGTAATAATCAGTCATGCATACATGCAGCACACTACTCAGTTCGAATTAATGCTCAAACATTACGACTGCTATGAGCTAATGTGGCTTTCACAAATCTCATGCATCATACAAGATTCGTACAAAACAGCTGGACACTCATTAGCAACAGAACAATGCTGCACTTACACAATGAATGAAATAAAACTGTCATGTCAGAAGTAGCAATAATGTGCCAAAATTAACACATATGATGCACATCACTTCTGCGGTGTGTGTATAGTGTAATACACTTGCACTACAGTGGAGGAAAAAGAAGCCCTGAGTCACAGTCTGTAATATGAGAGCACAATGTTACGATATTCAATGACGCTGAACATAGTAGTTAAAAAGAAATGCTTACTTTTTTCGGGTGCATGCTCTAAAATTGGTATAAAATAGAAAGTAATAAACATTCTCGGTTGCATAACACTCCCCCAGCTCTACGTTATCCACATGTTTACATCGAGTACCACGCGCATATTTTCGCAAATTCTTGAATTACACAAAACTGCAATCCTATTTAATCCGCTGCAGAGGACAAGAGATAGCCTAACAATACATTGCGGTAGACAATGCCAATGCACACGACTTTATGTTCAAACTGAAGCTGTAGAATACATCATCTATACAGCAAGAAAGAACTTTAAGGGGACTCCTACTCTCAAAGTGCATTGATATTCTCTTTGCTTTCAAATTAAACTAAAAAGAACATATCACAATGCTTCTGACTCCGTTCCGTCTAGCAGAGCACTTCATCATTAGCAGCTGCATAAAGATCATAGTGACTGGGTTGGTTGTAATTTTTGTTATGACTGGGTTTGATTAATGACAAACTCCTTCATGTTATGAACATGTTGCTTGCTACTGCAAAAAAATGCACCAAACAGGCCGCAAGATCTTTAAATAGTTGGTAAGTGGCTACCAACAGTAACAATAAATTAAAAAACTGAACAACACTGCAATCAGGTCAAGCATACGAGAATCGTAATGCTCATGCAAGGAGCTAGGATTCTTTTCTGCTTTCTAGATCAACCAGAAGTAGAAGATGAGGAAACCAGCCAATGAGCAAACCAATGATGGGGACCTAATCAAACTCTCCACATGTGGTGGCAACACTATGCTAATCACCTCGCCAAAAGCACAAGTAACCAAGCGGCAGCGAAGCACCTTAACACACTCAGATGGACTGTGCTGTCAGCCACAGCCAAGGAAAAAAATATCGTCATCATTATAATCACCGAGCCTGCTGCTCCCACTGCACGACAAAAGTTTCTTCCATTAATATGAAATTAGCCCTATCCTGCACGAGCCATGGACACCCTATTCCAAAAAACCAACTCTACTTCATCTCCCTGTCTGTGCCTCTGCCACCTTTGGCTATGTTTTCTGTCTCTTGGAATTCATTCTGTTACCCTAACAGAGCATCAGGTGTCTGTTCTCAACAATACAAGTCCCAAGTCTGTTTCCTCTTCATGATTTCAGCTAGGGTATCATTAACTCAAGTATATTTCCTCACCTGCTCTGCTCTGTTCTTGTCTCTTAACATTACCTATGTCATTTTCCATTCAGGTGCTCACTGCGCTGTCCTTGATTTAATTTTCAAGCCCTTTCAATATTCAAGTTTCGGCCCAACAGGAAAGTACTGAGAGGATACAATTACTATATACAGTCCTTTAAAGATATAAATATATGGCGGTAAAAAAGTACAGCATGATGTAAAGGGTTCTGAGAATTATCAGCAGTCAGGATAGTAACTCTGTCTGATAACAGCAACAGTCCATGTAGCTCCTTTCAATAGCAACCGCACAGTCTCCAACATCCAAAATGCCAAGCTGGTTTGGTAACATGGCGAAAATGGCGAGTGAATGCATACTACACTCTGATGCAAGGATTGATGGCCAATGGGTAGCGCAAGTTTGTGCCAAATTCATAATTTTGAAAGTATGACTGCATGCCTTGAAATAAACCATTCAGGGCTTACAATACCTCAAGCATTTTCTGGTTTTAAAACAAATTGATAAAACTATCACAAAGGGAACCACACACACAGTCAAAAGCACTCATGCAATGTTAGTTTTGCTCATGCATGCTCACTGCACTCTGCAACAAAAAAAAAAGGAAATAAAAAAAGTTAACCATTAGAGGTCAGGATAGAGATTGGATTGTGAAACTGAGTTTCACATATTTTAAGCTTTTTAATGATTTATCTCCAACGCTGCATTTTTTGGTTTTCTCTAAAGTCAAAACTAGAGCTCATGGTCTTCTCACCAATGTTGTGTGGATAAAAAAGAACATTGGATAAAAATGAAACAAATTTTTCAACAAACAAACAAACCACAAAAATTCTTGTTTACAGCTCTAAACATCAGAGAAAGAAGAAATGTAATCAGAAATTCCACTGCAGCACCACCGCACCAAATACAACGCAGGACAAGACATGCTTGACACACAGCAGACTCCCAAGCACAGCTGCCCCGGCCCCAATAGAAAATCGTGGGGAAGCACAACATCAATCTAGGCCATAAATAACATGCATCGTGCGATATAAATCTCACTGCCGACAGTGGACGCAAGCACATTCCCTTTAAACAGGGTGCACTCAGAGAGCTTGAGGTCTCAATGAGCAGGCACATGGTTTAAGGCAAATAGGCATACACAAGAACCTGAGCAGATATGTCTAGGTCATGCAGCCATCAACCTGTCAAATTTCTGAAGAACAGAGGGCGAGCCTGTTTCCTACTGCACAACAGCTGCGTTGCTCATTGCAGTTAAAGGCTATCTTTTTACATCAGTCAGGAAGTCTCCACTTCTAGCGCTCATTCCCACACAGCGACAGTCACTGTCTGATGCTACTGTGACAGTACTCATTCCCTGGCATTTTTTGGTATATTCATGAACATTAAGCAGTGTGTCATGAGCTATACTGTTTCATGCACCCCACAGAGAAGGCACTGCTAAAATCCGTGAGTGCTAACAAGGAAACTGTCACTCTTTTCAAAGGGACCGTGACAATTAATATTATGGAATTGCTTTAGGTGCAAATAACCGGCATCACAATTAAAATGTTCACAGCATCAGTCAGTATCAAAGCATGTGTCAGAGTTTTTCAAAAATGGCAATGTTATATAGCCTAAAATTATATCACATACTAAAACAACAGCTTTAATTCCCATTGAAACAAGTTATTACCAGAAACTGTGCTTAACAGCCAAAGTATTATAGGCCACCACAAATGTAATGGTCTAACGTTTGCCATTCATTCAAAACAGCTATCAAATCTACAACTTATGTCGTCAGCAAAAGCATGTAAAATTCAGCAATGCGTCCAACGCACCCAACGTTAAAACAGGCCACACCCTATCCTTGAGTCAAAATGAGATCTCAAGCGTTTTGACTGAAGGTCACTCTATTAGCATTTCTTTAAGGCAACTGCCAGACATGGAACCTTTCTGCTGCCACTTTTATATTTATTGCAAAAACTCAAGGACAGAATTTCCTGAAATACCTGAGAACTACATTCTTTAACAAAGAATATATATGTCTGCAAATGCAGCACCTTAAAAAGGAATGTATCCCTACCCACATAGGCAATTACTCTGCTGCTCTTAGCAAAGTGCGGGGATTTCCTACAAAAATACTAGCAGTGCACAAGGCAGCCTAACTGCAACACATTCCCGAGCACAACAAGGAAGTAGAGCATAACACCAAGAGTAGCGAATGCAGATAACAGCAAAAGGGGAGATATGGCACAAAAGCACAAAGAACATCTGCCGCAGTCATTCAGCACACAAGGAGAGAAGAAGCAAAGAACAAGAGAAACGTTTAACTGAAAGCCCTACTGGAATGAACTCGCAGTGATCATTCAACTTATCCTTCCACAATGCACAGCAGAACAGTCTACAAGAACACGAAAATGAAAACAGAGGGACAATGTAATCATTAGAAAGGCAACTGGATTGCGACAATGTGCTGCGGTATAAGTGAGATTATTCTAATAACATGTGGTTTATGCAGCTACAAAAATGAATTTGGTGAGTGCGACCGATTGCAGCATGCTCGAGTGCAATAATATGCTTTCATATGCCAGAGCTTCAAATAGCGAATGCTGGAAACGGTTTACACATGACAGACAAGTGCAGTGTATAAAAGCCAGCAAACAAAAGCAACATGCATACAAAGAAGCAACAAGCAGCCAGACAGGACACCAACAACAGCAGCCCACAGCATAGGAGAGCGCTGTCTTACCAGCAGAACTGGAGGCAAAGCCTAGCATCGGAACATGCTCGGGGGCTTGCATGATGAATGGCTTATATTTTTTACACACACGGACAAACACCGGGAGAGACAAAGAAAAGACTGGTCAGTCAAAGAATTAAGTGGAATGAGCTATGTCATTGTGACAGCTTGCAGCAAGCACAGCCCATTCACTGGTTCCAGAGTTCATCAGACACATGGGCACAAGTACACGGCATGCAACTGCGTCTTCCGCAGCAAGAAATGGGCAAACAAGCTGAGAGCCCTATGCGAGATGAAGAGGCTTTCCGATAAGTCCAAGGTAAACTCTCCAAAACTTATCACTGTCCTGCTTATCATCTCACTAGCTTGGATACGCTTATAAAAGGCATCCGCACATATATCTGTCAGGCTCGATACGGATAGCAGACCAGATCGGCGAAGGAACATAACATCTTTTTCTTGCCACATGGGGAGAACAAGAGGAGAGAAATGACACAGCACCCCATGTAACTTGATGGTGCACAATGCTCATGTATTTTTCATAAGTCTTAACTAAAAAAAAAAAGTCTCGTCCAGTATGAAATACAAACAAATATCATTAATTTCCAGAACTTAATGTGACATATACGTATACATTCACAGCCTATACTTTAATCACACATGTGCAAAATGTAATGTTAACTTGTTGCGCAGAAAATAAGCAAGACTGCATTACACTTAGGTACTAAAGCTGAATATGATTGTATTCGATACTGTTTGAACAAGAGTCACAGGAACACAAAACTTTTCTAGCTTTGCTTCCTTGTAAATAAATGAGGTTGCACATTGCCATCCCACCCATCGCTTCAAACAAAAGGTGATAATTTTGTGACCAAGTGAGCACAACCTTTCGCCACTGCACTCGACGAGCGAACCATGCAGAAAATCATGCAGACCGCAGCTCAGCTCTAGCCAGATACACTGAACTTTATGGACAGCTACTCTAAGCAAAAGGCAGCGCTTTTGAAAACAAAGGTTTCGCAAAAGGCAGTCCTCGATGCACTACACCTCTTTTAAAGCAAAACGTTTGTTTTGAGAAGCTGGCTCCTCCGTGGGCCGAAAGCGCTTCGCAAGAAAAGATGACTGGAGCTTCACGGCAGCATTCTTAGTTACGTTCATCTCAACAAGCCACCCTAGGCGAGGGAAACCATATGGCTTCTCTGTGTCATATAAACTATTATATATTTTTTATTTTTCTTCATCGGAGGCAGCATCAATTCCTTGCAGTACAGCAAGTGCAGTGGAGTCAGGCATATGCTGGCCAGAGATACGACACGGACGTTCGGAAGGCAACTTATCGCACGCCTAAAACTTTGCATGAAGGGGGTGTGCATACAACTTGAATAGTATAAAAACATGCATGCTGTTAGCCGTCCTAAAATGAAGGGCTTTTTGTTAGAGCCGTATGGCATGAGACTGGAAACGAAAAATCGATCGTGCTGCGTTCAGTAATTAGCATGACGATGAAACTGAACTCTCCGACAAATACGCGCAGTAAGAAAGTTTCAATTTAATCAGGTTCTTTCGACAAGATTTAACAGAAACATCAAACAATTCACGGGCTAACCGTGAGAGACAGTCGACAGTGTATCAATCAAATCCTAAACCGCAAGGGAGTTAACAGCTGCTCTGCAGATTCACAGGAAACTGCTCCCGTTTTGCAACGTTCAGCGTATTTTTAGGGTGTTGAAGCTTGCCCCTGTGGAGGTGCAGCCAATAGAAACGTCGAGCTGCATGAAGCGAAGAAAGCAAAAGAACTGACGAGAGGTTACGTTTAACAAAACCGCCGCCTACCTTGTGCGCGGCCCAAGTCGTCGTAAGCTGGACGCATTGCCGGATCGCGCAAGCCCAATCACTCGCCGCTCACTGTGAGCGCTGGGCCCTTTGAGCCGTTCACAAGAGACGCCCGAGTGACGGCTGCTTTCAAGGAAATCCGACGCGCATCTGGATTCGCTGCTGCACGTCGGCGTAGCGCGACATCGAAGCAGCGACAACCATCTTCGATCGCGGTTGCTGCTCCTCGTCGCACGAGTGGTCGTGGATTGTCGTTCCGTTTCGAGCACTGCCCGTATTCTGCTTGTTTCTGGATCGCGTCCGACTTGGCCTCTGTTAGGCACTGCCAGAAAGCCGCCGCCTGGCGCTTGCGGGAAACGCGGGAGCACGATAACCTCCGCCGGCTCTCCGCGTCGGCTAAAAACAAAACCCAAAACACTAGGAGGAGAACGCACTGCCGGCAACAGGCTAAGCGGAGCGCCTGCGTTCGAGAATATGCCTTTTTTTTTTTATCGTTTAGCCCGCAGCGCCTGCGTTGAGAGTAGGAAAAACTGCACGAGCGCCGCCTTGTAGGCTCTTGCTGGTTGTCATGGCGACAGCGTTGCTTCGTGAGCGCTGCGGCAAAGTCGAACTGTGCGGAGCACGCATGAGATGAGCAGGACGTGCGCGGAAATCGCGATTTCGGACAAGACTTGTCTAGCACTATGCGAAACGAAACAGAAAGGAGTAAATGTGCACAAAACATCTGCAAGATAAAGCAGTACTTCGACAAACACTTTTCTTTCACGGTTAACTTGGCGCGAATTAGTGCCAAGTTAAACGCGTACGTGATCCTTAATGAACCTACAAGCCTGCCAAAAAGTTCTTCTACACTTTTCTTTCAGTTTCTGGGCCACTTTTTTATTATTGAAGAAATAAAAGTGGATTTTATGTGCAAACAATTCAAGAAGGAGCTACTAATATTCCAAGTAAATAATTTATAGTTCAATACTAAACTTAATTCATGAGAATAATATTTGCGGCTGGGCGCTATAACTGCACAGACCACCCAGCTCCTTTATTTCTAAGCTGTTTCCCTTGCACTGTGCAGTAATTACCCTGGCGCAAATTTGCAACAGCCGCAATTGGCTCTCTACGACTGAGCGCGAGGTCGGATTCGATCACGGCTACGGTGGCCGCATTTCAATGGGTGTGAATGCGAAAACGCTCTTGTAGTACTGATACTTCGGTGCACGCTAAAGAGCTCCAGACAGCCGAAATCAGTCCCAAAAGAAATTGGTATGACTCGAGACTATCGCTGGTCTTTAGTCCGCAGCCAATTTGCTCAGCCAAATAAGTGCGGGCCAACGTTAGGTCACGGCTGGCCAACTGCCATGTCGACCAGTGGTTGACAAAGGTAAGTAATGAATCACTGGCGAACGACCAGGCCACCGTTGTCGAAATGCCTTATGTTATCTAGATCGTGTTACAGCCGACAGAACGTTTTTTCAAATGTATATATTACCTCGACGACAAGCATGCCGCACAAGCGTAGCACGCAAAAAGCACGTATATATATATATATATATATATATATATATATATATATATATATATATATATATATATATATATATATATATATATATATATATATATATATATATATATATATATATATATATATATATATATATATATATATATATATATATATATATATATATATATATATATATATATATATACACGTTTGCACAATTTCGCAACAAAGATATGGCAGAGTGTAATGAGAGCTATTGACTACATGATCCGCTTATTTGTATTTCTCGTTTGTGTCATCACAGGTTCGTAATTGAATGAAATAATTTTGCTTAACAAGCAAGCACTGCACTGGCTCCGACTAGTGCTCTGTGGATGTATTCTCAGCATGTATGTTGTACCTCTTCTAGTTCGCAACTGTTTTGTGGCTTGATTTGTGCGTGGCATATGCATTGTTGTTGTACACGGCCCCCGGGGTGATACCATCCAAATTGTACTCGTAAAAATTTGGCACCGGGTCAAGCAACTACTCCCTTAATTGTAATCAGTTGTAGTCCCGTGCTTTTCTTACGAGTCTAAATTGCAGAAGACACGGGTTAGGCTTCACATGTACTTTTCACATATGTGTTGTGGGACACCCGTGTATACCCATTTGCTCCACCAGCCAGCTGCCAGCGTACGAACGCCACAAGGCGAACCGCCCGAGCCACCCGAGAGCGGAGGAGGGCTCAAATGCTTCTCCTCCCGTTCCTGGAGTTTGAATCCAGCGGTGGAGAAATTTTTTAATTCATATTTTTTGTCTATAAATGCGTATTTTGCTGCCGGACAAAGGGTAAGACACTCAGGAGGAGGCAGCAGAGAATAAATTTTTACTGAGAACAAACATTTGATGGAGTTGTCTTCACTACATATATAGTCCCTTTCAAACCGTGGCAAAAACCTCCCGGTCTCAATATGCCCACTGTGCGTCCAGGTGTCCCTGGCCGAAGACAAACCTATTCAATAGGTAATTAATGATGGGAGTCGGGCACTTATCCAAGGGGGTGCCCGAGGGGGCCCTCCCCCGAAGCTCGACCCCTCCCTCCACTAGTACTCCTAGCAATCATTCTCTTTTCGTAGCGCACCCCTCGGTTTATTTGGCGCGTAAAATAAATTACTGTTGTCCTGACGAGGAAAACAGCTAGCAGTCAAAGCCATGGTCGGCCCATGCCACTGTGAAGTGAAAGTGGAAGCTTTCTGGTGCAATCTTTGTCAAAAGTTTGTAGCCCGTCGCGAACATGGCCGGAGAGGGACCGCTGACGAGCGGCGGTGGGCATCACGTGATCCCTACTGCGGCGCAAGACTGACGCTAGTGCCAATCGCTCCGGTGGAGGATCTCGCGACCATATACCGAGATTGCGCCCGACGAGGAGACATATGTTGTTGTTGTTGTTTGCCTCACAAAATGGAGGCATATGTCCCACTCGCTTTCGTCAGCGAATAGACATGGGTCGGGGAACGGACGACGATGACGTCAAACACTTGGCGCTTTCGACAATGCCGTCATCCACGGAGGAAAAGAAACTTAGGAATACTCAGCAGTTGCGTCACGTGGCATTTTTGCCTACTCATAAATAGTTCAAGGGGGAAAGTCGGCCCCACGCCACAACCAGTCGCGCGTTTCAATGGCCAGGGCAGAGCCTCGACACTCACATGGGCCTATTTTGGACTGCACGTAGCGGCCGCCATTTCTGCGACTAGAAACGCGGCGAAAACCTGCGCGTTTTTTTTAATCCACTTAATCCACTCAGGCCTGAGGGAAAGCAATACCCTCCGCTTAGTACAAGTCTTTGTGATCAGCCACGTATACCTTGCATATATGCCCTTACCTGCATCTCAAGTCAGTTGAAAAAGAGAAAGTGGAGGCCATAATCAGAAAATCCGTCAAAAAAGCAGTTGGGCTACCCATCCACACAGTGAGGCGTAACATGCGAACGAAATGGCGGACCAACAACTGATCTTCCCAATCATACACGATAGCTTCTGGTCATCCCACCAATACCTCGGAACATGCACCCAGATTTCCACTTTGGGCGTCGTGCAGAGAGAGCCAAATCTTTGGGCGAACGTTTTCTTAATGATACCTCTGTTGTATATGTAGATGCAGCAGATTCCTCGGCTGACAATATGGTAGCCGTGGTTACCACAGAACATGGTACACTCATAACTAGCGGCAGTATATATACGCACTCAGCACACATATGTTGCAGAAGAAACAGCCATTACTTTTAGCCTATCGGGGTCCTCGGCAGAGACTCACAATTGGCGATACGTAACTACCCGCTGGGAAGAACCTCCCCACAAGCAGCACGAATTCTGCAAAATTTTCAGCCTACACGGCACATTCGCCTAACCTGGACGCCATCTAGCTCATGCCTCCCTTGCTGGTAATGCCATAACCTAGCTCTAGAACTGTACCGCCGAGCTGGGTCGTGCAGCCCGCCCGCCCTATTCACCCTGGCAAGGAGAGGTTGTTTTCGTACAGAGAAATCCTGTGGCACTACAGGCTTGCAAGACTCAGATTTCCCCCAGCAGATAAAACGCTCTCCAAACGACAGGCCGAAGCCTGGCGTAAACTTTAAACGAACGCCTATCCAAATCCCAAATTGTGTATAGCTTCTATTCGATCCAAGACTTTGCTCACACAAATGCGAAAATTGTGATTCCAAAGCCGATCTAAATCATATGATCTGGAACTGCCCGCAGTCCCTACCCGGGAGTCACTCCCCACTACCTACTCTGATCACTGGGAGGCTCTAACGCTAAGCCCCGACCCGAGGACACAGATCAAGTTCCTCCAGCTGGCTGAAGACGCCGCCGCTGCCAAAGGGATAGCGGCCGCCGTTTAAGCGGGGGGCGGCTTCGGGTCGCTCCTCTGTATCCGCTGGTAATAAAGTTTCACCACCAATCCGCTTATCGCCACCTGCACCGGCGTGCACTGTGAAAGCCAGTGTTGCTAGAACCATTGTGAAGGCTAGGCGCTGCGCTCAAAGATGGCGTCCGTGACGCCATGTACAAATTATATAGTTACTCGCAGTGCAGTGGAACCTGTACGAGCACGAGAAAACGACTTTCAGGCCTGTGCGCGGGGCCCACAAGCGCGCATCGCGCCCGCGGAAGCCGTCGCCTTGCGCTAGCAGCTTCCAGTGCACTGCGAAAAACTCGTGATGCGGAGTACGTAACGAATTAGCTGTTTATGTAGAAAGGGAGGCTGGGCTGGGAAGCTGGGTTGTGAGAACTGGGTTGTTAGGGAAGTGAGAAGTAGGGACCTAATAGACAGATGGTGAGAAATCTGCTCAGTAGAGGTCGCTTTCTTAGCATATTTGCCAGTGTTCCCAGACGCCGTTAGCTCCGGCTTCGATCAGTGCACGAAATTCCTCGCCATCAGTGGGAACACCAGCTTGGCCACGCGCTCGGTATTGTTAGGGCGTGTAAAGAAAGAAACAGGAGAAGGCCACTTTGGACCTCGTGTTCTTTTCCTGGTAGTGAAACGATCGAATGGCATCACATACGCGGCACGTGCCTCCATCTGTAGGCGCTTGCACGATTTAACAAACAAAGCATGAATGAAGAAGGTTCTGCGCGGAGAACAGGGACAGAACGTGTTGCACGCTTATGAGCTACGAAGCAGACAAAGGAAACGGAGAACTCCCACTACCACATATTTCGAATAATGGGGCATGGGGCCGAAACGCTGTCTTTCCTCTTTACGCTTTAGAAATGAAGATTACATTCATTAGTGATTTGTTCTGCAGTTAAATTAGCCCTGCAGCTTCCTTGTGATCTAATAGCGATCTAACGTATCTCTCATGGCCTGTTAAGATTACACGAGTATTTTGACTTAACATGCGTTCGGCTATACCTTTGATCGGTGATTTGCGAATGCGAAAATTCTTGGAGGACACTTACTTCCCATCAGCTGTGACAATGCGACAGCATAAGAACCTCACTATGAGCGCGCCAATCACTCCCGGGTAGCGGATTCTTCCACCCGCGTCAGAACCTCCTCCTCCCACGGTAGCCGCCCTCTGGGTTCCCCTGCCAGCCACCTCCCGGTCTCACGCTCCTCTCTCATGCAAGCGGAGAGAAGGATTTCACTCTTGCCCCTTTGCCATCTGCCAATCGTGACAGGTTGCAGGTCGCAACTGGCTTTTCCACGTACCACCAGGGTCACCTGCCAGATGGCAGGTGGCAGTGGGGCACCACCGATGGGCGCGAGGACATGGGGCTCCTACGTTATCGTATTATAATACTGTGCCACTGTGGGAGGATCAGAAGTGCTGATGCTGTTTCCGAACCCTAAATCGGAGCCAGTCCGGAAACACGTCGACAAGTTGACGCCCAGGTGTGGCAACTAGTAATATTCAGCTATGACTGCACGCCCCCAGAAAACCAGAACTCCTTGGGCAGGAGCACCAATGCGAGTCACATTTATAAGAATCTAAACACTGACAAGGCATCACATGCTGGCTGCAGATCCTTAAACGCAATGTCCGTTTCTTAAGCGCCATGCCTGCATGATGGGCTTTTGACCTCGCCACAAGTGCAGTCCGCGCTTCCTTCGCACTCATCACACCAGCCCTCATTTCCCCTTCCCATTTACAAGCTCCCATTCCACTCCCCCAGTGCAAGGTATACCTAAACCATTGCTTCTCCCGTTTAAAGTGGTACAGACACAACATTTTGATGTGTCTGTTTCTTTTTTTTTTCCTTTGATGAGGCCCACGGACCAAGTATTCATGAAAATGAGCTCAAAGCAGCAGTGCGCAGCGTTAGTAATTCAGAACAAACGATTTTGCAACGGCTATTTCGGTGCCGGTCGGCGCAGCGCAGAAGTGGATCTTGCATGACCTCACGGTCGACCGGCCAACCTGGACTACTACAATACTGATGACGTCGGCGACACCAGCAAGCTCTGGTTGTTCCTGGGAACAACCACCGGCTTCACTGACGTCACGATTATTGGGGCAAGTGCACCTAGACCTCACTCAATATGTTGGTGGAAGTGTGCAATGGTTCCTCGGACAACATTCAAAATCATATTAAATCATGTTTCACTCACCGCCCGCAACTGACACTTGCTAGAAGGCATCTCCTTACCCCCGTGTAACAATCATATTTGTTCGCGTTTGAAATTTTGCGTCTTTATCGTTTCAACTACACGCCTCCTTCCTTCTCTATCATCGCCATCTGGCGCCAAACAGTGACAGCTCGAAGGTTAGTAAAAGCACATGGCTCGTTTGGTTTCTGGTGTTCGCCACCACTGAAGCATCGTTTTACATTTGGAATCCTATTTTTTATTGTTGCTAATTCTTAACTGAAACTGAAAATGTAGTAGTAAATAGGCTGCACTCGGAGGGGCCGATTTGTCGTGACATGAGCAGCCCTCCTCAAAAGTACCGTAATTCCGGTACACAGTCCGCATCCGGTGTATAATCCACATGGTTCAACTTTGGCTGAAATAGCTTTTTTTTACTAGATTTTTATTTTAACAGTCTGCAACCTATGTTAGCCCGCAGCCGGTAGATAGGACCGCGTTGGGCGTTTCAAGTCTTATTTCGAAATACTGAAGAAGGAAATGCTGTGTAGTCCACAGCTATAGAAAGTCATCGAAGCCCAAGATTTTAACTTTTAAACATGTATAACGCACGGACTCTATACCGAAATTTATGGTAAGCGTGGTACGGTAGGTAGAGAAACCGAAAAAAATGAAGCCGCAAAGGCATATCCAGGCCTCAACACGTGTTCGTCGCCAACGTCAGTTCAACGATGGGCCTCTATCGGCACGTGTCGGAACCAGGTCCCTCGGCTGAGTTGCGTCCCCCGAAGTTTTCTTTATTATTTTTTAAACCCCGAAGATAGCGATGCGCTCGTTATTAAACATTCCTTGAACGGAGGCTCTATTGTCAACATTCTTTTCTCAATATCGAATGCTTCCTGCATCACTGTGCACCACTCTTATGGCTGCCCCTGAGACCACTTTGGTCCGTAAACATTGCAGCAGTCGCGCAAAGCAACCCTGGCACTATAATAACCTGGAACAAGATGAGACTAAAGTTTATGAAATACATGGTTACATGCCCATATAGGACGGGGCAGATGAGTTTTGAAAAATGAGGCTCTATTCAATCCCGGAGTAGTCATCTATCGCCGTATGTTCCCCTCTCCCCCCTCTCCCCCGACTCCCCTTCCCACCCTTCGCGACCTACTCTCTAGTGCCGACAGGGCTTTACAGGTACTTGCATATTTTAGCCAGAACCGAACATGTCGCTAACGTCATGGGCTACAGTGCGCTGCTTTAGCGGACATGGTATTTTTTGACGCTGATGAAACTATGAACTATTCATCTGCGTTCCCCGAGTCCACAATTTTCATTTCGCCTTTTTTTCTTCCGCGTAAGTTTGACTTTTTATCTGCTAACTTGGATACAGTGGTGGAGTGGATATCACCTTTAATATATAATTTAGATTCCTCCGTTCCTGTGGCGATTCGATTTAACAGGACGACTTCATAACCTCCACAGAGGTACAACATGTCCTTCGTTTCCAGCTCGGTCCGTGAAGATCAAAATTGCTTTCCTTCTTCGATCGATACGTCACTTCTCGAAGGAAAGCCGGCAGTGTCTTCTTCTGCCGTGTTTACTTTGGCCGGCGCCCATGTCGCTTAGACGGTATTGAAAAGGCCCTCATTTCGCCTTTGCTTCAGTCTTTTGCTTATTACCGCGTGGTCCTCCTAGCGATCAGCATCAGCATTACAATGTCGGCGCTTTTGCATTTACTTATGAGTCTGCTGTGCGCGTTCACGCGAGCAGTAGAAAATATAAAACAGACATCATGGACCCCTTTCAACGAATGTGGCTGATACGTATAAGTTCGTTTTTTTTAGCAGCGTACTTGCAGCGTTTTCGCTTTCTTTTTTTTTCTAAATTAGAACACGTTTGGAAGCACGGCTTCTCTTCCCGAATGACATGAGACCGAGAGCAGAGGTGGGCAACCTCATGAGGTTTCGACCTCATGAGGTCGACCTCAACCTCACGTCGTGAGGTGACGTTGAGGTGAGGTCGGCGACGGCTCGAAATTTTGTGAGTGAGGTTAGCAAATCAGACCTCAACCTCACGCGTGAGTTTGAGGTTGAGTGAGGTCGTCATTCAGTGAGGTCGAAATTTTGATGTCGAGACTGCAGTTGCCACGTCTACTCCGACGAGTGGCGCTTCCGAAGCTGAGTTGCAGGCTACCGCCGCAATGTTCATGCAGTGATGACGCTTGGTTTTCGGTTTCCCCTGTTTGGACAACCGGTTGCCACAGTTCCCTCTTAGCTTCCGATGCTGCGCCGCAATGTCCGTTCAGTCCGAGCCTACAGGAAGACGCACCCCTCTGGTCTTCCCGGAAGGAGTGTTACTGTCACAGCACCCACTCTCCCTCCACATTGCCCCGCTGGCGTAGCACCTGGCTGCCTGCCGGGCGGCTCAAACTCCCGGGAACGCGCAAAGCACGTAACTCACGTTGACCCACGGTATCTTTGTTTCATGCCGCAAACGGGTAAGCTCAGTCCAACAAGCACACAATAAATTCGTCGCAGCGCGGATGGCGACAAGCAAGACTGCTTCGTGTTCATGCTCTTTGCCGGCGCTGACGTCACGGCTCTTGCCTTGCAGTCAAATAAAGAGGATCCTGTTGTACATTACATTACATTACATTACATTACATTACATTACACGCTGACTTAACAGGACTGGAGTAGTCGGCACAGGCGAGAGATTGTAATTCAGGTGGTTCCTAACAAGGACACCTGCTGATTTCATTAAAAAAAGCCCTAAGCCAGAAAAACCTGTATAACACCGTCGAAGCTTTTGATCGGTGACTTCCCCTTTCGAATCTCACACCAATTCTGTATATTCCCGTTCCGTAATGCAAGCAGATGCAAATGTAATTTCACTTTTTTATCCTTCCGAATACCCTCTCTTTTGGTCTCCGGTTCCTTGTTCCTCCTCAGAAATTCACTTATTATGCCTGAACACCGCAGCACGAAGTGAACGTCCCAGCATAGCGGTGTTGCAGCGGCGAAAAAAATGCAAAACTATACTGAATGTATGGTGATGTGGTAGCTGATTCATCTTCCTTTTCTTAATGAAGATGTGTGAATGCAACTGATTACATGCTCGCGCTGTGCTGCTGAGTCGCTGTTTCAAATCTTCTAATATGGCGTTTATTGGGGCACACTGTTGATCGTTTCTGTTTTTAGTGTGCGATTTTTGTTCGTATGTTTCTAATCATTCTCTTTTTTCTTTTCTCGTATGGGATCAGTTAGGTTGGCGACCTGCCTTGCAGACGACCAGGCACTAAACGTTATCTTTCCTTTAACTATTTTGCAGAGACCCATCGTTCATCTTAAACGGCTCCACTGAATGCTCGCGCGGTGCTCGTGTGTAAAAAAAGTCGAGGATGCTGGCGTATCATTAGCTCAGTTTTGAAAGAAAACAAGTGATTTACTTAAAGCAGCTTGTCTCAGACTGGTTGACGAAGTGGTACCCAGAATTCTGTTGAGGCGTGTGAGTACTTAGGCGGTTCTTAGAGGTGGTTGGTGGGGTGGGGGTCTCGGAAAAAGATTTCGCTGCGGGAAATTTGAGCGGAGAGCCATGGTGCTCTTGGCAGAGAGAGCGATTCACGCTACCCACTCTAGGCCAGATGTTTTGACCCGTGTGATTTCAATAGTTGGCACAGTGTTCGAAGACATAACCTAGCCCTTTCTTTCAAAATGCCGCGGGTTCACCGAGTCATCGGAGATTTCCCAGGATTTCGAAACCATTACCATCGCCACCTGGAGGGAAGTGGCGCAAAAGGGGAGGATCTTGACCTCCCAGGAACATCATCATCCTTAATTATTAGCTGCAGGTATTCCTATATTCCCGCACAATAATTGCCTTTGGTTGCTGGGTAATGTACAATATTTAATCAATATTCTGGCAACTTTTAATTCAGTAGCGGTATATCAGACTTCCCCGGGCTCATAAGGATACACTGTTAGCATTATCATCATCGCCATCATCTCGAGAGTCAAAGGCATGTGTCGTTGCATTATCTTTTCAGTATGTCCTACATGAGACATGGCGCGTTTACCTGCTGGAAATCCCGAATGTCATTAACGTGTACCGGGTTGTGGGCAGTCTTTGTAATGCGTCATGCGCGCATGTGTAGTAATGTGGGATCCATATGTATCTTGAAATGGGAGTGGATGGGGGCCTGGTATGACGAGAAATTACATCGTTCTCACGTGAGTGTGATGTCATACTACAGCGTCGTCACGTGACTAGGTTTGATGGCTGTCACGTGGCCAGGTATCACGTCAACTCACACGATGCCATCACCTATTATACTTATTAGTCTTAGCGTTACCTAATTATATTAATTAGCATTAATTAACTACGTTACGTCACCATCTTCGTCACGTGACCGTCGGCTCGTGACGTCGCATGGCACTGTTTCTTGCGAACACATTTTTGCGCATATGACATTGAAAGTGAGCCATCTAATGCTTTCGCATTAAAGAGGCTCTGAAACGCTTTCCGAGGAGAGCACATTAACTCACTTAATCACTGCACTGTGTTGCCATGAAAAGCAGAGCCAAATAATACTCTTCTGCACGCAGCATACGACCCACAATCACGAATTTTTCATGCTCGCACCTTTCTCCGTCCCCGGCATCTGCGTAGACAAGGTGAGAGGTGGCCATTGGTTAGATTCTTTCATACGTCAGGCAGCTACCGTGGCCGCGGCCAATAAGCCGCTTAGCTCCCACTGGTCAGGAAGCTCCGCTCCCATAGGGGGCTCGGCGAAGGAGCGCCTACCTTCCAGCGTGCAAAAAGTGACGAGAGGGAAAGGCGCGAAGACGCTTAAATTCAAATTTTTACTACAGGTAACTCAACTTCTACAAAGCGCATTTAAAAAATCCTTGCTGGACACTATTCATGAATCGGCGTGCTTCAATATCCCAGGCATGCCGCAACTTTATTAGAGCCCCCTTCACAGCCCCTGTAATAAAAGAAACCGCTCGCTTCTACACAGACAAATACAACGAGCCTCTGTTGGTGTACTACAGTCGCAGCTTGTTAAGTGTTTTCGACGGCAACATACAGAGGACTGAACAGAGCATTCTCGCTATGCCGGATAGAGCTAGAGAATAGAAATATTCTGATATGTGTCTGCATAACCGTCGCATTGGAAAGTACATCGACGACCAGTTTCTTTATATTCGGTAACTATTCTCAAGCCTGAAAAGAGTATCGTGAATACCTCCCCCCTCTTCCCAATTTCTGGTAGATGGTGTAGAAGGTTTTTGTTTGTCAATTGCCGGTTCGTGCGTGAATGATCGAGAGGCTTCCAATATGAACAAGTATACACGAAGCAGGTTGCCAAGTACTGACACATATAAAGTACTCATCGACATACTGGTGGTATCCGCGTATGGGACACCCCTGCCCGTAGGCTATATACTCTCCGAGGGTTCATGCCAGATTATAAACTTCTCCTATTGCGTGCACATCAATAGTGTCTGTACACACCTTATTAAATAATACAATCATTTTGGCTTTCCTGTCTCACAGGATTCTCAGAATTTTTTTTAACTGAAAAACTTCTTACTCACTTTTCTTTTGTTTTTCGTTTGTTTTCTGAGGTCGAGCAGCTGACATCAACCTCACGATTTGAGGGTGAGGTGAGTTGAGTGAGGTCAGCAGTGGCCTCAGGAAAAGTGAGGTGAGGGCGCCTAAGGAGACCTCAACCTCAACCGATGAGGTTGAGGTTGAGTGAGGTCGACAAATTCTTTTTGAGGTTGAGGTGAGGTCCAGATATTTAAGGTTCAAATGCCCACCTCTGCCCGAGAGACATATTAAGTTTCAGTAAAACTTATCGGGCAAATTGGTTCATGGATCTAAGACGCTGAGGCTGCGCGAAGACGGATCGAAGCGACGCAAGTAGCAGGAGCGTCTAAGTCATATGTGCCTACATCTTAGTTCGAGTCGGTTTTCGAGCTATTTCGACGTCCTGCATACATGCTGGGCGCTGTGTTTAGTAATCGTCCCATCAAGCAAGTTTCAAGATCCTGTA
This sequence comes from Amblyomma americanum, assembly GCF_052857255.1. Taxonomy (NCBI): domain Eukaryota; kingdom Metazoa; phylum Arthropoda; class Arachnida; order Ixodida; family Ixodidae; genus Amblyomma; species Amblyomma americanum. Next base: position 174,942,217 of record NC_135500.1, on the reverse strand, counting down.
CAATGCATCCTTAATAAAATATAGGTTAAGGTACCTAGCTGGAATGTAGCGGGCACTTTGAAGATGCGTACGCCTCTAACGGTTTCGTCCACGGTACTTCTATTTGTCTGTATTCGGAATTCTGTGCAATGATTTTCGTGCGCATGTATCAAACTGAATTCAGGTAAAATGATCTAATAGAACTTGGTTGAATTCTGTAACGTGCCAGTAGTCGTGTACTACGGTTCACACGCCGAAGATATATCATGCAGCGCATACAACTCGTACAAGAATTGTATTGCTACGCTGTGCTGCTGTGCAAAGCTGCAATGCTACAGCGTAATACAACCGTACAACCCTACAAGAACAATATTCGGTCCTTCTTAACTTGAATATTCTAATGTTGTTTTATTATTTAGCTGTTGTGAATACTGCTTAGTTATATTTTTTATTTATTTTCTTTTAGTGAATTTTATACGACCGCTGAGTCCCCATAGAAATTGTTCATTTATGCGTTTGGGACGAGCTATTTTTTCGAATGTTACTATCAGAACCTTGATGTGAAAGGCTCTTTTAACGGCCCGGTTAATTTAAGCTGAGTAACAAGCCTGAGCAGGTTCATTTTATTACTCTAAGTTTCTTAACACAGTACCAGACAGGACATTGGTAGCGAGCATTAGCCCAGCAACGCTCTCATCTCTTGCGTACATAGCGTTTTAGGGCTATGATGGTCCTACATGCCAAAGTCTGCCGAAAAAATGCATCCTGCAAGGAAGTTATCGTTTCGCGAACGTCTCAACACAAAAAAGCTTTTCAGGCGCATGACTTTGTTTCCCTAAACTGCATTACCAAATCAAGGGAAACCTTTCATGTGTACTATCCCCACAAAGGAGTGGCCCCGCACAAGACCTTAAGTCAGCACAGAACTGATTCCACTCCAAAACAGTGGTCTAGGCCGCCTAATTAAGCCTTGCCTAAATGGGATTCAACTTCTTTACATTCGATGCATGTGGTTATCTTGTCCTTTCTCTGCCCTTTTCCACTCTTCCATGCTGTCCTAAATGTCACTAAGCTGACTGTGCCGAGGGTCCTGAACGCTAATATCATTTAGCTTTCCTCTGAGAATGCCTACGAACCCACATACTCTTTCTATTTCCTTATCTCCAATCGAGGTCAAGGTGTGTAGCATTTGTTGACTAGCCAACCATAACCGTTGCACGCACTTCTGCTGTGCCCTGTGGAAGGAAATACCGACTCTTTTATTTGATGTTCCTTATGTACGTGTGAGTTAATGAAACTAATATTTGCTCTTACAGTAAGTGGGAGCCTTTTCATTGGCGAAAGTTGCCTTGGCATACAAATGGACACGTTGTTAATGCATGGCGTACCGTTCGGCGGAGCCAGGCATGCACGCGCCGGCTCTTCAGACATTTCGCCTGAAATAATGGCAAAACGACGCGTCCAGCATTCTGAGGTGAAAACGCGTCTGAAAAACGATAGCGTCTTTTTTTTTTTGCCAACGGTACGCTTCGACTGTATCTGGAAACCCCACCTTTTTAGTACTGGACGAAGGAAAAATGCAAAACAATATTTTGTACTTATAGCTCTGCCTTCCTTCATGCATAAATCCTGCTGGAATAAAGACTTGTCAGCTACTTAGCCATTTCATTCGACTCCCAAGTTGCCGTTCGGTTTTCTCGCCCACGACAAAATTGAAAATTTTTTTGCGGCCGAAGTGACGTCATTTCGGCAACACCTGCCCGTACCGAAGGTGCAGGCGGCCCTAGCTCGCCGACATTAGCACAGAATCTTCTCATTTTGGGGGGCGCATTTTATAGTACTTGAAGCACAAAGCACAACTATACCATTTCGAGTACCTTTCGTTTCAGTTTAATTAAAGGAGCTATGCTTGATCTAAACGCTGTGAAAGTTTGAGCTAAGCGTGTTACAAATCTTATCCCAGGTAAAGCTGCCACGAAACACTTCTGAAGTACGCCAAAATTCTGAATCCCATTTGCCAGACGTATAGAAGCGATGTGAAGGAACAAACTTTTTCTTGTTTTGAGTAATTAAGAAAAGCTTACGAGCAAAAATACATGCTTTCAAGATATTTCTGGGTTATTCCCGTTGTGCTAACTAAAACACAACCATATTCACTCAGTTCGAAGTCCAATTCATGACCGTTACTATTTTTAACGGACAATATCCAGTAATGGTAAGTGAACAAAATACGGTCTGCATTAGGCTTTTAGTTTTACATTTTAAAGCAATATAATACGACACTTTTCTTTGACCAAGAATTGCCAGGTACTAAAGGTATTTCAGGAAAATTTTTAAAGGAAATCGGCGAAGTTGTTTTTTTAAACCTTGTGGGGACCTGCCCTGCAGCCCCCTGAGTTTGCTTTCCCGCGAGGCACCGTGCAGCGGCGGTCTCCCCTCGAGGCTGAGCGGATTCCCTTGTCAGTTACATTAACTGGCAAGAGAGGGCGCCAGCGTCGCTGCGCGGGAGACTGCTGAAGCCTGCCCGCGGGAGATGGGGTCTCTTCGGCCGGGATAATCGCCGCGATCGGACGCGTCGCTCGCGGCTCCGCTCTTCGCCGGCGGGGCGAAGAAGCGACGGGGAGACAGGCTCCCGTACTCGTCCCGTCCGGCCTGCGGAGTTTATATCCCTTGCCCTAGCGCGGGCGAACATTCGCTCGGAACCTTGCTGGTGAGTCGGACGTCCTTGATTCATTAGCGTACCTTGTTGCTAGCTGGCGTTATTGTTTCTGTAGCAATAAATGCCTGTTTGTGTCAGCCAATGTGTCGTTCCTTTGTTCCCCCAGAGCAAGGCCCGCCGTGGTCGGTGAGCGCTCGGTAGCGTACGCGATCACGGGGTGGGGTCCGGGCGGCTTTGAACCGTGTCAGCCGCGATTGAGTGGGGAGAAAGTGCTTATCTCCCCATGTCAAACCCCACAACCTCTGTAAATGTTCGCCTTCTTTTTCCAAACTTTTCGAGTTCCAGATAATTTCAACGCCGAACTAGAAAATTTCTGAGGGGTCTAGAAGCACAAATTCTGTCTGACAATAGTAAAAGGGATAGATTATGCTGAAAAAAAAATTCAGCCTCTAGTTCTTACTTCTTCTTGATCTATAATTTTCCTCAAACTGTCCTTGCTGGAACACATTGCTTATTCATCAATGTGAATTATTATTGTCGCGAAATAATAGGAGTCAGTGTTTTTCAGTGCTTCCGACAGAAAAGTTGCATGCATTTACTGAAGAAATATTCAGGTTCCAAAAAAAAATTTATTACTGGAGGGATTCAAACATGAGATTTTGTGCAATCGCAAAAAGAACGTTTTCCACCTAGTGTGATAAACAATTTTTTTTTCCAGGAAAACTACACCGTTTCTTGCAAAACTAAGCATACCATTCCTTTGTGTCGATACATTTGCCCATCACATGTATAGATTGCAAGGAATAGTCATTGAACCTCGGTCACCGCTCTTATCTGAACAAATCCATATAGCGTAACTTTCATTTTTACTTCCTTTCTTTTTGTGCTTTTTCTTTTCATTTATGCAAGTGCGGAGGCCTTAGCCGGCGAAAGCGCAAAGGCCGGGAGAGAGATGGAGAAAACGTCATTAATACAACACCGAGCGTGACCAAACAAAGAATTTTAGCAAAGTGTCCACCTTAATTCTACCATCACCGCTTACCGCGGCTGCCAGCCGCCAATGGCACAAGATAGCTTCCGGTTCCTGCACCCGGTTTCCCCGTCGGCACCATTCGCGCATGCGCATTATCGCCTGTAGGCTGCGGTAAGCGGTGACGGTAGACGGTACGCGCTATGCTAAAACTCTCTGATGCGGTTTGGATTAATGCGTTTCACCATAGCTTACTATAGTATGAGCGGAAAAACGGAATTGGGTGAACGAGCGAGTTTTTCCAGGGAGATAGGGCGGGGCTTCTGCCGTCACCCACCACCTTACCTCTGTATTTGCAGAACAGGCTTTTCGGTGCTTATTTCAGAACGATATTTAGTTTTTTTTTTCGCGAATATTTTAACTTAATACGGTATTTCTGTGCAGCCAGAAGTCGCTTGGATTATATCTCTGGTATATTGCGAGCATGAGCAGTCGATTTGGCGCAGTAATGAACGTACAAACGGTCGTGCATGCTGTTGTGCTTGTATAAAGAAATTATTTCGCGCCATTTAAAAAAGCAGCGGAAGTTCAACGCTGAAACCACCAGAAAAAAGAACGCCAACTGAAGTTTACTTCTAACAATTACATTGTCATGATCTCGTTGTGTTTTGCGGTGGGTGAGAGTTGCCACCCTAGCTTGGTTGAGCGGAGGGCCGGTCATCGTGTGGTCTGCAAGCTGACTGCAGGGATGGAACTGCCGTTGGGTTACAGCGGTAGGCAGAACACGACACCTTTTGTGACCTTAATGCATGGGAACCTTTATACATGGGAACCAAGCAGCTGCCGTCCCTTAAAAAAATTTCTTTGGATTGTCTATAGACTGTCCATAGACGTCTGTCTATAAAGTCTATAGACTCTCTATAGACAAACCCTAAAGAACAGTCTATAGTCAATACAAAGCCTATAGACAGTCTATAGACAATCTACAGATTTATGGCTATACACTTTGAGTAGACTTTTGTCTATAGACAGTCTATAGACTATGAATATACAAAAATAAATATCTATAGGAAGGCGATAGAGTCTATAAGACGTCTGTAGACTGTCTATAGACATTTTTTATAGGGGGTAAACGGGTGACGCCAGTGAACACTACGATATAGCAGACGACGTTTCGCGAGAAGTGGAACATTGCGGTCTGCAGAGGCGTGTAATGTAGTTATGCGGTGCCTGAAAATGCACACATGCCGTATTTAATACAATAGCATAGCACCGTCTGGCCACGCCTCTGGCTGCCATACTTCGTTATTTCCTCCTTTGACTGTGTTTGACTCAACAGAGAGCAAGCTGTGGAATACTCGACCTTTAATCGGTTGAAACGAATATCTGAAATCAGAACCGGCGTAGTTTTATCGCTTTTCTTGGGCTTAGACCGAAAAGTCAACCCTATCTACACAATACAGTGGTTATACTGCCCCGCCCGTACGTGCTGCTCTCGCGTGCAAGGAGAGGGCGGGGCGCGAACACATCGGATGATTGGCACCTCTTTGAAAATTGTCTTCCGCTGATCCCACCCAGTAAGGGCGTGTCGGTGTGCTTGAAGGTAATCACATTCGTAGTGCCAAGGCTGGGGTGCACCTTATGTTTATTCCTTTAAACCGAGGGTGGTGACACTGAGGTATACAGGTGCGTCTGGAAGATCTGCCTGAGTGCTCACTGCAAGCGGGGCGGGAAAGAAGGTGTCGCGTACGGCTGCAGCCAGCGTGGCTATCCGCTGGGATGAGAAAGCTCGAAGTCGGGTGGCAGCATATGGCTTCTACTAGTGCACAGCAGCTCTTCTTCCACTGTAGTGAGCACGCTGTGGTGAGAACCGAGTAATAGAGGGCTGCACCCTAGCACGTCAGTCACGTTTCGTTCATGCTGCGGTGAGGAACAAAACGACCGAACGACTCGTCTGTAAAGTGCCAAACCGCCGAACGCTAAGAGCATAAGCAAGGAACTATCGATTCGAGTAACCTGATTAGCGTGTATCATTTCAGTCCCCTTGTTCTATCCTATAAGTTATGCTCATAACCCTGACGTCAAGGGTAACGGCTCATGGTATATGTTGCTAGAAGTAGTAGTAAGTAGCTTTTATTAAAATAATAATAAAAAGGAAGGAAAAAATTTTTGCTAGCCCCGGCATCTGCCATCGATACTGAAGCACCTGAGCTGGGGCAGCGGAAATAAAGGATAGCAGGCAGAATGGAGAAATGGAAGTGAGGGGACAGGAAGAGAGGATAGGGGGAGAGGTAATATACACAAACAATTTACACAATAAGAAATGCGTACATGTTGTGCGTGTGATTAGTATGCTGCTAGCTTTTCAAGTGACAATGAGGACAGTTTAACCCAGTTCTAATTCTTAGTAAAAATAGATATTTTTTGGCTCTCTCTGGTATGTGTGTGTTTGTCTGGCGGCTGAAGACGCGTCTATTGCTGAGAGGGTTAAATTTAAAAATTTCCCCACCCCTCGATTCAAACTTGTGGTGCCTAGACTGAAAATGACTTCAAGCCGTATTTGAGGCCTTTTACAGCGAAAGCTGCTATGAACTCCCCGGCGGATTCAGAGCGCAGACAGTCAACACCCGGTCATGTGACAGCGTAGACCACCACGTGAGGTCACGTGTCACTACGTGACCAGCACTAGACACGTGAAAGTGCGCCCGTAATGGTTATTGTGGTAGTTCTGGTTGCCACAAAGTCTGTAGGTCTTCTCTGTGAATCTCAGCCATCGGCAAAAGACGGGTACCATGACAGCGACAGCCTGACTTTAGCAGGCTACGCAGCAGAGTGTAAACACTTCGCAACCTTTTCCTCGACGTCGTCCTTTTTGGAAGTAAAGAATGACACAGGCAATGAAAACAATAAGGCGAACTCCACTAACTAGCTTAGCAGTTGGTGATTTGGAGAATGCAATTGCAATCATCGGTCACCTGGCCGCCCAGCGAACTGCACTGATAAAGTCAGAGGAGGAACCTTCAAAGTTGCCCCCCCCCCCACCCCTCCACCTTGCTGGGGCATATCACTCACCTGCCGTGGAGGAATCGTAATGCAGGTGATCATTGCGGCTTTCGCACAGGGGCTCGCGATCCGCCGCACCGTAGAACTTCGGCCGGAACGCGCCACGCTGGACGATGCGGAGTACACGTGCATGAATATATGACAATATACAGTGAACGACGCACAACAGACCAGTTCGCTACTTCGCTATCACAAAATTAAAGCAAGATTTACATTTCTATTTTTATTTTAGGTGAATGAACAGTCGTGACGACGGAGCGTATAGCTATGTAGTAAATTAAGTTACAGTGCGCTACACGTACGTTTTCGAAATAAACCAAATTTTTTTTTCGTTCACACGAATACCCACTGACATGCTCAAGAAGAGCACAATGAGCTCTTCTTGAAACGGTATGCCGTACCGAGTCCCTCTGATGAAGTACAGAGTCAATCACACTTGTCTAGAGCGCTAGAGCGGTGCCGCCTGGTGGAAATAAAGCGAAATTCTGAAGTAGGTATTGATTTTCGCTGATAATAATTGCTCTGGAGAGCAGCCTAATAGACATGTGAACAGCGCAGGCACCAGCGCCTTATCCCCAGCAAAGCAGCTGCGATAAGAGTTAATTTAATTTGCTCCACAGCACGCCACTCAAGCGCTCCAGACAAGTGTGATCGACTCTGTATGTAATGAAGGAAGTTCGAATCTTTTAAGCACAGCTAGTACTCCCATAAAGGTAAAAGTAGAGCAAATACGCCGAGCGTGCAGGCACTCCAGGACGTAACGACCTTCACCGCCGTCTCAAAGCAGAACAGCAGGACATGCGAGCGCGCGTTACCGACATGTGTTACCCCAGGAGGAAGGGGATACACGCAGGCACTGCACGTCGGACGTGTCTCGTCACTCGCGAGGCGCGCAAAAGGGCGCGTCTTCGGCAGGAAGGAGGAAGTCGCGGAGGGGCACGACATCGAGTGCGTGTGCGATCAGCCGTGTCTCGACGTCTGGGTGTAGCGGCGCGACGGCTCCCGCCCCGGGCAAAGAAAGCGGCCAACAGCGCAATGAATTAGTAAGTGCGCGGGACGAGGGAGCGAACACTTGCAGTGGCAACGCCCTTCCTCTGTAGCCTCCTCTTCGCGACGTTCAAGATCGCTCGCAAAGATTTGCACTGCAGCTGCTGTTGCTGCCCTTTTGTGCCGCGAGGCGGGCTCGAAGCCCCGAGCCAGAGTCGCAGTTGTCAGTGCCCGCGGCTTCGCCCGGGCACACAACGTCGGAGGAGGGCGCCCTTCACCTTTCCGGCTCGGAAGGGTTCAAGGCCTCCGAGGGCGTGCCACGCTTTCGCGCCCGAAGACGCGGCCCCGAAAAACAAAGGCGCGGTGGAGCTTGCGGCCGAGGTACGCAGTGTCCTTGAAATAAAGGCGTTGAAAAATACGAGGTGTCTATAACGACACTCAGAGCAAATTGTAGTTGGCTGTCATGAATAAATCACTGCATTCAAACGACAAAGGTGCTGCTTTCACTGAATACTGAGCTTTCATAGACTAGAAAATGCCTAACACTGAAGTGCAGGTGTCGCCATCGCCGGCCGGTTTAGCAAGTAAACTGCGATGCGTCGGCACGGTTTTTATACGGATCTCGGAGCCTAGGCTACAACGCCGTTCACTCTAAAACGATGATCACGGAGTCTCATACGGCGTACGCGTCGTGAGTTCTAACCAAGTCCCGAGAAAATGTTTTAATGCAATTTCTTCGGCAGTAAATGCGCTTTTGCTGCCAGACAGACCTCAACATTCATAAAAAAGAAAGTCAGATTTAACGAGCAACAAACAGAGGTGGACAACCTCATGAGGTCGACCTCAACCTCAAAATGACCTCAACCTCACGTCGTGAGGTGAGGTCGGCGACGGCTAGAAATTTTGTGAGTGAGGGCAGCAAATCAGACCTCAATATCAAGCGTGAGTTTGAGGTTGAGTGAGGTCGTCATTCAGTGAGGTCGAAATTTTGAGGTCGAGACTTTGCAGTTGCCACGTCTACTCCGACGAGTGCCGCTTCCGAAGCTGAGTTGCAGGGCACCGCCGCAATGTTCATGCAGTGATGACGCTTGGTGTTCGGTTTCCCCTGTTTGGACAACCGGTTGCTACAGTTCCCTCTTAGCTTCCGGTGCTGCACCGCAACGTTCGTTCATTCCGAGCCTACAGGAAGACGCACCCCTGTGGTCTTACCGGGAAGGAGTGTCACACCACGCCACTCTCCCTCCCCTTTGCCCCGCTGGCGTAGCACCCGGCTGCCTGCCGGTCGGCTCAAACTCCCGGGAGCGCGCAAAGCACGTAACTCACGTTGACCCACGGTAGCTTTGTTTCATGCCGCAAACAAGTTCAGTCAAACAAGCACGCAATAAATTCGTCGCAGCGCGGATGGCCCCAAGCAATACTGCTTCGTGTTCATGCTCGTTGCCGGCGATGACGTCATGGCTCTTGTCTCGCAGTCGAGTAAAGGGGATCCTGCTGTACATTACAAGCTGACTTAACAGAAACTGGACTAGTCGGCACAGGCCAGAGAATGTGAATCAGGTGGTTCCTAACAATGACACCTGCTGATTTGATATAAAAAGCACGAAGCCAGAAAAGCCTGTAACACCGTCGAAGCTTTTGATCCGTGACTTCCCCTTTCGAATCTCCCACTAATTCTGTATATTCCCGTTCCGTAATGCAAGCAGATGCAAATATAATTTCACTTTTTTATCCTTTCGAATACCCTCTCTATTGGTCTCCGGTTCCTTGTTCCTTCTCGGAAATTCACTTATTATGCCGGAACACCGCAGCACGAAGTGAACGTCCCAGCATAGCGGTGTTGCAGCGGCGAAAAAATGCAAAACTATAATGAATGTATGGTGATGTGGTAGCTGATTCCTTTTCCTTTTTTTTAAGGAAGATGTGTCAATGGAACTGATTACATGCTCGCGCAGTGCTGCTGAGTCGCTGTTTCAAACCTTTTAATATGACGTTAAATGGGGCACACTGTTGTTCGCTTTTGTTTTTAGTGTGCCATTTTTGTTTCTATGTTTCTAATCATTCTCTTTTTTTTTTCTTTCCTCGTATGGGATCAGCTAGGTTGGCGGCCTGCCTTGCAGACCACCAGGCACTACACGTTATCTTTCCTTTAACTATTTTGCAGAGACCCATCGTTCATTTTAAGCGGCTTCGCTGAATGCTCGCGCGGTGCTCGCGGGTAAAAAACGTCGAGAATGCTGGCGTATCATTAGTTCGGTTTTGAAGGAAAACAAGTGATTTACTTAAAGCAGCTTGTCTCATACAGGTTGACGAAATGGTACCCAGAATTCTGTTGAGGCGTATGAGTACTTGGGCGGGTTTTTTTCCTCCGGGGTAGGAAAAGGGGTCGTGGGTGGGTTTCGGGGGGGGGGTCTCGGAAAAAGATTTCGCTGCGGGGAAATTTGAGCGGAGAGCCGTGGTGATCCTGATAGAGAGAGCGGTTCACACTGCCCATTCTAGACCAGCTGTTTTGACCCGTGTGATTTTAATAGTTGACACAGTGTTCGAAGACGTAATCTAGCCCTTTCTTTCAAAATGCCGCGGCTTCACCGAGTCATCGGAGAATCCGCCTTTTTCAGGACGCGACTGCGCATGCGCCCATCCCCTGGCGGCGGTGTCGCGAAACATATTGGAAGGGTCGCTCGCTCCACTCGAGACCGGTCGTGGAAGTGTAAACAAACCGGCTTCCTACGCGGGGTGCGTTGCTGCAGCCGTCGGGCGTTCAGCGCGACGCATTTGGCGATACCTACGAAATGTGTTGCATACGGCAGCAATGCCCAATATGTAAAGGGAAGTAAACTCGGATTTTTTCGCTTTCCGAGCGCTTCCTGGGACAGCCTTCGACGGGAAGCGTGGATAAAAGCAGTTCGCCGGCTCGACGATCGTGCCGCCCTTGGGCACCGTCAAGCACGTCAAGACTGTGCGGGAATCCCTTTGTGACAGTTACGTACGAGGTACTGCGTTTAAATGCACGTGCAGTCTATCACGAAAGGTTTTATTCATGGGCAGGAAGGCCTCGAATGTCACTGCGGCATTTAGACTTCGTTCCGACGCTTTTTGCTTTCTCAAGCAAGAAGGCCGAATGGGCAAGTTTGTGAGCCGCTTTGAACGCGCGATGGAGCGGACAACGAAAAAGAAGCTACGAGAGCATTCACGCATGGTGCTAAAATTTTGTCATATCTCCTATGGAAATTTCCTTGTTTATGCCACTACACACTGGCCAATCCCCCCGTGTGGGTATGTGCCATGTATTAAGAGGCAGAAGAAGAAGAAGGTGCGTTATGCGTGTGTTCGCATCATATCAATGATGAAGAGCGCTGCGTGGTATCGCCGGAATGATTCAATGTGCGCCCCTCGCGCTCGACTTTATGGACGCGCATGCTTGTTTAAGCTATGCAGCGGTGTGTTGTGGGAAAATGCAGTGAAATGCTAGCAGAGCTGCTTTGTTGCGAGTACGCTTGTGCTTTTATAGCTCGTGTAGCTATTCGGCAGCGCTTGAGCACAACGATTGCTTGTGGAAACTGTTGTCCCCAGTCGTTTTCTGTACTACGGCGTGCACGATGTAGTATCCACCTTTCATGAATGGCAGGCATATACAGCGGAAAACGCCAACCTCACTGATCTGGGATATTTCATTGAACATTATGTTCCGAACGTAGCCTTCATCTCTGAAGCGGCGGCCCTTGCTAGCTGGTGTTCGCATCGCATGCCGGATGATCGGAGATACTGAAGAATTTGCTCTTCGGTGGGCACTGCAGCCTGCCTCGGACTTCGCACCCAGCCATCAGTCAACCCTAGAAATCCTCCAGGTACCAGGTGCTGCCCAGGACACGCCATCGTTGATAGATTCCAACAAAACGTGCTCCGCAGCGGCACTCAGTCCGGCCGGGTTGGGCGCGCAGTACCCTACCAGTGAGCTTCCAGCGTTGTACGCGAGGTGGCAGCACAGGAAAATGTAAAAGGCGGATTCCCAGGATTTGGATGGATGGATGGATGGATGGATGGATGGATGGATGGATGGATGGATGGATGGATGGATGGATGGATGGATGGATGGATGGATGGATGGATACGGCTGAACCCTTTACATCGGGCGGTGGCTCAAGCCACCTAGCCATGTCTTGTGAAATTTTACTCCTGTCTTGCTTTTAGCCACCAATCAGATAACCTTCGCTTGGTTACTTCTAACCTCTTAAAATCCACTTTCCCTTCACTATCCCTAAACCCCAATGCCTTGGGTAAGTCAGCCCCGCTGCCTTCCACTGTAGGGTGAAGCCCTTTACAGAAAAGTATCAAGTGTTCAGCCGTTTCCTCCTCCTCTCCGCACGCAATGCACAAAGTGTCTATCTCCTGGTACCTGACTCTATACGTCTTAGTCCGCAAAACTCCAGTCCTGGCCTCAAACAACAAAGAACTTCCCCTACAATTATCATAGATATTTTCTTTGACAATTTCCTGTTTAAAGGTTCGAAACCATTACCATCGCCACCTGGACCTGGAGGGAAGTGGCGGAAACGGGGGAGGGTCCTGACCTCCCAGGAACATCAACATCATCATGCTTAATTATTAGCTGCAGTATTCCTATTTTCCCGCAAAATAATTGTCTTCGATTGCTGGGTAAGGTACAATATTTAATCAATATTCTGGCAACTTTTAATTTAATAGCGGTATATCAGACTTCCCCGGGCTCATAAGAATATACTGTTAGCACCATCATCATCGCCATCATCTCGAGAGTCAAAGGCATGTGTCGTTACATGATCTTTGCAGTATGTCATACATGAGAACTGGCGCGTTTACCTGCTGGACAATCCGAATGTTCTTAATGTGTGCCGGGCTGTGGGGCGCTCTGTAATGCGTCATGCGCGCATGTGTAGTAATGTGGGATCCATATGGATCTTGAAATGGGGTGGAAGGGGGTTGGATGGGGGCCTGGTAGGACGAGAAATTACATCGTTGTCACGTGAGTAGGTGTGATGTCATATTACAGCGCCGTCACGTGGCTAGGTTTATGTTATGGCATATTACATCGCCGTCACGTGACCTGGTATAACGTCACACTCATATGATGCCATCACTAATAATACCAATTAGTCTTAGCATTACCCAATTATATTAATTAGCGTTGGTTAATTATGTTACGTCGTCATCATCGTCGCGTGACTCGTAGGCTCGTGACGTCGCATGGCGCCGTTTCTTGCGGACACTTTTTTGCGGATATGACCTGGAAAGTGAGCCGTCAAATGCTTTCGCATTAATAAAAGAAGCCGCACGCTTCTACACAAACATAAATACAACGTGCATCTGCTGGTGTTCTACAGTAGCAGCTTGTTAAGTGTTTTCGAGGGCAACATAGAGAGGACTGAAAAGAGCATTCTCGCTATGCCGGATAGAGCTAGAAAATCGAAATATACTGATATGCGTCTGCTTAACCGCTGCATTGGAAAGTGCATCGACGAGTATCGTGAATACATCCCCCCCCCCCCCCCCCCCCCCAATTTCTGGTAGATGGTTTAGAAGGTTTTTGTTTGTCAATTGCCGGTTCGTGCGTGAATGATCGAGAGGCTTCCAATATGAACAAGTATACACGAAGCAGGTTGCCAAGTGTTGACACATATAAAGTACTCACCGACGTACTGGTGGTAACCGCGCATGGGACACCCCTGCCCGCAGGCCGTATACTCTCTGAGGGTTCATCCCAGAGTATGAGCTCTTCCTATTGTGTGCACATCAATAGTGTCTGTAGACACCTTATTAAATAATACCATCATCATTTTGGCTTTCCTGTCTTACAGGATTCTCATAATTGTTTTTAACTGAAAAACTTCGTAATCGCTTTTTGTTTTGTTTTTCCTTATTTTTCTGAAGTCGAGCAGCCGACCTCAACCTCCCAATTTGAGGTTGAGGTGAGGTTGAGTGAGGTCAGCAGTGGCCTCAGGAAAAGTGAGGTGAGGGCGCCTAAGCAGACCTCAACCTCAACTGATGAGGTTGAGGTTGAGTGAGGTCGGCAAATTCTTTTTTAGGTTGAGGTGAGGTCCAGATTTTTGAGGTCAGATGCCCACCTCTGGCAACAAGATTAGGACGGAGTTGTTCTCACTCTCCCTTTAAAGTGTTGGAACACATCAAGCAAAGACCTGGGCAACTGTTGTTGGAAACTGACAGCGAGACATTCGGCATACATGCGGGCCAACTTTCGTCCTAGTGCAACGTAAATTTTTCGCCGCTTGTTGCACACGCACGATCCGTTACTCATAGTTACCTGTTATTTGCTCGGGCTTCCTGACATTCCTGCTCAACAATACTATCATTATTTGTATAGGCCTTATTACACGCCTTAACCGCTTGCTTATTCTTTTTTTTTTTTTGCTGAGACGAATATTTTACCATTATTCTACTCATTTATCCAACCTAATACGTCACAGTCTTACTAATCCGAAGCTGCTTATTTATTTCTTTATTTTACTTAATTCACAGCAACTTTAGTAAACTGTATTGCGCCTCATGTGCGGCACCCCCAAACCCTTCCACGTGGATCGAACAGCTCGGCTTCCAGGAGTGCCTGGTCTGGGAGGTTAACGCGTTCCGTTGGTGCGGGGTGTGTCCGGCACAATTTCCGCTCAGGGGCGCGGGAGGAACGGAAGCAGGAACGTATGCGTCATCTCCTTCACTCTGTCCCATCCGGCTTTTAACGCTTCAGGAAGGGGTGTCGAAGATTGGACCTGAGAGTCCTGTACAACGGACGTTGCCGTACTTCCTTCGGAAGTCCGGCGTGGATTTATATCTGAGCGATATTTCTTCATGCCAAAAGGCATGCTGTAGCAGGAAGAAAGAAGAGAGAGAGAGAGAAAATGTAGTGTCGGCAGCGAATCACAACAAAAAGACTCTTAAATGAGTAAATATATGGCTTATAAGCCCTATTTGGGCACGTAATGCGAAGGAAAGGTAACCGCTGGTCCTTAAGGGCAAAAGAGAGTGGATTGCAAGAGAAAGCAAGCGTAGCAGAGGGTGGCATGAAGGTTAGGTGGGCGGATGAGATTAAGAAGTTTGCAGGCATAGGGTGGGCGCAGCTGGCAAAGGAAAGGGTTAATTGGAGAGACATGGGAGAGGCATTTGCCCTGCAGTGGGTGTAGTCGGGCTGACGATGATGACGATGATGACGGCCTTGCGCATTAAGACGTTAGGGCTTTCGGCCATAAAAATGTGGGCCTATTTGGGGGAAAACTGTCATGTCGAATAAGTCATATCGGAGGCATTCTCGGGTGAAAAAACTACTGAAGCGTGGCAGGATTGCGTCGTGTACTCTGTCTCTTGTTATACGTCACAAACTGGGCGCCAAGGTGACCGGATCGCGAATTAGGTTTCCTGGTATACACAGGTTTTCCGACGTTCGACGTAAACGTCCCAAGCTGCACAGTGCGAGAGAAGAGACAAGGAAGCGCCGACTAAATGAGCCATTGTTCGGCTAGCAGCGGCCCTCAGCGGGAGCTCTCGTTCATCAGCTCCGCGTTCGCTGCAAGAAACCTACAAGCGCTTAAGCGGCTTACAGGGCCGGCATCAGTTAATCAGGGGCTTAGTACAGAAAGTTCCTTGAGGGTCGAACTATCGTACAGCTGGCTAACGCGACTGGGCAAAGTACGTGGCTGGCCATTCACCAGGGGTCTTTGGATGCGAAACGCCTCTAAACGGCGCATAGCTTGCAGCTTCAGCTTTCACGGCGGGGCGCAGTCTTTGTGAGCACAGGTTACAGGTGTTGCTTCCCAAAGGAGTAGAAACACGCGAAGTGCGCAGCATCCTTAGAAAGAAACGAACTACGTGTCTGTCAAAGCAGCCAGTTGCCAACTAGAGTGGCGCTTCTTGACCGGAAATACGCTAGCGTCGGCAAAGGAACACACGCATATGCGATGGTCACCCGAACGCGGCCACATGCCATAGCCCGAAGTTACTTTTCCATCAGATATATATTTAGTTGTCAAGAAAGAAGTCCGCCCGTCGTTGTACACAACGAGATAATCAGGAGGCTGGGGAGATGGCGCTTCGGGGCCGAATTAATTGAATGCTTGGAGGAGGAGTATCGTTCGTCCAGCCGTATATACTAGGCTTGGATAACGGCCGTGGTGAATGCGAGGGTTTAGACGAGGCAATAACTGACCAACAACACCGGGTATATGCGAATGAGCAATAAGTAGGAAAAATATATAACGACGCTCATTAACCTTTTCTCGCTGTTGAAACCAAAATCTGCACCTTGATAGTCACCGCACCTGTTGAAGAAAAACAAGGGAAGCACCGGAGTACCCGTCTTGCGGTATTAATTAAATTCACAATGCCAAACTTCGCTACATCACATTGTCAGATGAGCGAATGAAATACGAAAATGACAGGGATATCAAACAGTGCCACTAAATAATAACCAAAGAAACTAATACGCGTTAGTGTACATTTCCGTACAGAGAGATTTTTTTTAACCTCACAGCTGTGGTGGGATCGTGTTCTGGGGCATAATTTTCGCTCTGACGGTGTACGATATCGCAAGCTTTGAAGAAAACGCGTAATCGCCGCATATTAGTATAGAAAATATGTGCAGTAAATTTCTAACGCCAGCTGCATGGCAACAATTTCTTCAAAGCTTGGCAAGGACACGTGCAAATAATTTGTTTTAAAACACTGCAACTAAGCTTACACACTAAGTATTGTAAACCAAGCATTTATCCATTCAGTTCGGTTAAGCCAACTTTTATTTCCTCGAAGACCCCGCTTTTCAGCGACAAAATTTACAAAAGCATTACCAAGTTTTGCACAGTTTTTGTATACACTGTTAAATGTCACGCATACTTTGCCTTTCATCGCTTCTGTTCGTTCCTGTCAGGACGAAACTTAAAAGGGATTGATTCGATTGATTGAATATGCCTCCATTATGCTGCAAGGTATTCGGTTTCTACTCCCTCGTTTTAGCACTGCGCACTGTATAAATTCAGTGCCAACCAGCTCTTACATTAATAGCATTCTGCACTTGATTCACGGCGGCGTATCAGTGCCTAGTATCCCCCCGCCCCACCCACCCACCCAACCCAATTTCCCATGAAACACTCTCTGCTTTGATAACAGATAAAAAAGTTTGAAAAAGAGACAATAATGTCCATAGATAGAAAAGCATAACAAAAGTACTTCTCAGCTGAGAACCATGCACTCCAAATCAGAATAAGTGCCTATCTCTGCGCGAAGACTCAGTGCGATAAAGACTCACTAAGTGCGATGAAGACTCACCCATCTCTGCCTTTCCGGACTAAGATTTCAAGCTTTTTCTTTTCTCTTTCTTGTTACATAGATGTTTGTACTGCGTATAAATTTTGTTTCTGGACACAGCAACAAAGCTTCCAGTATGCTGCGCCTCAAAGAGATTGTCGAGGCGAAAATATTTGCGAGAAGGTATACACGGTTCCTTTGCAGCAGACCAACCTTGGATGCGTGGTTTCCAACGTTTTGATACGTGGGTCCCGCGTAATTCTGTCGCGCATCTCCGCACAACGTAAGGAGGAGGAAAACTTTGTTAAAAAGAAGAGGATTTGTGCAAGCGTATTGGTGGAGTCCTCATTCCAGGGCTGCACTGGTTTGAGCTGTCCTGCGGACCTGTTGTATGGGGGCCCAGCGCCAAAGGCCTCGATTAAAAGCGGCCAGCCTGAGCTGGTTCGCTACCAGTTCTCTTTTATCCCCTGGACGGCACAAGCTGAGCAAATATGCCGCCATCGTGCTCCGTCGACTCTATTGGAAGCGTCTCAGTGTACGCGCCACAAGACCAAGTCATTCAAATATGCCGGCCTTTTCTCTCTTTGTATTCGCATTCAGCGGCGCGTGTGGAGGGGCGCCGTCGCGCCGTTTGACAAGGCTGTTTGCGAAAGAGGGGCCCCAAACGGTTTCCTCACCCTCGTGAGAGGAGAAAGCGCTGTCCTCTTCCTCGGCTGTCGGCTTCGAAACTTTCTTTCCGACGCCCCTAGGGGACACTCACGGCAACTCCGTGAAAATCTTTTTTTTAAAGTAAAAACTGATGGTTAGGGTTTTCGTGTCTCTATGTTTGCATTGGTTCGGTGCCAAGAGACGTATTTGCGCTGAAAAATTTTTTGTACATTACGGATATTTCGTAGCGAAAGCTACATTGGCCACGGACTCGCAGTTTCGCCATGCTCGCACCGCACCACGTGACCAACCACGTGACCAACCGCGTGACGAACCACGTGACAGCAACTAGCCAGACAACCAGACTAACCTGAATTTGCAATCAAGATTACCCAAGGGTAACCAAGCTATGCCTTAGCTTTCACTACGTATATCCTGGCATTTTTTTCCCCCGCAGCCCCAATTCAAACTTTTGGAGCTAGTGATCGGGGACTCTGTGATATTGGCCACGTTAATTGGCGAGTAGTGTGGTCATGAAAAAAAAATCAGTTTTTTTTTTTCCTCCACGAGTGGGGTCTAGCCTCAGCGATCCGCGTTGAAAAATACCAGCTGAACTTGGCATCACCCATGCATGCATGGCATCACCGCATTTCGCATGCGAAAACGCCACGAGGTGACGATACCTGTCGACCGTTTCATGGTGTATCATGGTCGCTTTTTTTGTTATTTGATGCGGTAGTCAACAGAGAAAGGCAAACTACAATCTGTTTTCAGTGTCCCTTTAGCAGTGCAAGTTAAGTGAAACATTTCTTTACGACCGTAATTTTCTTAGCGAAGCGGCTAGCTCCTCTGCTGCAACATCCTTAAAGTGCTGGAAAAGGAGCAAAAGATGTCTCTGCACGTGTCCTTACAGATAGGCGGTTCAACAGCGTGCAAAACGCGGCGCCTCGACTTCACCACACCAGCAGGCTGAGTGAGGCAGAAAAAAAAAAATATACCGTCATTTAAAAGTCATTGTCTAGAGTGCTCCTGCAAGAGAATATTCTTTCTCTTAGGCACGGAGCAAAGGATAAATGCAGAAGCGTGGACGAATTGGTGGCAGATAATTTTTAAAACAGCGCGAATGTGACAAGGACGCGTATTTGTCTTGCTCGCGCTGTTTTAAGAGGAGAAAGGAATAAATATTTAAATATGGTAACGCCCCCGTCTTCATTGAATGCGCAGGCTAGTAAAATGCAAGAATACACGCCGTAAAGCATGATGCGCCTTGAGAAACATGAATGTCAGGATCCCTGCCCATTGCTCTCAAGCCTGCTCATTTTTTCCCCCTAGCTGTTGTAATGAGTAACACGTACTTCATCACAATCGGTGCTGCACTTGCTCCCAATTCGGTACGTGGCCTTTTTCGAGTGCACGAGCAGCGTCAAAATAGTAAAAAAAAAGTGGCGTCAGAAAGGGTTACGAGCCATCTGCGCCTGCAAGCGCAGCGGCTTTCCCAGTGTGTGCCAAGGACAGCGCAACTCATTCATCAGGCAAGCTCTAGGTATCACGCAAGGTTAACCTCACGAGGAAATCTGCCCTTTGATTCAACTGCCACATTCAAGCGGAAATGCAAAAGTTTTCTCTATTTTCTATATCAACAAGGACACTGCCAACCCTACTTGCTGGCAAATCACACTGCACACTGGGGGTGCGCTAAATTACCACTTAGCCCACGCGCGCACGCATGCGCGGTATGAAGATGAATATGAACATTACAAATAATGGTGCGTTATAACCTCCTTTTTACTGAAAAGCAAAAGGGTACAGACCTATTATTCCACTTTAGTCTATTTCATGACAGCTGCTCTGCAGTGCAAGATTTCCGATCAGACCGAACGGTTCACTGAATTTCACCTTAAGCAGAAAATAACCAGTGTAAAGAGTGGCATGCGTGAGGTACAGGGATCGATACACCCCCTAAGTGTAAGAGTGGTTTATTTGATGAAGCAGTGGTGGTACGCCATCGGTTAGGCTGAGCAGGGTCTCGCTCAGAGCGAAGGCAATGCGGCTGGGCCAATGCCCATATTCTTCTTCACACCAGACGTATATGAGAAGAGTGACTGAGTGATTCGGCATTTACACAACAAAGCTACACTTTAGGAGTGTGAGGTATATCGTAGTGAGAAAGGTTCCGAATAAACTTCAACCATGTGTGGTTTACGTGCACTGGTATCTTAATGCAGTGGAGTAAGGCGCGAACATGTTTTAAAAAAACTGACGACAGCTCCATCCAGTTATTGTTCTCAGTGAAAATTGAGTCTCCGTCTCTTTCTGGCTGAGCTAGCGTTTGTACGGCAGCAGGAGACGCATTTATGGACGAGAAAGCTGAATTTCAAAATTTTCCCGACCGCCCATTCAAACTCGTGACGTGATACACCGAGGAAGACTGGTTACCGCCATTTTGAAGTGAATGGCGGTGTAGCGTAGCCTCTGGGATCCGCATCACGGGAGACGACGCTGGCGCGATGTACTGCCGCGAGGAGCCAGCTGCGCCTGTGAAGTGGTGTGTGCTTGACAGCTGCCGCCATCTGTCGCATGCGCCTGTCACTAACAGGAACTACGCATGCGCAGTAGGAGTTGACGGTTTTGTTTTCAACCAGTGGTGCTGGAGGAGAAGAGGCGCGCTTGCGCAAAGCGGCCTGGTGAAAAAAGCGGATTTGTCCTCAGTGTTTCTTTAATTTCAATGGCAAAATAAGCGCGCCTGATGCTTGCACATACATGCACCCCACACCTCGACCTCCTCCAACACAAACTTAAATAGCTTTCCCGGCATGCTGAATATAACAGGAATTAAGAAGACTGGAATTAACCGGAACCTCAGAGAGCTGCTTCCTAACTGCGGGTTTTGCTTTGAATTTCACCATCCAACAGAAGTTTAAAACTCGGTGCGTCAGCTGTACGAAAAAAGTAGATAACGAAGCTTCCCCTTTTATACATTTTTATTTGTTTATAGTGTACATTGCTGCCCTACCTCTATCCTTTCTTTCTTTCTTTATTTATTTATTTACAGATGCCTTACAGGCCTCCGGAGAGGCATTGTGTAAGGGGGGTCAAATACAGAATTTGTGCAAAATAAGTTAGAAATAAAAAAATATATAGTAAAGTACAGCAAAAAACAAAAAAAACAGGTGAGTCCGGATACGATTTCGCAATTCACAAAAAGAGATAAAAGTACAAAACAACTACGCGTCCTGTAACGAGAATAGGGAAATGCACAAAAAGTTATACAAAAGCAAAAGAGTATATCAGGCATACATGAGGAAAGCTCCTCATCAACAGAACAAAAAGGCTGTCTCAAGCAGCTGAAAACGAAGTTATATGCATCGTGAGTATACAAATGATGCGCTAAGCGTTATCAATGAAGTGCTTGAGTAGATGCTTGCGAAAGGTGTCATGATTACCCTGCAGGGCGATGCAGTCCGGAAGATCGTTCCAGAGAGGGATGGCACGCGGAAGTGATGAGAAGTTGAACGCACGAGTGCTGCCATAAATGCGAGCATAGCTGTAGTTATTATGTAATCTATGTGATAAGTAGGAGGGACGTAGTAGATGTGCTGGCGGTGAATCAGTGGCATGGACGTATGTGTGAAAGATAGATAAAAGGGCAATGTCGCTACGAATTTCCAACGGATGAAGCGAAATTGCGACCTTTAGTTGGGATACACTGGAATGATAATTGTAATTTTGCGAAATGAAACGACAAACCCTATTCTGGACAGCTTCCAACTTCTCTATTGGATATTTCTGATGAGGTGACCAGATGGATGAAGCGTATTCTAGCTGCGGTCTGACAAAAGTAATGTAGGCTTGTTTACGCACTTGAGGGGTAGTGCATTTCAGTTTACGGGGAAGGAAACCTAGTGACCGGGAAGCATTAGCGAAAATGATGTTTATGTGTTCAGCCCAGGAAAAGTTTGGTGAAAGATGGACGCCTAGATACTTATACTGCGTAGTCCGAGCCAATGTATCGTTATTAATGTGGTAGAGAAAATGCGAATTGACTGATTTTCGGCTAAAAGAAATTATTTTACACTCAGAAATGTTTAAAGTCATTAGCCGCGTTTTACACCAGTCGTTAACGCGATCGAGGTCACTTTGAAGTGCAAGGTGGTCGTTAGTACTTTTTATTGGTCGATAAATAATGCAGTCGTCAGCAAATATGCGTATGCAAGATGAGATGCTTACTGGCAGGTCATTAATGTAAATTAAGAAGAGCAATGGACCAAGGACGCTTCCTTGCGGCACGCCCGATGTAACGTCGGAGAGAGGAGAGGAATAATTATTAACAACGGTGAACTGCTGGCGATTAGAAAGAAAATCGCTCCCCGCTTTCTTTTCCTCTCCCTGTCCTTTTTCTCACGCAAGACGCAGCTCAGGTGCTTCAGGTTTCGATGGCAGATGCCGCGGCGAGCAACATCTTTTATTTCCTTTGTTATTTTATTAATAAAGGGTCATTAATAATATTAGTAAGTTCCCCTTGACCGCCAGCCCTTCGAGGTTTTTGGAGAGGAAGCGAATGCTCATCCTTAACTGTACTGGGTTTGACGTAAGTCCTTGAAGCATGCCCACGGCGTCTGCAGTGAAATGGACCGTCCAATATTATAATACAGGAATAGCCTGCCAGTTACAGCCGGTATCCAGAACACTCGGACACATAATACGTGACCCGCTTTTTCGTGTCACAAATTCGCAGCATGTATGAACGCTCCAGTTAGCGCGCTCGTGATCGAATAAGCTCTAACTAAACCCAGGTAGCACCGAACATTACAATAATATAAAATTACTGTTTTAGTCGCAGTATATAGCGTTAAATTTTACTTTGGAGCGCTATGCTAATGTTAATATGTAGTGGGTTGGACTTGTTAGTTTTTATTTTTGAGAATTCGGCGATGTTTACTTCAGAACGCAGTTTTAGTTTGTTTTTTTCGGTGAATATTGTTTCCTGCATATAACTTGCCATTTTTTTATGACATAATGTGGTATTCCTGTGTAATAAAATATAACTTAGTGTTTACCTTGGCTTTTTTTTTGTCAGCCAGAGCAATCATTTACCAGTAATTAAGGCATAAACGGTCACTAATTACCAGGAAGCACTTATAGCTGTGCATGAAAAAGGTAAGTCTGTCGCCAATTAAAAAAGTAATGAAATAGATATAATAGTTTAACAAAAGTGCAGATGGAAGTTTCATATCTAAAAGTTGGGTTTCCATAGTTTGAGTGAGAGGGCGGTGCATCACGTGGTTTACATCACTTGGGCAGCGATGGAACTGCCGCTTAACCGGCGTGATAGTCGAACGTTACATGTTTTCGTGACGCACTATGCCTACTTTCGAGAGTCCTTACATGCAATGGAGAAACCTGCTTAAGCAAGTAACTGGCCAAAGCAGGTGATGACCGTGAACAACGCTACGGTTTGGTCGGGTACAACTCAAGAACAAGGCGGCAGATGACTCAATCTCTAATTATATGTCGTATAACGTTTACACTAGCCATAATGTTAAGGTTGTGTCGTAACTTACTTTCATGTTCACACCATAACTATAAAACAGCATTACACACCCTAAATGTTATTATAACGTTATAATCGTAACTCTAGAACATTACCGGCCGCCGCGGCGGCTCAGTCGTTATCGCGCTCGTCTGCTGACCCGAAAGACGCGGGTTCGATCCCGGCCGCGGCTGTCGAATTTCGATGGAGGCGAAGTTCAAGAGGCCCGTGTACTGTGCGATGTCAGTGCACGTTAAAGAATCCTAGGTGGTCGAAATTTCCGGAGACCTTCACTACGGCGTCTCTCAAAGTCTGAGTCGCTTTGGGACATTAAACCGCATAAAACAAACAATCTATAACATTACCAACAAAACTCACGCATTGTGTCTCAGAACTTTTCCCACTGCGTACATTAATAATGCTTTTCAAATAGCAGAGCTTTGCAATTCGATAGATATGGTGCCTGCCACAGATAACATGCACTGCTCCAAGATTTCTGTAGAAAACCTTTGCATGAATAAACTTGAAACCATGATATCCGTTGAATATTTGTGCGTAAATTGCATGGATTAGTTATGCTGCATTGCAGTGTGTGTCGCCCTTGCCGGCCCGTTACAGAAAGTAGTTCACCGGCGTTGCGTACTCGCACAGTCGTCGGATATCTGGTCTTGCAGAGTTACGTCACCATCTTAGCGAAGGTTGCATACATTTGTTTGAAATTTTTAATGAATTGGCTAGTAATATATTATTTCAGCGTTTATTTCTAACTTTGCAGAACCGCTACAGAAAAAAGCCATTTTGACACTGTAGACCAAAACGAAGTATAATATTGTTCTAACGCTACGGTGCTGCCCGGAAATTTTCAAGCCTGGGCTTGGACAAAAATAGAAGATTCTTCCTCAAAGATATACAAACTGGCTGAACCCCGACCATAACGCCGTGTAGAACGTTTGGCATATTTGCAGGGAAGAATTAAACGTGATATGCCTACAGACGCCGCTGGCTCAGTTTAACGACAAAAAGGGGTCATGCTAAGAGTTATTTCCTGAAATCAATTACGCACCGGTTGCGCGGACACTGGTTCTCTCAATACCTCTCAATACGCGCTTTGATGAATTCAGCACCGCAGCAACGTCCGCATCGAAATGCATTCGCTAATCGACCATCACATTCGGTTCAATTCCGCGTCCCATCCCTGAGCGACAAGTTGCCGGAGCGAACGGTAGGAGGCATGTCAATGGTGGCGCAGCTGTGGCAGTCGCACGTGCAGCGTGCGTTTTTCGCACAGGAGCAAACACGGCGGGTGCCGGGAACGCCAAAATGTACGCTTCGTCAACCCTTGCGCGCATTCACGCCAATACAGACGAGATAAGCTCACCTGGTTCAAGCGAAATCTCTCCATGACGTCCATCACGCCATCACGCAGCCGCGAAACAAACGCCGGCTGCCCGTCGACAGAGCAGGGGAGGGTCACGTGACAGGAGTGACGGAAGCCGCACGCATCCGATTACGGCGATATTGTCGCGGCGAGCGCTTTAGTTTTGATGCCCGCGACTAAGCGCTCCCGACGAGCGATAAACTACTGCCGCCGGCCCGCCATGCGGCCGCGGCTGGCTCGCATTCGAAACCCGACAACCGCGCCCCCTCTCGCGATGTGACGTTGTTATCAATGTCTGTGCGGGATCGCTTATCGTGTCTACGCGGCGTTGGCACCGAGCCGTGCGGACTGCCTTGGTGTCTGCTGCTGCACATTCCGTCTGGGATAGATACATAACTCTCTTTTTGTTTCTGTATATGCACCCACCTCTATATCTGAAAAAAAAGGATGAAAAAAAAAGATGTTCTGTTCCTATGCGTGTTTGCGTTTTGCAGGCTAGTGGCGCGTCTGTGCTGCGATGTTTGGCGTCACTGCAATGCAGCTGTATATATATATATATATATATATATATATATATATATATATATATATATATATATATATATATATATATATATATATATATATATATATATATATATATATATATAAGTAAAAAATAAAATGAAGTCTTAACGGTGACAGTATACACAGGTGTGCTTTTTTTTTCGTAATGAGATCTGCTCCCCGTCTGAAACGAGACGCCATCACAGCTGCGTCCCAGAAAGCGGCACGCTGCTGGTCTCTTGTTGTGAGCACAATGTAGTCCGTCACTGACAGGTTGGAAATGAGACAGAATTTACAAACACTGTAGACAAAGCAACGATGTGCGGGCCTGCAGGCGAGGTCAGAAGAATAGCTCCGCGGCATTTGTCACAGCTCGCTCGAAGTCTGTCTTGTTTTGTAATGATTACGCTTTTCAAAACTGGTTGTTCTTCAGCCCCGTCCCTGTGGCTCAGTGGTTCTGGCATTCAGCTGCTCATACCAAGGTCGCTGGATCGAATCCCGAGCGCAGAGGACACATTTCGGTAAAGACGAAACGTAAAAGGCGCCTTTGTGCTGTGTGATGTCAGTGCAAGTTAAACCCTACATACCATACCATACCATATGGGACACCGCGGTGGCTCAGTGGTTATGGTGCTCTGCTGCTGACCCGAAAGATGCGGGCTCGATCCCGGCCGCGGTGGTTGCATTTCGATGGAGGCGAAATGCTAGAGGCCCGTGTACTGCTGTGCGAACAACCCTAGGTGGTCGAAAATGCCTGGAGCCCTCTGCTATGGCGTACCTCATAGCCCGAGCAGCTTTTGCACGTTAAACCCCTACAACCTTAACCGTAGTCCAAGTATTCAACTTTTACCAGTTATATTTTTCACTCCGATTATATCGCATTAACATAATAGAATCAATATATGTTGTTTACTGTTACTACCGGATGTTTCTGAGTGTTGTCAATGCACAAAATAGCTCCTATTACCTAGATGTGTTAACCGCACCTTAATAACAATAATTATTTAGCCCGTCCCCTCTCAATACCACATTAATGGCAACTCCCTTAACCGCGTTGATAATTTCAAATATCTAGGCGTAGACTTCTCGTCTGACTGTTCATGGAGCAATCATGTGAACTACTCGGCTAACAAAGCCAGCGCTGCGTTGAATTTCTTTAAACGAAACTTAAAACTGCACCCCTGACCCTCGAGGAAGCGTTCTGTCTCACTAGCGCATGGCCTATTCTAGAATATGCATGCATATTCTGGGAACCACATACGCAAAACCTGATTAATAAATTAGAAAGAATTCAGAACCACGCTGCACGTTTCGTCACTAACAATTATGACTTTGCCTCCAGCATAAAAAACATTAAAACCGAGCTATAGGGCGGCAGTCCCTGTCCCAGAGGAGAAAATTCTTGAGAATGAAATTTTTACACAGTGTATGTAACGGTGACACCGGAGCAGACGAAACTGTTTACCTGAAGGCCCCACGCAATATTTCCTCTAGAACTAATCACCCGAAAAAAGTTAGATTGCTTGCCGCACGAATGATTTTGCCCATTCATTTTTTCCTTTCACGATAAACGAATGGAATCGTCTGCCTGAAAGAATTGTCAATGTTCCTTGTACAATGTTTTCCTCAGCTCTGCTTGAGGCATGTTTTTAATGAGCTTCGTTATATTAGTTACACTAGTTTGTATTATTTGTTCTTGTTGTGTTTGGTATTATTTTTTTTGGCCTTGACTTTTGTATGTTACTACGTTTATAATCCCCCTACAATAATGCCCCATCTGTGATGTAGGTAAATTAATAAATAAATAAATTAATTAATTTACTAGTTCGAACCTAGTACCTGCATACCTTTCCCCGTACTTTTAATTTTGTGGTGACCTCCCACAGTCCCTGACCGTAAGATCTCTACCAGTATACGTGTTTTATCGAACCGCCACTTACTTTACAGGCAATAAAATTGTCTTGAACGAAAGGTCACCTAAACAGAGTCAAGGAAGCTAAAAAATGCACATGACAAGAGCTCAAGACTGAACAGCTAAAGGCGCTTGTCCCACGCCCTACTTCGTCCTGTGTTGCGCGTATTTGAAAAGCTCACAGGTTACAGATTCATGATCCAAACTGGCCCAAAATGTAACTCTGTTGCGAGAAGAGGCCTGTCGACGGGTATTCCTCACCATGCACTCTGCCCATCTACAGGGCCGGACTACTAGCCTTGTTGGCACGGCAATCCTGAGGGTTTTTCTGTATAGCGTATCACAACCGTACACAAAGAGCTCATCGCTATAGCTCCGTCTCTGCGCCTCTATAAAGGGCGAGTGTCTGTGAGCTATGCAAACACGTTAAGCAATGCCTCCGTCCGCCTTTCGGTCTTACCGTGTAGCGGGGGAGCGTTAAATCGAAAACTCATCCACGCTCGATCACTTCCTTAGTGTGACAGGAACAGGGACGGTGCGCCGCGCATTGTTCCTTGTCTGCCGGTCACAGAAACTTAACTTCCTTCTCCGCAGCTATATCCTGAGCGCGGTACCTGTGCAAACACTGATACAGCCGCCATATTAAAACGGCATTTCCGCAGCAGTGAGCGCGATCGCACGAGTTTATATGGACACAGGCTGCGTCAGTTATTCCCGGTTGCTGCATTCCTTGTCCCTGCTAGGTGTTCCCTGTAGCTGGCTGTTTCGGGCAGTGCACTGACTGCTTCGTCAGCGGACAGTAATTATGGATAGATGCTTAGTCGTCGCAGCTTCTCAATGCCTGCTGACAGTAAATCTGACTTCCACATAGCATTGCCGCGCACGAACAGAGAGAGAGAGAGAAACAGTCAGGCATTTTCAACGACAGCGCCCTAGCCTCAGCAAAGGACGTCGCTTTGCATCCAACGCCACACGAGCTGCCAACGAATGGCGGCGGAGCAGCGATTGATCCCCCTCAACCATCTTCGCTTTAAAGAAAGAAAATTAAACAGTGCTTCGAAGCGGGACCATTTGAGACTGAATCCACAGTCGGGCAGGTGGCTCGGAGTTTTCTTTCCTTTTCCTTTTGTTGCCACCGTGCTCGAACCGACAGCTGTCGGCATGTCGACAGCTTCCTGCGGAAACTTGACGTGGAGATAGGACCTGTGCGGACTCGGCAGATCTCGATGCAGTTGCACGCACATGCTTGCTGGTATAACAATGGAGCCTGTGCACAGAGCGACCACCCAGCTGCGTGGCTGCATTCCGTGCCGCGTCCGACCTTTTCGATGCGGGTTTTAAACGCACGCAAGCTGCGGCGCAGTGCGATTGGTTGGTATATACAGGCTGTCCCAGCTAACTTCAGCCAGGGTTTTAAAATACGCCGCTGCGCTCTAAGACGACGCGACCAAATGCATGATGCTGGCCTTTGTATGGAGCAACTCACATTATTTTTTGTATTGTGCATAATTGCATAATTAGGTAAGATTAATTAACTAACTTTGCAAGCAACGAAGATAGGCGAAAAAGTGCAATGAGAAAGTTGTAGAACGGTCCGCGAAACGACCAACTCAACAGTTTCTAACTTTCTATCTATTACGTATCAGCTTTTTTTAGTTCACTGCAGATGCGCGCGAAATACGAAAAAAAAATCCACGTGACATGTTCGCTTGCGCGCCGCGATTCCAGTGCTGTCAAACGTTCCGTGTAGGAACGAACAGAACATTTGACCCGGTGTGCTGGCGCTTAAAAGGTGGCAGGGCAGCGACGCAGCAGCTGGCTGTGCGATATAGGCAAACGGTATGCTTCCCTTGTGACGCTTGATAGCGACAAGCAGACGCAGTCCTTATCGTTCGCGCTCGCGTAAATCGCAGAGCCAGCGCCTGCGTTCCAGTTTTTCGTTCCAGTGCAGCGTGGGGTCCCCGTGGGTGGTGACGTCTGTACGGTGGAGGTGGCTTGACTGGTGGTGGGTGGAGGCATTCGGGAGGGCGGAGACGGCATCACACAACACTAGACGGGCAGATTTTGCGAAGATTAGGGCAGTAATGCTAATGCATTAAAACGCACGAGTAGAAATAGTTTCGCAGTGAAACATAAAAACTTGGAATTTCTCAGGTGTGAGTATCGTCATCATCATCAGCCCGACTACGCCCACTGCTGGGCAAGGTTTCTCCCATGTCTCTCCAATCAACCCTGTCCTTTGCCAGCAGCGGCCACCCTATCCCCGTAAACTTCGTAATCTCATCCGCCCACCTAACTCTGCCGCCCCCCCCCCCCCCCCCCGCTACGCTTGCCTTCTCTTGGAATCCACTCTGTTACCCTTAAGTACCGACGGTTATCTTGCTTTCACATTACATGCCCTGGCCAAGCCCATTTTTTTCTCTAGATTTCGACTATGATGTCATTAACCCATGTTTATTCCCTCACCCACTCTGCCCGCTTCCGGTCTCTTAACGTTACACCTATCCTTTTTCTTTCCATGACTCGGTGCGTTGTCCTTAACATAAGCTGAACCCTTTTCATTAGCCTCCACGTTTCTGCCCCGTAGGTGAGTACCGGTAAGATACAGATGTATACTTTTCTCTTAAGGGATAATAGTAAACTGCTATTCATGATCTGAGAGAACCTGCCATATGGGCTCCACCTCATTCTTATTCTTCTAGTTATTTCCCTCTCGTGATCCGCATCAGCAGCCGCTACATTCTGGGAAGTCTTTCTCATGGACCGGATCACCGGAGGTAGTGGCCGAGTCATGAGAAATATTTCCCAGAGCGTCTTCTTTGCAGCACAATTCATGAACAGGTAGCTAGCTTGGAGAATGGTGCGCCCTCTGCGATTTTCCACGACACTTAGACTGCATGAATTGCACGTTAATAGAGAAAGAGAGATTGAGAGAAAACAACCGTGCATTATAATGCTCACAGTGTCCGACGTATACATAATGGGAGCCATATGTATGCCCTGTGTATGGTGCGCGAATTCACCATTCAAAAATCTCGCTATTAACGCTCAGAAATCGCAATAACATTGGTTTTCGAATAATTTTTTTCAGTTTCTCGTCGTGCTATATATAGTTGTCGCCGTGTTCTGACAATGGTGCATAGCTTCGTAGTCTAATGGTATAAATGTGCGACGTCATTTTTCTGCCTAGAGAGGTATTCAATGAGTGATCGGTGCGAAATGCAGCCTGGAATAACAAACAGTCCGATTTCGACTACAATGGGCCTGCCAGTCATTATGGCATTTCGCACAGATGAATGAGCTATTAGATCGCACATAAAAATTAACCATGCTACATGGTTACAAACTCCTTTTGCGCGTGACACTCAGTGTGTTCAAGTGAATTACACGCAGTAAG
Organism: Amblyomma americanum; assembly: GCF_052857255.1. Taxonomy (NCBI): domain Eukaryota; kingdom Metazoa; phylum Arthropoda; class Arachnida; order Ixodida; family Ixodidae; genus Amblyomma; species Amblyomma americanum. The sequence goes on along the minus strand of NC_135500.1, from coordinate 174,911,869 downwards.
ATTGACTCTGTTGTCCTCTATGCCAGGTCTACTGTATTCTCTTCCCTCCTGATCTGAGCCACTCATACAGTGCAGCTCCATCGTATAGCCTCAGAGCAGTGACCGGCTGGTCCAGGGTCAAATTGACGAAGTGGCCTCTACTTGCAAACCGGTGTGAAATCCCCCCGATCCGCAACGCTGAACGGCATCAGCGAGGCAGAATAAGCCTACAAAAACGTCGTATTTTTCAAACAAGCAAACACGTCGTTAGAGAGTCTTAAAATAGCGCGATGCGCTACAGCAATCATATCTAAAGCGGGGAGACTGTTGCGCCTGCGCATTGGCAGGGGTGCGCTTGCGCCTGTAGTCGACGCCGAGTGAGCATGCGCCACATTTACAAGGCGGCACATGCGCAGCTTGCGCGTCGCGAAACCGAAAGCGCAAAGCCCTTATCTCAGCACATTACAGCTGCTGGTATGTAAACCGAAAACAAGTAATTTTTCCGAGACCCGGCATTTCTGGTGATGGGAACCGTAACTGCAAAAATACCGATGAGGCGGGCGTCGTTAAGTTCGCGACCCGAGTAGTTAACTGTGTACTCGGCTGAATTGTGGGAAGTCTTACATAAGACAGACCGGACAGTGAGTTGGCGTTTGAAGGTGTGAGGCATGACTTGGCAGACCAAATGATAATTTGCAGAAACGTCAACCATAAAGCTATATCTTTTTAAAAAGCGACAAAAAACAATCCTCAAGCTGTACAAGTGGCCCCGCGTGCAAAGAATTGTTCGGAGGAAAAGAAAAGTACGTCTACACAGGCGTTGAAGGCGTGTCAGCCATAAAACGTTGATTTCCATATCACTCTGAACACGAAAGTAGTAAATATGGAGTGAGCTGTCCTCTAGTGCATTCTTTACGGGCCAGGGTATGCTTGTCCAGCACTGGCGTAGATTGTCATCACTGAAAGTACGGAATACTCACGGTTGGCGAAGAAAACAGATTCCCTCTTCAAAACATGCCAAGTTGTAGCAGTTACGACGATTTTAACCGAGGTTTCAACCTTCTCTACTTCCTAACCTCAAGGTCTTCCGTGCCGTGTTTAAAAGCCTCCCCCCATTGCTAACTGCATAAGGTTACTATGTTTTGCACTGGAAATACACCTCTGTTGCCAAGAGAAAGCATTCCGTATATTTAGTGATCGATATCTACTCAGGAACTTGGCCAGCCTACCCTGCCCCTGAAAGGGTGTGCCCTAGAAGATAGCTCACTGCCTTTTTTACTCCCACATAGTGTTATTTGTGTTTAGAATATACGTAAGCGACCTTCAAGACTGGACGGTGCTTTTTTGGCCATCACATACCAATTGAAAAAAAAAAACTGACAGAATCGCGCCCAAAATACGACAAAATGGTTGATGGTATTGTCGTAACGACAGATTTTTCTTTTGTATTACATTATTTTCTTTACTACTGTAGAATTTTCTGCAGTACTTTCGCGTATGTCTGTCCCAGCGACATGAGACAGCATAATACTAAAAAAAATTGTTGCCACTACAAAAGTTTCTGTTGCTGCTATAAGTTCATGGCCAGAAATACTACAAATTGTATGTTGTCACGACAGAAAATTTTTTATTGCGTTTTTTGCCTGGGATGATTGGGTCCGCTTTTTGTTGGCTTCCGTGATTCGCTAGGGCTCCGACGTAAACTAGACAAGCAGTGCTTGCGTATCTCTTGCGCATATCTCACGATTCTTACGTGTCTCTTATGCAAGATAAGCTTCGCGAATAGCAACACCCCTCCTCCTTCGGTCCTCTAGTCGGAGCACGCGTTCGAAGACAGGACGCACGGAAAGCGTGCCTCGCTGCTATCAGCGTGCCGGCCGGTCGAATGGGGCGGAGATGCAGACGGGCGCGTCCGGACCGTCTTGTCGTCGTTAGTGACCTCTGTTTGCTCCGCGAACGGCTTTCGTGTGGACTCGAGAGGCGTAGCCCGCGGCCGCTCTGCTCGGCGGTGCCGTTATTGCGATGGTTCCCGATGTCAACGAAGCATGCTCGCTGTTGTTTTGAGCTGCACCAAATATAAATGTACTGTGTAAAGAGTGCACGCGTATGCATGCTTAGTTCCCCAGGCAGTATTGATGCAACTGGCGCTAGAATTGCTTGACCTTTGTTTTGTGCCCAGGTGCTCATTGCAAACAGAAACTATGGAGATGCTTACGTCACCTTAAGAGTGCAATGCGATGGTATTTGATTTTACATTTGTCGTAGCTTCTGTTGCAACTTCTGGGCGTGTTTCCGTCGGTGTCTTTCCAATTGTCGATCGGTCCATCAACCGCCAGATTCGGATTGCTAGCAGGTATCCGCTATGGAGTGATCGACGGTGCCGACATTTGCATTTTTATCTGCTTTTTGACTTCGGTTCTTTATCTTGGTTGCTGTTTAGAAACTAGGTTGCTCAAAATCCGGTGGGAAGGTTTTGGTGACGTCACAAAGTAACGTGACCTCTTTCGACCATTCAACGAATATAGTGACGCTGGACATCGACGGGGTTTTGTTGTGACCACAACTATAATTCTAATGCATTAATAAGTTTCGAATTGTTTGGATTTATGCATGCATGGGCAGTGGCGTAGCCAGAAATTTTGTTCGGGGGAAGGCTCATGTTGCAGCGCGGCCTCCTCATAGAATTTGGGAAGGGATCAAACGCAACAATAATAACTGCATTGCCATTGCCATTGGCAATGCCACTGTGTATTAGATAACGCTAGGCACTGTCTAGACAGGTGAAATATGTATTTTCAAAATAAAAGAATGCATTCGTATGTCTTAAAAATTGTTGCTGACATGATTACAAGACATAAAACTAAGCAAGGGACAAGACACAGGAGAGAAGGAAACAGAAAGAGCTCGTCCTGTTTGCTTATGTTGTGTGTCCTAGTGGCTTATGTTATGTATGTTATGTGTTTGCTTCTCTTATGTGTCTTGTCCCCTGCTCATTTTTATGCCTTGTAATTATGTCATACCAACTATCACCTTATCGTTCACTCATGCCATACATAACTGATACCTATGCTTCCATGGTTTTGCGTATTAATTAAGTAAAGAAAATATCACACGAAGTCTAGAGCTGTATCGGTCCGGAACCAGCAAAGCAGTGCATGCCACTGATATAAAAAACGTAAAGGCCATGAAATTAGCCAGTAGAGGACAAATATTTTAATTAATGTTTGTCGTTCAAGAACCTTTACATTTTTGTACATATGCAACGGCCAGGGAAAAATCTCAATGACGCTGTCCTTCGTTCCAGTGTACTGCGCAGCAGCAGCAGCTGTCACCGGTCATGTATTGCGAGTAATTGCACTGAAATTTTAGCCGCAACAGCGAGCCATCGATAGGCCCTTGGAAGTTTGTGCTGGGATGGGCCCCCTTGCGTTACATGACTCCAGGTGCATGGGCGTTGCCACGAATTCCAACGCGAGTTAGCAATGTTCACGCCAAAATGTATTTTGTAGTCTGAAAAAAGACACTGTAGGTGGCAATAGCCAGAATGACTTCCGACGCCGGTGGTTGTTTTGGTCAGCGGTGTGCGACAGTTCGAAAAAATTTCGGTGGGGGGGGGGGGGGGGTGCTGAAGCCCCATAAGCCCCCCCCCCCCCCCCCCCCCCGGCAGCGCCCCTGTGCATGGGCAGTGTGTGTGCAGATTTACGCATTGTGAAATTTCGTGACTACATGTGGGTGTGTCTCAATTCATCACAGTGTAGGCTTCTCAGATAAGGGAAATCCTTGGAGAGCCTGAACGAACACACATATATACGCCTCCGCCCTTTTTTCTTTCATGTGTTTTCTTCACGTTGTGTGTGCAATGGACACTTGCGAAGCGAAACGTTCACGTAAACATGCTGTTTGAGGATAAAGTAAGACGCCTCCTTTGTACAATGGCGGTCGTTCGAGATAAGACGGAGTCATTGTAAATTTACGGATAGCTGAAAGCATCTTTAACGCCTGTGAAGCGATGGGCGTATTTGAACGAATATAACAATTAATATTCTGTTGTAAATAACACCTTATGCTAAATCCTAAAGCCTGCAAACCAGCGTGTACTTCAACAAAATCCTGCCGGGATAAAGTTTGAAGCGTGGACATTGTCGAGAAGCGTTGTTTGTTCTCACATGAGCACTAATTTGCTACTCTTTCTAACCACCTTCGCAATGGTATTCTGCTGAGGACATGACGACTTGAGATCCCTCGACCGTCCGTAAACACTGCTCGTGGGATTAATTGGCTTGTAAGTGCAGCGTATACGAGAAAGGGGCCTGTCGTGAATTTATAACTGCAAAGTGAGGAGCAGATAGTGCGAATTGATAGTTGAATATCAACTGCGGTTAGAACTACTATCCACAGCATACCACATCCCGCGCGCACCCTTTGTGGGCGTAACTGACACTGGGAAACCCCACAGGTGATAAGGAGAGAAGGAAATGTCGGCGTCAGCCTGCAAAGCTGTTCGCCTGCACACTCGGACAACAGCAACGACAACAGTTACAGTGACAACGTGTGAGGAGGAGAAGTCACGGAACCCCATAGGAAGTTGCCAGAGTGGCAAAAAGTGAACAAAGGGCATGAGTTTTGCTTGGACGTCTCTCCCTTCAGAAAGCCCACAGCAAAATGTGCAACCTTCATAGTCATGTCGTGCTTTCTATTCTTAGTTAAACATTCTTAGTTCGAAGTATCTCGGCTTCCTTCTACGTATATATCATGACAACACTCTTAGATCTTGCCCGAGAAGAATTAAATTACCTTTTCACTGTTACCATATAACATCGGTCTTTTTCTTTTATTAGCGTATGAACAGCAGTGAAAAAAGAAACTCCGCGACTCCCTCTTCTGGGGGGAGGAAATGATATGAGAGCTGTGCTGCACTCAGGGAAGGGAAATTTTCACTTACGGCTGACTACGCCATCGTCCTGAGAAAGCCATTCATGCAGATAGCGCGGTCAAAAAAAAAGAGAAAAAAATCAGTCCTCCCGTATTCAATGCTCGTGCTTCCAGTTTCCCCCCCTTTGTGTTCACTCTCCATCGTCACGAAATATTGGAACGCAGGTCCCTGGCTGTGACAGTACACCGCCCGTCACACTCACTCTGAACTAAACAATAGCCAGAAGGTGTCAAGCAACGCACGAGCAGGACATCGGTATCGTTAAACTCGTTGCCGATACAAAGAAGATTCTGCAAGCGCGCCGAACGTTGCCCCCGGCGGCTCTAACTTGTGCGAGGCAAATAAAAGACGCAGTTAGGTATATTATTCGACCGCACATAACAGACTAGCCGTTACCGTTACTCTGTCAATGCAGGCAGCTTTGTCATGACTTTGTTTTGTTAACAAACCCGAAAACGCCCACAGATGTACACTGGGCTAATTTCAACGCTCTATGGAGCACAGTATAAAATTCTATCCATATGCGTAACAATACAATTTCAAACAGCGCTTGACAACAGGTCCAGAAAGTTGCAAGTTCAGCGCCGTGTTTGTCTCCTCCTCTTTCTGGTCCTGTTGTCTAGCGCAGTTTGAAATTGTATTGTTACCATGGAACACCAACTCGCCCAGTCTGCTACGCTTCTACAGTCCATATGCGTGTCCGATTTCGGACTTGCATGCAGTCACTGCGGGCGGACCACAGCCGGCGCAGGGACTTGGCGCCAGTGCACCATGTGCGTTGTATTTTGACACCAAATGCCTATTATGCATACCAAGAGAAATTGAGATTAGGCCAGATTAGATTAGCGACTTCCCAATCCGTACCTTGAGCGGGCCCTTCCAGCGGCGACACAGCAACGGAGTCCCCGCTGTTGGCCATCGAACCCTGGAGCGCCGAGGTTTCCAGGCTGGACAGTCGAATCATGCGCGCTGGCTCGAGCACGGCCGCTCGCTGGCAGCCCGTCGCACCCGCCGAAGCCACGTCGTCGATTCCGCCGGCCGCCGAGGCTTTCTTTGTATTTCCTTCTTTCGTTCACTGCCAGAACGGGTTGTTTATCGGAGACGAGCAAAGTGTTCTCCTCACTAGGGCGAGACTGACGTTATCGAGAGAAGGAAGCACTCCGCTGACGCTGAAGTTTCGTGCCACTTGTACCGGCGACGAGGCTGGTGTTGTAATGGAGAGCTGGCGGCATTCCACTGGCCTTCGACGCACTGCAGAACTCTGGAGAACCCCGGCCGTCATGGTCCGCGTGTATCTCTCAAACGACGCACAAGTCCATATTATCTGGCTACTGCGCGGATAGCGTCACCGACGCGTGCGACAGGCGATGCGCGCTTGCACAGAAGGCGGCGGGAAAACAATGCACGTTTTATCCCGCCGAGTCGTTCGCTCGATCGCACTGCACTTAAACGCGCAGGTGGGAGCGGAGATGCGAGCGCGCTATCTTGGTCGCTCGGAGCGCGCCTCGTTTCCAGCTCCCCGTGCGAGGCGTAGTAAGGAACGCCGCGAGCAGCTGCGCATTTCTCCAAGATGGGCACACTCGCTGTTCGGAAGACTGATGCGAACAATCCGTCACCGATGCACTTTTCAGCGCAGCGCTGCGCTGTCTGATTCTAGGCGCTGAACGCGAGCGGTTGCATTGTTTGAGTAGTCCCGTCACTTTGTCGGCAGCCAAAGAAAACGCCGATTCAGGGACAATGCTCAACGCCGTACTTCCTGCGGATTAAAGCGAACGTTGAAGTTCGGACCTCCGTGCACAAATATCAAGAGCAGGTCGCAGAGTTCTATATGACGAGTAATGGTGACAAAGTAGAGGGCAGTCCAAAACTAAACAAACAAAAAATGCCGTGCGCTACCGATACAACGACTTCGTGTTGAGCAGGACTTGGACTCCCCAATCAACGGTTTCTTGCGTGTTCATTTTTGTTGCACCTGCAAAATGAAGGGATTGTATGCGGCAGGGGGTCTTCCTCGACCGGTACCAGTTAGCTTTAATATGTCAAGAACGGCGCAGGCGACTACATGTGCAAAAGTGACACAAGCTGCAACAAAATGCGACAGCGACCAGCTTTCAAACACGGCAGCTCTGTTTCAGGGATTCCACACTTCTTAACTACCTTATTTGTTTTAATATGTCCCGACGTACCTCCGAAACCCGACCATAAAGTTATCTAGCAAACAGTACAAGAAACTGCGCGCATGCGTGCAGGGGTTCTACTGTTGGTACTCTGAACACTGTATACAGAGCTACTACAGCTGTGCTGGAAGTGGTCCGACCGTCTCCATACAGCTCGCAAGAGTCGTAAAAAGAGTTTAGTCCCAGTGGGCTCTGTCGCGTGCTTTGCAAAGTTTGGACTTAAATAGTCAGCCTGTTCCTATCTGTGCTGCAAGTTCAAGAAGCGCGTCTCCCGGGCACCAGCCCCACAGAAAGAGAGAAAGAAGGGGGGATGAAGGCCGCATACGCACGAACGCACACAGGGTCAGGGGCGCGGGAGAGGTGGTGGCGTAAGCCTCTCTCGGCGGGCCGAGACCTTTCCTGCTCGACGTCCGCGGTCGTGGCCCGGCGCAGCAATTGGCGGTGGTGCTCGCCGGGCAATCAGTGCCAGTCGCAGCACGCTCGCCGACGCGGAACAGCATCGACCGCTGCACGCTCCGCTGCGGCCGCAATTCGTGGCTGCGAGGCGCGCGCGCCGAGCTCACCCACGCTGACGCCGATGGCTCGGGCGAGGAGCAGCAGCAGAGTTTGATCCCGCGTCGAGCGCGCCGGCTCTTCTCCCCGCCGCTCTCCTTCGACGTCCCCTCTCTCTCTTTATCCTTCCCTCGCTCCGTCTCTGGGAGGACCCGCTGTTCGACTTGCTTATTTTTTTTTTCCCCTTGGGCCCACTTCGGCGCACTGGGTCTTGAATTCGGCGCGCCGCTTTTTGAGCCACCCGGTGAGCGATTGCCCTCGTCTTCGCGTGCATCGAAGTGCCCTTCGGCTTTTGCGTGAGAAAGAATAAAAGGAGAAGATAGTTTAGCTGGGGCACGAAGTGATAGTTCGCGCATTTAGAGTAACACGGGAGCTTGGGCTTTGTTGGCTTGGCTGTACACTCGCATGAGTGGAATACGAAAGACAGGGATGGAAAGAAACAGAGCCGCACGGACGTTTTTTTTTTCCTTTCACTCTTCTGTTGTCTTGCTTTGCAGAAATCTGTTTGCCTTCTCCCTTCAAGGAACGAGTGGTAGACGCGGACGGTTGGGGGAGGGGGGGGGGGGGGCAGCGATGGGGAATTTCTGTTCGCGACGCATCTCATGTGCAAGAAATAAAATTCTGTTTCCCATCTTGGTCCAGCAAAACAGCGCTGGACAACACCACGCGCGTCTTGCGCAGAGAAGGAAGAAGTAGTATAAGCACTCACCGTACATATTCCGCGAGATGCAAGGTCAGTCCGCTCAGCCGTAGCCAAACGCAACGCGGTCGGGATGGCTGCCAGCGCTCCAACGACTGCGTCAGTATGCGACAACGATTAATATCCTTGGCAGTGCCCCGTACATTCGACGTAGCTACTTTTCCGCCATTTTTTTTTTTCTCTGCGAAGAAAGCGCGATACTCATTCCTCTGACCGAGCAAGAATAAATTCCTAACTTACTGAGGTGTGTATATATCTATATAATGTCACTGCTGCTGCCAGCAGCTGTAACAATTAGGCAGAAAGTTCAGCAAGAGGATATGCACGTTCATCTTCAGGAAGCAATAGCCATATCTACTAGGACACGGACAGAAAGACTGCAACAGGACGAAGCGCTTACACGATGCAGTACAGGACAGGATAGTGCTACGTACTTGTGTTTCGCCACTGCGTCCGTTCGTCCGGCCTCTCCCGCTGCGATGCTACGCTGCTGTGTTGCCTGTGGCGTTCACAAATGCCTACTCCCACTTAATCGCAATGGCAGGCTCTCCTGCGTGTGAGAATCGTGGGTGCGACGAAGAACACCTTCTTTGTATCTGCCCTCGGTTTCAGCGTGAGCGTGCACTCCTGGCTGCAACACTCCGCCGCCTAGATCCTCGGCCCCTTACTGAAGCCAAGATTCTGGGTCCTTGGAGTAAGCCTTCATCGCAGAGGAAAGCTTTGAAGGCACTTCTCAAGTTCTTAAAGGACTCAGGACTGAGTGCAAGGATGTGAACTATCAGTGTGTGCCCGGTGTACCCTGCAAGTATTGGCCAACGGACACGTGGAAAAGTGATCTCCTCTTTGCTCTCTCCCCTTTCTATCTCTCGCTCCGTTCCCCTTCCCACGTGTAGGGTAGCATACCGGGCGCTGCCTCGTTAACCTCCCTGCCTTTCCGGTCGTCTCTCTCTCTCTCTCTATGCCACTCTTTTGTCGTGGTTACCGCTTCTGTACCACCACTAACTAAACGCAACGTACGAGCTGGTGCTACAGTTTGGCTTGAGGATGATCACCGTCATCTGTAGTGTGTTCCGCGTTGCACACGAGTGGCAAAAAAGTATAAGAGATAGACAAGGACCACTTCAAAAGTTAAACTATTAAAAATAGTTTATGCCTAAGAAAATAAACCTTTAGCGTAAGTTTAGTGCAAATAATGAGGCAAAACTTATTGAAGTCTAGAAGGACTGTATATATATATATATATATATATATATATATATATATATATATATATATATATATATATATATATATATATATATATATATATATATATATATATATATATATATATATATATATATATATATATATATATATAATACGAATGAGAACTTAAACAAAAGCAAGAGAATGGTGCGCTCGCAGGCGACTGACGTCTAATCGGTGCATGCTTGATTTTGACTGACCTTCACGCAGTCGGGTGGATACCTGACGCCCATAGTGCTGCGTCTTAATGAGTTCCATTTCTTGCTCTCTGTCGCACTGCGGTTTCTCCTTCTGAAACTGCTCCCAACACAGCCAAGAAGTATTTGACGCTAAAACCTTTGCTTATGATTCTTAAATGCGTGCACGGGAAGAAGGCATCTGAACTTTCGCTTTTGTTTGCATTGTTGAGACAACGCAACTTAATGTGTAATGCACTTACTTCTCCGGTTCTAGCAAGCCATTTTTTGCATGTGTGGGCTGATGCTATCATATACGCCGGTGACGAACGCAGATGTCTATATTCTTCTGTTGTACCGCTCCATTTACAACTTAAGTTATGGGACAGTTACACAGCCTTGATGTTGTTGTCTAGAGACGCCAGGCGAAATTGATCGCCCATCATAGATCATCGAGAAGCTGCCATCACACCTCTCTGCTTGCACATATTTTGTTTTTCTACGAACAAGTGCGGATGTATAAAGTTTTTTAGCTGTGCAATGGCATTTCCAAGTGCATGAGGAATCCTTAAAGTTTCAAAGCAGACGCTGCTCGCACTTAGTGTATACTGTGATCTCATAAAACAGTGGGCTATGCTCGCAGCAGTTTTTTTTTCTGAGTACTCTCCCTAGCAACGAATATACCATGACGCTTACTTTTCGCTCAGTCTGTCATTCGGTTCTTGGGCGTTTTTGGCGTTGCTATATTCTTTAACCTGGTAACATGAGACAGGCGACGGAAAAGCAATAACTTATGCCGCGACGTCAACTCTCATTCCAGATATACTTGCCCAGCCATGCACGAAGGATTATATCTGCCATCTTCCGTAGCGAGCGGGAGGCATTAAAAAAAAAAATAAAGCACCAGGACAAGCCAATAAAGAAAAAGTAAGTACCGGCCGGCTTCTCTGCGTTTCCCTGCAAAGGGAGGCTTCTCCACGTGTCTTGGAGGCACGTCGGAAAAGACGACCTTCTCAGAGCATTCTCCATTATCCAATGAAAGCGGACTCGTCCGCCCTCGATAGAGGCCTGATCCTTGAAGCGACCGGCGTATGTGAGGGCCTGACCGGCGGCGCTCGGGGACTTCATGAATACGAAAGGAATGCATCGGAAGGCGGTCGTTCGTGATTCCTCGCAGTACGCGTCTTGGCCCGGAATCTCGCCCCATCGATTGCTGTGCAAGCGGAGGACGCGACGGGAGATGCGGGGCCGAGGAAGAATGGCCCGGCGGCCAAGCGACGCGTGTCAGTCGACGGAAGAGAGCAGATGGTTCTCTCGCGCCTCGAGGAGTGAAGCACAATAGCCGGCTCGATTTACTGCGGCGAGTGCAGCGACGATAGACCGAATGCCGATGCAAGGCAACAGTGTAGCAAAGCGACGCTTCATTAAAAGCAGTGCAATGCCTGTCGTTAAGCCGTCCTTAATGAAACGGGCGCTTCCAAAGGAGAATCGCCTGTCCAGCGATTAAAGTTGTTTTGCAGGGACATGTGCGTGATGCACTTTCTCAGGGGTGCGTAGTATATGGTAGCAAAAAACTTACGTCTGGTGGTCGAAAATATACTATTCAGGTTGGTGTAAACCGTAATGCGCTACATGTCGGCCCAAACACTAAGGGCTTTAGAATGTGCCACCTTTGGTCACGTGGTCGACTATATGACCAGAGAGTGAGTGAATGTAAGAGAAAAGGAGGGAGAGGGGGTTGGCATGGTGCGTCTCTCGCTATCAATAATTTGTTCCTGGGTAACGCAAAAAGTCAGGAAGTTACTTCATGTTCCACCATTTCTGTTCCTTTTGTCAGGCTGATGATTATCATGATCATGATATTATTCTCCAGGAAAGTAAGCAGTACATTTGCTTTTTCGTGCTTTGTGCGACATGACACTAAGATAAAAGTATAGCGACGTGCATTCAAATGACTCTGTGGAGACTGACGGATCCCTTAAACTTTGCAGAAGCTATTTTTTTGCAGTATCCGAGTGGGTACCTTTGAGGAAACTCACAAGAGCTTTGACTGCCAGCAGACGGACAGCATGAGTACAGCGTGTACACTATGCAGTTTGCGAATTATATCCTCCATGTATTCGTTTCGCATGAATTATGTCCAACGTAAAACATTCGAAAGGCTTACTGAGGGCCTTTTGGCCCTATCTCCTCCAAAGACATACACAGACATGTGACAAATGATTACTCAACAGTCAACGTGTCAAAGGTCATTATTCTTCACACCCGTAGTGCAGCCACAGTGGTTGAGAAAAATGGCATGGATGATGATCCCTTGACTCGGGGAGTTAAAAGATGAAAATAATTATCGAGACGAATGCAACAGAAAGAGCCCGACAGTGTCGAAGTAAATGTGCTTTTTCGAACGGAAGGAAAAAGTTTGCATGCCCCGGTGGAAACCAAATCGACGGCTTTCTCAAGTTGTTTGCTGGGCTTCACCAATTAGCGTACGGTGGCGGCAGCCTTCTTTCAAAAGACTTTTCGAGTATATGCGTACGTATCCTAGCCTTGAGGGTGCAGGCTATAGCGTCTGCTGGCTATTGCCGCGGGCGGAGAACACCCTGCCAGACCGCAGGAGCCTCGTGGAACGTTGTCAAAGATATAGGAGAAAAAGGACAATGGCTTCGTTTACCAAAAAGAAATTTTTTTTCATCTGTCCGTGACTGTTGTTGCGCTTTATGGCGACTTATTATATTGAGGATGTGGTGCACAACGCAAGACAAATATATGGCCGCAACATTCATGGGTCGAAGTGATGAGGCACGGGGGAGGATGAGCCAGTAGGAAAGTTGGGGTCTGAAATATATTATTCTGAGTTAGCGGATGCCCATTTTGCGTGTTGTGGAACGCATACCTGACTGATACTATATCCTCCGCTATAAGCTGTCGTACGAAGGCTACCACACATTCGGGGCCCTAGAAGCCCTCCGTTCAGAGAGCTTTGATGCTCCTTCAGACGCTTGATAGGCAAGTATGCTGTTTGTGCCACATATCCGGCCACTCGCGGTGAGTGTCCTATATATACTGTACTCCCTTAGAGCATTGAACAAAACCAGTGAAGTGTTTTATCGTGCATTTTGGCCTGCTTTTCTGACGGAGTTACGTGTTTCTAAGAGAGATAATCTGCAGATAATATTCAGCAGTGAAGCCGTTTTATGTCTGTGCTTCATTACACGTGCGCCATGTCTCGAGCTGCTCCCAGTGTTATAACTGCGAAATTCGCATGTCGTGTCTCGTTTTTTCAGCAAACTTGACTTGTTTGACTGCGGTGAACTATTGACTTCGGGGCATAAACACTGTAACATTCCACACCAATGTTCTACGTTGCCGTCCTTACCGAAGTATACGCTGCCACCTGGGGCACGTCTATCTCGGTCAGCGCCGTTGGCATTGTCGCCTAAACTAAGTGATCGTCATCGTTCACAAAAACGCAGTTAGAAGGCTGCTGTTCAACTTCTGCATAGAAAAGACCGCGACTTCATGGTACATTTAGCGGACGCTTTTCTGAGAAAATTTGGCGGTCCTGGTCATTTGCCCAGGACCACCAAATCGTGATGCACTACTTCGTGACCCACTACACAATGTAACGTCTATGCTGGGCATTCCTAATCAAGCCGTAATCTTTTGAACTATGCTATTTCCTCGTCTTCCGATGGTTATGCTCAGCACAGCCAAGCCTAAAAATTTATTTTTTTTTCCCTAGCGCTTATGAAGAACCACCGATCAGGAGACAAACAGACACAACATATCTCCTCGGCCCTGGTCCTTCGCACGCGCGAGAAACGAAAAAAAAAATACATTTCGAGACTGATCACCTACTACCCCAGCTGCGTGCTAAGAATATCCAAGGACACCTACTGCATTCCATGGATGGATGACCATTGTACATGCAGCATATAAATCTCGGAATTCTGTACAGTACAGCAATCGAGCCCATCGCAGCTTGGCTGGCCTTCAAGCATCCGGTCATCACGCCGCCTAGGCGCACGATAATATATATTATCTGCGATATAACTGGAATTAATGAATATGCCGTGAGCCCGCACCCGTTAACCAATCAAATGGTCGCCAGCGGTCGGCTTTGGAGAACAGAGGCTGGACGGTGAGCTTCTAATGGATATTGACGGAAGAAGGCAGGGACGAGGCCACTTGAAGAGACATACGCTCCGCCGGCTCCATTTTCATAAACACATACAAAACATCGACTTTCCTGCAGAACTATTGTCAGGCTTAAATGCTAAAGGAGCGTGCAGACTCGCACAAGTATCTGCAGGCAGGTGCACGCAACCTTTCGTTCTCTAACGATGGCATACGCCGCGCATGATTGCGTGCCGATCATACCGCTCTACAACTTTCTAAATCTACAGTTATAGCTGACACGTAGACATGTTTACCACGTCGACCGTAATTAGTAAACCGCACTAACTGCACAACTCAAGAACATCTTTGCGAGAGCACCGGAAGTGACGCTGGAAAATATGGGGCAGATGACCTCAAATGGCCCATTCTCGACAGCTCGCAGTGTTCAGCTCACCTGCCCAACATTTTCACCCAGCAGAACGAGGCCCAGGCAGGAACACTTTAGTTTTTCAGTCTTTTTTTTTTTGTTAGCCCCACCACAGCGTTGATAGAAAGCGTGAATTCTCGGTTAGGGTTGCACTGCAGTCGCACGTTCATGCTCGCGTGATCGACACGTGGCCGGCGCCAGAGCTCCGCACGAATTGCGTTTGAGCGTGCTGTAGTCTTTATCCAAGCCCTGGTATGAGCAAGGCGTCGAGTGGCATGACATCCGGCGCAGGGCACGTACAACCGGCCAAATCTTTAGCTACAGCGTGCGCGACGGCCGCTTCTTCCGCGCTCCTGCGGTTTACGACGAAGCAGACTTGCGTGGAGCTCAATATTAAGCAAGTGCTTAGTGGTCCTGTGCCTCTAGATTTGGTATTTGCTCAAGGTAGCCCCGTCATAAGCTGCAGGAGCTCGGAAAACGCGGCCGTCACGCACGCTATAGCTAAAGTTTTGGCCGGCTGTACACCGCCTCTAAAGGTAAACGGCTCACTCCAGTTGCCCGCTTAACCTGAGCATACAGGGTTGCTAAGTATGGTACGTTTCCTACACCTTTCCCCCATCCAAATGGTCCGTGTGTTATTGTATTTTGTAAATCCGTAGGCACGGACGTCTTCTCTACCTCTGCACATTTTCACCTATTACCTTACTTTTGTGCCTCCGTTGCTTCTTTTATTTTTGTTATATTTGTTTTTCTTCACAACCTAAAGGTAATTTCTTTTCGTATTGCTTTTTGTTTTAACGCGGTAGCGTTAAGGAGCTCGTTTCCAGAAAATCAGGCTTCGACATCGGCTTCGTTGACAATGAGAGAAAAATCCACGAAAAATCGCCAGAAAACAACCTAGGAGGCAGGTGGGTCACCTAGGTCACGTAACCTTGTGACGTCATCAAAACCTGTCCACCGCATTGAGAGAAAACTCCGCACCGTGGCGGCGGCAGTTAAATTAATGATTTGTCGCAATAGGTCGCTCGGGAAGAGCAATCTGGGTCTCACATGCCCCGCCGGTGGCAGCGCCTGCCATCGCAGGACAGTGGCGCGTCCCTTAACCGCGGCACCATTGCACAAGAAATGGTATGAGGGCTGCCATGAACGTATGAACATGGACAGAATGGCCAGATCCGCATGTATAGGCATTAACTCAGTAACGATATCACGTGATACCCTTAAGGCGGAGCTTAAGTGTCCTCTCCAATTCTTTTCGTCTCTTCGTGTGCCTGGCATGCTCTCTTTTACACCACTATTCCTTTGTACTCGGCCATTATTCCTGCATAACAAAATTTTGTCTTTAACCTCACCAGACTGCTTCTCCTTACTTTTCTTTTTGTATGATTACTGCAGTATGTTTCTATTTCAGCCTTCTTTCACTTTACCATTCTATTCTCCCCCCTCCCCTCTCTCTCTCTCTCTCTGATCTCACCTACTGGTAGTATCTTGTTTATTTTGTCGTTTATCTCTTTAGTTATATCATCTTTTGTCTCTTGACCTATGTGTTACAGTTTATCTCTGCCGTATCCTTCATTTTTCTACTACACTGTTACTAGTCTTACTATCTCTGTGCACAAATGTTCCTCATAAGGGTGTTTTTTTTTTCTACTCGTTCTTTATTACATTACAGGTGTTCTTTTCTTTCTGCCTTTCTGTCTCTTTTCCTCTTTTACAGCCTCAGCTGCCTCAGCTGCTAGGCTGTAAGCCCGGAAGCCTTCTTTCACATCCCCACCATGCCTGGAGTTCTGTCTTTTATTTCTTCTCTTTTTTTTCGGTGCACTATGGGACTACATCTTGGAGACATGGAATTTGGGATCGTCGTTTGCTTTGTTCTTTGTTTTTATTTTTTACAATCCAGTTTGTCCTTTATTATTTTTTATTGTTTTTAGCGTTTAGCTGTTTTTAATTTATCCCGTATTGGCTTTAAGCCCAGCAAGGCTTTGCTGGTCCGGGCTCCCTCTATTGTTGTTGTTATGATCTTTCTTTTATAGCATGACGTGGTAGAAGAAGATGAACGGGGCAGTGGCGTGGAATGGAGCGTTCGCGCTAGTCCAGCAGTCATTAAATTATATCATCGCCATCTATCCTCTGGCTTGCCGCCATGTAACATTTGGTGGAGGTGCTTGCGGTTTTCATCAGGCCCGGTCACCCCCGGACCTTCGGAGCCGGTCGTCCACGGAAGTCTTCGGTTGCGTGTTTGTGGTTCTCCCAGCACTGCCCCAGCCAGCCAGATGTGACCCGGAACCCCGGAGTCGCCACTATCTCCCGCCCCGCCCTCAGCCCGGACTATGACACGACGGCAGACACATAGCCAGAATTTTTTTTTTTTGGAGGGGGGGGGGGGGGGAGCGAAATCAAGAAGAGCACTGCTAAGAGAATTCATGGGTTGGGGGGGGGGGGGGGGGGGGGAGGACTGAGCTTTCGGAGAGAATGGGAGCGGTGACACCCTTGGCTCATGTGCAGCCTTTGGTCTCACTCGCCGACGCCGTGATTTTACGGACTGGCTCTCGAATTGCAATAACAGTGAAATAAACTAAACGAAGCAAAAAATATTCGAATAGGTGTTTGGATGTATTCGCCTAAAATTCTAAAATTATCGAATAAATTTCTCTAAGATTCTAAAACACGTTATTTCGAATGTTAAACGAGACATTTATCGTTTCGTTTAGTTTACTGTCTGTCAGCTACTTGTAGAGGGCAGTTTCGAGGGAGAATCGGTAGCTCCATAGCGCGATAGAAACTCTTTACAGCATTTGGTCCATGTTTTCTTTTGTGCTTGACAGCAGTTTCAGCAGTCTCAGATTACTATACTTATAAGACGACTATACTACTAACCCATTTAAATTACGTGCACCTCTGGGCAAACCAGGGGTTAAATAATTGCCCACGTACGAGCACCCACCTTCGGCCGGAGCCGACATGTTTCGGAGGGTTCTCGTGTAGGGCACACTCTACTATACCGCATCTGCACGTATTTTGCTCGCACTCCGGAGAGGATGTACATCGCGTTTGAAGAAATTTACATATTCATCTTGCATGCCTCCCAGATCACCACACGGAGAGGCGGGTCTTACTCGCTTCTCTCAAAAGCGCCGAGGAGCCACACGGTTCTCTGCAAGACCCTGTCTGTATACCCGCTGCGAAATCCGACAATAATGAGGGACGTAGCCCGCGTTATTCTAATTAAATTCCTTCAGGATACTGAACTGGGCTCAATATTTACGGTGACGGAGGTGAATGTTGCTAGTGTTACTGATCCCATTCACACGCTTGAATGTCACTTATAACCCTTAACAAAGCCACAAGCATTGAACTTGTGAAGGGACCCCTCCCAGAGACGCCTCCCCCGACCCCAAATTACTCCACTTTCGTGTCAGCCAAGTCTCCTTTATCCCTGCAAATTCCTGAGATCGTTACTAAATCTAACTCTTGGACTAGCTTTGCCAGCGCCCTTGATCGTGTGAACGCTTGGAATAGGACATTTTTTTTTTCTTTCGGCTATCAAGCTTAAGTATTCCGGCCTCAACCAGGGCTTTCTTATCTCTTCTTTCAGCCCCACGCTCTTCAAAGAAAACGACGTACAGATGGCGGTAAATGAGGACAAAAATTTAGTGTACGCGTCAGAGGCGCATGTCTTTGTGTGAACGGAAGACCAAAACATTTATAATACGTTCAAGAAAATCAACCATGTTTTCAGTAAATATGCACGTATATACCTGAACATACTGGCACGTTTTTTTTTTTTTCGCGGGAAACAGAATTGGAATATGCGATAAATATTGGGCAGTGGTCGCTGATGTTTTAAGTTATTGTGCCCGCAAAGCGGACATGAGTTTCCGTATTTAAAATAAAAATGTCTAGGAGCGATTGGGACTAGTTGCTGTCATACGAGTAGGTGTCGTGATAGGTTTGGTTTATAGAGGTTTACGTCCCAAAGCGACTCAGGCTATGAGAGACGCCGTAGTGAAGGGCTCCGGAAATTTCGACCACCTGGGGTTCTTTTGACGTGCACTGACATCGCACAGTACACGGGCCTCTAAAATTTCGCCGCCATCGAAATTCGACCGCTGCGGCCGGGATCGGACACGCGCCTTTCGGGTCAGCAGTCGAGCGCCATAACCACTGAGCCACCGCGGGGGCCGAGTAAACGTTGGGATAGCGTTATAAAAGCTGGAAGCTTGAATTTTATTTTTAAGTTCACGCCGAATAGTTCACACCGAATAGTGCATGCCGAATAGATCTACAAATTCAAATTTCTGCAAAGCTACAGCTGTGAAAGCAATTTTTTTTCTTAATAGGAAGATATAATTATACACTTCACTTGAGCAATAAAGTTAAAATGCAATCTAAAAGCACGCAATTTCCCTCGATGCATCTGTAAATGTAGCCGCCGCGGTGGCTGAGTGGTTATGCCGCTCGGCTGCCGGCCCGAAAGACGCGGGTTCGATCCCGGCCACGGCGGTCGAATTTCGATGGAGGCGAAATTCTGGAGGCCCGTGTGCTGTGCGATGTCAGTGCACGTTAAAGAACCCCAGGTGGTCGAAATTTCCAGAGCCCTTCACTACGGCGTCTCTCATAGCCTGAGTCGCTTTGGGACGTTAAACCCCCCTAAACCTAAACCTAAACCAGCATCTGTAAATGCATAAACATTTTAGAGCTTAATTGACCGAGCCCATGTATGTCTTTCATAACATTGCAAGAGCAAGCTGGGACAACCCTCCTTGAATCAAAAAGCCATAACCCACTGAATCACTGAGGAGCCGTCACTGCAGTAACTACACGATTCCCCGAGAGTCCATGGTGGGTGCTGTAGCGCAAAAAAGTACGAGACACGTAAGAAAGTCACACACAAATAGCGCTTTTTGCGTTGCAGCATCCGTCATGAACCACTGCCAATACACACAACTTTTCGCCCTGCTTCCCTAAAGGTGACTACTTACGAGGCTAAGCAGGTGTTATTTGTCCGTCCCGTAGCATCTGCTGTGGTGCCCCTCAAAACACCAAGCCACGTAGCTATGACGTTCAGTGTTTAGGGTTCGTTAATTAATATGTTTAATGATGGTCGATGTAGGTACATTAATGTTCAACGTCAAATGGTTTGATGGTTGCATGCATTTCGATGAATAAAGAAAAATGAATTTGCGAAAAGCCCAATCAGTATGTGTGTAACAACACAGAATCATTGAGAAAATAATAAGCATGTCATGGGAGGCTTGCAAACATGCACATAATAGCTGCCGCTGCCTTACGCGCTGCGGTTTCTGAATGCGGATATCTGATCAGTTTTTGTTCTCGAGGAGAAAGGAAGTCGATTTCTCGTAAAACGCCGCAGTCTTAGTCTTTAGTCTCTTAGTCTTATTTAGACTCTTAGTCTTTATTTGACTACCCCCCCCCCCCCCCCCCCCCATGTGTACGCTTCACTCTATTTTATAATTGCATAAGTTCAACGATATACTCGTGTAAACACGCGCACGCACGCACAGGTACAATGACGAGTGATACGATAAAATACATAGACAGGATAAAATACGTAGAAAGCTGTACGATAGCAAATTACAAAACAATAAAAATTGAACATGGCGTTTTCATTTTCTTTCTTTTGTCAACGTTTTTATGCTGTTGCTAGCAGTTTGGGAAGTACGTAGAAAGTTCGGTAATCTTGATGTCAAGAAGTCAGCGCGCAAACTAGACGATGGAGAGAAGAGAAGACATGTAAGACGTGCACCGGCGCTACTGCGACCTGCTTATTCAAGCTGTCGTACAGAGCATATATAAAGGGAAATGCGAGCATGCGCGGAGAGGGGCAGTTGAGGCACATGTATCCAACTACGGCGGTTTCTAACAAAGTGAATTTTAAAATGCAAATTCAGCAGAATAAATGTGTAGAGACGTATCACTTTTTGATATGAAAAACATTTATAGCAGAAGCCCAGCCTTTCCCGCTCCTGCCCAGAGTCCTGGTTTTCTCAAATCTTGTCCTATACGGGCTGACACACGAAGCAAAATGCAGCACAAGAGCTATGTTCGTGTTTCTTTTTTTACACTTTTGGTGCGCCCCCATAGCCGGCCATTAATGCAGTGGTTAGTTTGCCCGACATATTATGTCCCGCATGAAAGGGGGGTACTGTATACCACTTCCGAGGCGCAGTTCACGTAGGCGTTTCCATGTTTCTTTTTACAGCCCCCTTCGCGAAAAACAGAATCAGCGAGTACAAAGCTTTGACAGCTTGTTGGGTGCTGAAAAACCCGTGAGCACATGGTGCCCGCCGGCCACTTATTTCAGGTTGTGGGATAGTATGTGCGCATAGGGAATCACCACCGGCTTCAGAGAGGAGAGGTCAGTTCCTTTTTGAATGCATTTTTGTTTTTACCGGAGGTTTTTACCGACCACGTCACGTGGGGCTGTGAAAAATGCCCTTTACCACCCCAGATAGCTAGCCCTACTGACTGACTCCGACCCGAGCAGACAGCTTATGCTGGTGACGAGGGCCAAGGCGGTGGCGGAGGCCAACGGGGTACTGGAATAGGGAAGATCAAACACTGAAGCTCCAAATCTATCTCTCCACCACACCCTATGCCTTCACTCTTCTCTTCCGAAATACATGTTTTTACTACTACCGTCCTACTACTTCATCGACTGCTGATATGACCGGTCCAAGGAAGCGTTCTGTCAAGAGACGGGAAATACCTCAAAATTACTTGTCCGGCTTGCTGGTTCATGTTAGAATGCTTAGAAACTACTGCGCGAAAGGACAAAGACTGTGAAATAAACACTAACGACACAGACGTGAGTCTGTGTGAGAAAGCGTATAGCTTTCCTTTGTAGCCGCATGGCTGCGCTTGGGTGGATGCTAATGAGTAATTACTCCCTTGTTACAAATCTACTCCACCCTGGGGGATTCCCCTAAATACTTGACCAACTAAATTCAAAGGGAAACCTGATCCTCCGAACTGACCTGCATTTTATGAGGGCATGATTTTCGAAGTGCAGACTACTTCTAAGTAAATGCCGAGTCGTAACTCGACAACTATTTGTTGGTTATTCTTTGTGTTCGTTACGGATTGGCAGCATTGCTAAACTATAGCAGCGGTGATACATTATGAACCTAGGATAACAACTACATGCAACACACAATCTTCGCCGCACATGCACTACAGTAAGACCCTGGTGGCCGTTATGCTTTCAAATCTCAGCCGCCGTCAGGGCGGTTTGCGGTTGGCGTCGTGAGATGGCGCAAGGGGTTGCGTTAGCTCTGTTGGGACGGTTGCGCACCTTGAGAAACTTTTTTTGAGTACCACATATCTTCTTTCCACACAAGCGGATTTCTGACGAGCGCTTAAAGTCCCTAATCAAACAAACCCCATAGCGGTACCCTAGTTATCGGCGTCCGCAATGTTTTTATTGCCGGCAGTCAAGTTTGAGGCTTGAGCTTCTGGTAAACAGCAGTAACGTTCAGAACGAAATTCCCCAAAAAATTTCGGCAAGTGATGTAACGAGTACTTCGTGCATCATTGTCCGTTTTACAGGAGATCAAAAAGGGCACCGAAAGGCCTTATCAGCCCTGCGACGCACCTCGATTCCCCTTTTGTTCCCCCTGCTACTTCTCTTTCTACTTCAGTATCGGCGGGTGCAATATGGTGGCCACCTTCATCAACCGGCTCAGTCAATGCAGAATTAATTTGGGAGTTTTTACTGTGCATAACAGGGATAAAACGGCGCCGTGGCGCACCGTAATCCAGCAAACCTACTTTCAGTTGCTGTCCGAATGACAGACAATGCCGACCACTTGTGGGCGAGGCGGAGAATAAGCCGTGTGGTCACGTGATAGCACACACACAACTTTCGCTGCCGCTTCTTCTGACCGAAGGACATCGAAAGGTCTTAAGGATTTATTTTTTACAGCGGCGGCTGTTAGGGACACGTTTCCCGACGCGGCGGCGTTGGGGTTGTCAAAACGTCGCTGCGCGCTGGTCACCATGCAGTGACGCTACGCACGACGTCACTCCATCGCGCCACTCTTAGTGGTCCGAACGAGGTGCGTCATCAATAAGAGCATGCTGACGATGACACCTGCATTCTACTAGCAGATAATACAAGCGATGATGACTAAATAACATTATATGCAGGTGTACATAACCGCAAATTTCTGTCGTTGAATATTGCGTTACACCAGGGGTAGCATTCCTGGCAGAGTTTTGCTCTGCCTCCGAAATAAATGTGTGATGCCAAGTTTACAAAAAAAAAATCGAAAAAGAGTCCGGGCACATTAAATGCGAACTCAACTTGATCGCTATAAGATGCACCATGGCTGGAGGTGCAGGCGCTTTGCTGGATGCATTGGCTTCATATACGAGTGGCTTAAAACACGAAGCAATATCTTGTCACGCATGACCTATGGAAACGTATTGGTGTTCCCTTCCGAAACCTCAAGTGCTATATAGAGTGCCAGAGGAAGGCTGTCGGCAACGCCTAGCAGAGAACGCCATTCGAACGCTGTGACGGGTGCGTGGAACACAGCACTTGCACTGTGCGCTTCCTTTCTTCGTCCATCGGTTGTTTTTCGTGCTCTGTGTATTACTTCAAGCATGAGTGCGTGGAGCACTGTGCAATGAAACAAACGGTTACTTCGAAAGCGAGCCTTGCAAGCACATGTCGAGAATTCGCGACTCTCGCGACAACGGGAACCTTATGGTTACGGCTCGAGGAGCATAAATCCTAAGCTATTTGTCAAAGAAAGTTATAAGGTTACGAAGAAAATTATGCGCCATGATGAATTGCCGTCTTTGCGCTGTCATCGAAGCTCGGTATTTGAATCCATTACATGTCCTTCTGCTACGTGGTGAAGAGAACCCTACATTGCGCACATCTAAGCTGAATAGCGGGACCGTCTGCGTGATGCTTACTTGCGAACAACGCCGTTAGGAAAACAACCATGAAAATAAAAACATCATCTCGCTACTTGCGAATGCATACACTGGTGACTGCCGGACTGTTATGACATACGCTTTGCTTGTAATTGACCGCATGACGAGCTCTCGTCATGTAAATTAGCAGTCATGTCCACCAATGTTGGACAACATATAGATTAAACTGCAAGAATGCATGCGCCTTTCCTCTCCTATGGCCTGTTCCTCCTCGCGACGCTGTGTGCTGAGTAAGGTAGAGCAGGTAGAGCGCCTGAGCGCGCGTATTTCGCAATCACGTGGCAGACACAAGTGGCTACGCATTTCCATGCTCTTCTTAAAGTGACGCCGAGAACCTACGCGGATTCCAGAGGCTTTAGTTACAGCGCCACTCACTGCTAACGGTCATCACGGAGTCCTTTCCGATCTTGACGCCACAAGTTTAGGCGAAGGTAATTTTTGAATCAAATTTTCTCAAACATGAATGCGACTTTTGCTGCCCAGCAAACGTCAACGTTGCCAGAAATAGCAACAGATTCCGTTTTTGCTAAAAAAAAAATTAGATGGAGCAGTGTACGTCCTTTTAAGAGAGCTCCGGTAGAAGCCCATGTTCTCTATTGAGGGGTCGGACGAGGACGATAAATAAACATTTATCGCCTCCATCTGAAGTTCCTATCACTTGGCTGCAGCTAGTAACATGTGTCAATGGCTGGCGCCAGCTTTGTGACTTCCACAGCGTCTATGGTGATGTATATATAGACGAAATCGCGACACAGCCATATGAGCACGGCAGCCGCTTGTTTCTGTGTGTCGCGGTGCTGTCAGCGTGTGGCGACTTGGTCGGGATGACGAAACTTAAGTAGCTTTCTTCGGACTTTTTGTTGTTTTGAGTAAATATTGAACAGGGTGGAGTTCAACTGAGTCATGTCCTTGCGAATAAACAGCCACCTCAGGTGCTAACGTCAACAGCGTCAGCTAAACTCCACTCTGAGTAAAACCACTGTACAGAGTGGAGTTCAACTGAAGCTGTTTATCATAGCGCCTGAGGCGGCTGTTTATGATGCTGCCCGGATGGCCTACCGAGCAAGTATACTAATACCTTCTCGCAGATGCATGATACCAGTAACAACAAGTCGGTCTCTGAACAGTTTGTACTTGAATTCTTGAAAACACCGGAAAGTTTTAGTTCTAATTGTTATCAAACTCCAGCACCGCGTGTGGTGTCTTTCTTCTTTTGTGTGTCCCGTCTAACTCAGCGCTCTTTATCGCCGTGAATGTTGTTAAACTCTATTTGTTAAATTTTTTAAAGCGCCTAATCCGAGGGAGCGGCTGTGGACGCCATAGCGCAAGAGTCCAGATTAATTTTTACCGCCTGGGGCTTTTAAACGTGCACCGATATCGCACAGTACATAAACCGTTTCCGTACTTTCAGCTCCGCAAAATGCACCCGCAGTGGGCACCGAATCCGCACCACTTCGAGCTCAATATGCAGAACAGAACGGCCTCTGAGCCACCGCGGAAGGCGGATTTCAATTTATCAATTAAAAAGAGCACGACTCTCGAAAAGTTTCGAGAAAGTGGTCCTCTGTTAAGTGGGGACGTAGCTGTGCAGATAGGCTAACCAGCGCTTCCTCTATTTTTTTCAATGCCAGCGAGATACGGCTGATCCAACCGCCCAAGGCTCTCTCCTATCCCGCTTTCCTACTCTTCCCCGACGGTTAGAGTCGCTCTAGCTAGCGCCGCGTCGCGGCAACTTAAAATGAGGTGTCCAAAAGGCTCCAATCGCGAAGCGAGTGATGCGGCTGGCATTGGAAAAATAAAGGAGGCACTAGGCTAACAGTGTGCTCCAAGAAAAGAGAGACGTATAGGAGTGCAAGGCAGAGTTAGGTGGGGAAGATGTGGTTGTTATTAGGCGGCCATAGCTGGCACAGGGCAGGGATACTTCAGGAGCGTTAAGGGCCAGGCCTTTCTCCGGCAGTTGGAGTCCTTAGTACGACGGCAGAAGCGGTGATCATGATGACAACTGTACAGCTTCCACAATGTTGCGCGGTTTGAGCGCGATGAATGTCGTCGTATGCGCGTTCTGTCGGGATCACGCCCATTTGTTTAAAACTGTGCAGCCTTTGCCAGAAAAGCCCGTCAGCCACGCGTGAATGCGCAGCTGACGTTTGGCAGTGTTATGTTTTGCAATGCTCGAGTGGTACTCACAGCGTTAAAAACATCTGGAGAATGCAGAGCATTGCCCACACTCTGCAAAGCAGGCATCACCGAACAGAAGGGGGAGTGGACTTTGTGTCGTATACATATATGTACCACACATGTACATAAACTCCTCGCTAACATCGAACCCGAACGCGGCGGCCGCGTTTCGATGAAAGCGAAACGCAAAGGCGCCTGTGTGCTCTGCGATGTCAGTGCACGTTAAAGATCCCCAGGCGGTCGAAATTATTCCGGGGCCCTCCACTACGGCACCTCTTTCTTCCTTTCTTCTCTCTGTCCCTCCTTTATCCCTTCCCTTACGGGGCGGTCCAGGTGTGCGCCGATATGTGAGACAGATACTGCTCCATTTTCTTTTCCCAAAAAACAATTTTAATAATAATAATAATAATAATAATAATAATAATAATAATAATAATAATAATAATAATAATAATAATAATAATAATAATAATAATAATAATAATAATAATTGGCTTTTTGGGGAAAGAAAATGGCGCAGTATCTGTCTCATATATCGTTGGACACCTGAACCGCGCCGTAAGGGAGGGGATAAAGGAGGGAGTGAAAGAAGAAACAATTTTCAATTTTCAATTTTTTTCTATATTATTTTTATTCCCGTCACGTTACATTTTGCTACGGTAGGAATGCAATAGCTATCCACACGGCCAACACAGCTACTGAAAGACTGGAATCATCAGTGAGAAATCCCGCAATAAATACGCGTCTCCCTCTGGGATGCATAATACCTTTACTTTTTTCATCTAGTCTATGAGGGAAGGGTGGAAAATAAAGCTCGAAAGACAGCTGGACTGGCTCCCTCCTCTCTCACAATGTCAGCGCATATATTTCAAAGGCACACAGCGCAGCCCAACGGACTCTCACTTTGCGCTTTGCTTACGTTCCAAGCATTTGAATGTCAGTATTTTTCGCATCTCTTTAAGCTTGTGTCTTGTATTTCTTCATCATCAAACCTTATTTATACTCTCATACCTTCCTTTGGTGTTTTGTCGTGTGTCGTATTAGTTCCACACTATATATGTTATGACCTCCTGATTTTGCAGCTCTCCGAGATAAAGCACTCAATGCTGTCACTTTAGCACACTCATCAATAAAAGCTGAATTTCTGTACTCGCGGTTCACTCGAAATCATTTACGCCAGACTCTCGACGCGTTGACAGCGTCGCATTAGGAAATGAGGTCATCTGGCCGAAAACCTTAAGCACACCCGCTATACAGCGTTTCTTTGTAGCAACGTGAGTACTATATAGGGCATCCACCACATGAGCAGGCGCTGTGCATACGCACGAATGTACTGTATTCGTTAAGTGTCTAGTTGCTTTTCTTTATTCATCCGACGAACGTGGCGAGCTTCACGACGTATCCTACACCGCACTATTAGGTAGCGTGAAGTGCCTTTCGGTGTCGATTCATATACGTGTCTGCACGCAGTGCAGAAAATAGTAAAAAAAAGAAAGAGATGCTGAAAAGGCCGCTAACCATTTTCGCAACCATCTTCTTTTCTCTATGATTTTGGCCGCTTCTTGCGCGCAGCTATACCAGGCCAATCGTGACATTACATATACCTCTTGACATCTTTTCCACTAAATATAGCCCCGACTGAGCCCACCGCACAGCGCGAATTTGCTTTTTTTTATCTATCTCTCTTTGCGTTCGCTATATGGCGTAGTTCGAGTATAAGACAAACGCATGTCTGAGCGCTACATATATGCGAGCTCGTTCATTTCGCCGCCCGTCGCGGAAGTCTGTTTTCGCTGCCGTATCCTACGTGAACGAGTGAATAGCGGCTCGCGTTATTTCGGGGCCCAGAGAAACCCGTGCGTGTGGCCCCCCTCTCTCCGCTTCGCTTTATCCTTCCTTTTTATTTCTGCCTCGCTCGATCGTTAGGAGAAATAAGACTTTTTCCTCGTCCTCGCAGAGAGCACACGCAGCGCCGTCTGCACAGTAATGCACGAATGCGCCGCCACTCTCTCGCACGTTCCTCTCAACGAAAGGCCCGTTTTCATGCGAAAGCGAGATTAGCAGCGGTCTACCGCTGTTCGCTGTACACTTTTACTTGCGTGGAAGCTGCAGGACGACGTTTAGGTGTGTGGTGCAGCTTGCTTTTGCATTTAACGAAACCAAAGCACGATTGTGTTCGGAATATGCATACGCTCGTAAGCTGCATCAGCGCTGAGGAAAATGCCTTATCGAAATAAGCGGCTGCTAACTTGCATCTAACCAGGAAAGCCGACGCGCGAATAGACGCAGCAGATGCTCCTTCGGTGTGTACGTACAAAAGTATGACTGCGACGCCTTATCGTCTCTTATCGCCTGTGAATCTGCACTTAGTTTCTTACCTAATACGTTGACACCATAGGCCTGAATGAGGAAAGCAGGCACGTTAGAAGCGTGCGATTTCGAAAATGTAAGAATATAACAAGCATAGCCGAGATCGTATGTATAGTGGGTTAATTAAATAAGCACTTAAATTGCTTTCCCGCATAGTGGACAACGGCCGCTTCGGTGAGACTGTTCTTTCGGATCACGGCGATCTCAGAACGGTAGCACCAAGAATATCCTGCACGTGTATGTCAGGTACGTATCGAAAATATTGCTGCGTTTCTGACTGCACTCCACCGGTGTAATTTCTCAAAGTATGCTCTCTGTAAGATACTTCGCAATGGCGCGAATGCCTTGTAGCATGCATGTTGATATGCCAACTTTCGTTCACGATAAAACAACTTCTGGGACCTTTGTGGTGCACACGAAGTGTACCTATACCCGTTTTAGTGCAGGTGGAGATATAAAACAGTGGTCACATGGAAAAAAACAAGAAAGGTGTGGAGACAAAAGCAAAACTGAATAGAAATTTCTATGACCAAACAATGCCTTTAAATTATTTTTGTGATGAAAAATGCAATTGATAAGGTAGGCAAAACGCACATTATAATATATTATTTTATTTAATTGTATCGAGACGACGGAGGAGCCTGCGGGTAAAAGCTGCTCTAAGAACGGCAGCTTGACAAACGCCCACAACCCTGACTACAATGCGACGACAGAACAAAATGAAAAGACCCCCAAACATAAATTAGATCGCTTCGCTATTTAGCTGACTCAAAAACGTTAAAAAATGAAATGTTCAACAAAATCAAACAACCGCAAATAAATATAAAAATAAACAGCACGCATCAGCCCAATAAAGAGACTAACTTCCTACCCACTTCAGTATGCGCGTCCATTGTCTACGACGTTGTCACCATTATGTGACAATATAGACAATACGACATGATACAATAAATGGAAGAATAAGTATACACCTCACATATATTTAGACCTCGGAGGAAAACAATACAAAACAAACGTGTTCTTCCCTTTGGAGCGATGAACGGCATCATAGGAATACAGCAGCCTAAAAAACGCGGCCCAACAAGAATCACTGTTTGCCGAGAGTGACGAAAATGAGACGCTGAAGTGACTCAAAAACTCTCGCGCTCATATTTGCGAAGAGGGTGCAATCGTGGCTGCTGCCGCCGAAGATCGATTGTGGAGAAATGAAAAAAAAATGTTTAAAAAGAAGCCGTGTTTGCGAAAACGGTCTAATCAACTTCAGGTGCTCTAGATTCTCTCCCAGCCCTCCATATTAGCAGCCCAATGTCCTGCAAAGCCGCAGTGCCAAAGTAACTTTATGGGTGGGAGCGCATTCTATATCAATGGTTGCATTATACAGTTCATTTCGGGGTAGGCGCGGAAGTTTGATCACGTCGCCGATATCTCGTGGTTTCCGTCATAGGTTTAATTACGAGCGCATACCAGCGATGTCCAATTACCCGTGTTCCTATTCGTTTCGTTTTTGGACACCGGCGCATATGTCAATATAAGTCGTTCAGGAAACGAGAACATTCGTGTACGCGCAGTCTGGGCTAGGTACTCACCGGTACATAGAAAAAGAAAACACACAGAGGTAGATTTGTGCTCAATATAGACGTTGGTGTGCTGCGTTCGCCCTATTAAAACGTCAAACCGTGCACCATTTTGTGTGTATTCGTTACCACCAGCGAAAGTGCGTGAATACTGTCTGTACAATTTCTATGCCGGCGCAAATGTTTACACTAGCGAAAACGCTTTTCTTTTCCTTCTAAAAAAAGGAGTTGAAAATTTTCGCCCATTTTCTCCGCGTATTTGGATGTGAGCGCACGCAAAACTACGAAAGACGCGCACTTTTGAAGAAAAACAGGCACTTCCTGCGTCTGTCCTACTTCGGCAGCGCGAGGTAAACAAAAAGTGGGCACTAGTGGAGATATCTCGAGACAGCCTATTCCGGCTTCGCTTCTTGCATCAAAAAAGGGGGCCCTCGAGCCGCCGGCACGCCTCGCTTCTCCGCAGCTGATAGAGCGACTCAAGCGCGCGCGGTAAACGCGACAACGGCCCCTCGAGCCTCCATTCAGCCCACGGAGCAAGGGTCGCGATTGCGGCAAATCTGCACCGCGCTGCTGTTTTGGTTGCTTATGCAACCTTTCTTCGCCGCTTATGCGAGCACGCGCGCGACGCTTCTTCCAGCGGCGCGTCGCCCGTCAGGGCCTTCGTGTCGACGTACGCGCCGCTCGCTAGCAGTGGTGACGGCACCGTCGGCTCGAAAAACGATGCCAGCGTCTCCGTCCCGTTTTCATGTTTGTATGAGAGTGTGCTTCATCTTGTAGATTCGCATGCGTCCTTTGTTTGTAAGTGTAGCCGCCGCAGACGATAAAGAAGGACAGGGGCAGTGCGGTTGCGGGCGCGCTTTCCAAAGCGAGCAGGGCGTCATGGCGCCTGCGTTGGCACAATGCAGACGAGACAATGGGATGACACCAACTGCGAAAGATGGGGCCCGTTCCTGCAGCGCGAAAGAAAAGTTGTGAAACGGACAGGAGGGCGCCATACGTATTTTGGCTATGCTGGGAGTGAGCAGCTTGCTTGTGTTATGCGAGGGGATATGTATTTGCGGAAAAAGAAAACTTGGCAGAACTTCTCTGCTGCTGCGACGCCGGATATCTGTGTTGTGTCTGGAACATCGTATGCTTTATCCAGCTCGTTGGTGAGCACGCATCAAAGACAGCTTCGCTGCTGGTGAGGACCGGCTTTGTGAAGATGGAATGCTTTGGAGAATGTTTGTCCGTACTTCGTCGCTACCATAAAAATACGAAAAAATGACGAGGTTGTCAGCCGTGGACCAGTATATATTGCGAGTGAAAGGCTCTCGATGGGTATAACTGCTGCAGAAACAGCGTCCATAACCTGTTCAGAGTGCTGCGCAGCTTTAATAGCAAAATAGGGATCTGGGCCAGTTGATACACGATTGAAATTGAGTACTATAGCTGAAGGAACTCGAGCAAAAAGAAGGTGATCTGGATATATCTTAGCTCTGGCCTCGTTCGATGCACCTTCTCTGTCTTGTGCTGGTTCTATCAGCTGGCGCTGGATTTCAACTTTATATCAGAGGTGAATCGATGGTATACATCCTCCCCCACATGCCATCAGGCCGGCGTTAAAGCTCCGTAGTTTGTCCTGTCTACCTCTACACATTTATTATACGCACGAAGCCACTCGCCGTACTTGGACTACCTTGCGAATAACGTGAATACCTTCTTCCCACATACCGCACTCCGTTTTTTTTTTTCCTGCTGTGTCGTGTATACGCCCCGACATGTTTATGTATGCGCATCAACTGCGACCGCATATAGCCCGATGCAGAAAGGGCGAGAATTGGGACTAGCTTGATGTTCGTCATGGTGGAACGCGTTAAACTTTTTACGGACCGAAACGGTACGAAGGCCCAACACAGAGCCTGAACTGAGAACTGATTTTTAATGGAGCAGGTTAAGAGCCTAAGCTTTGCCTTGCAGCCTCATGCCTCGACGTCCCAACTTTTGGGCATGGTGCACTCCGTCTTGGATGGAGAGCCCGGAAAAGTATAGACCAGCCGCCGTTTATGAAGGCTATAGGCGATATCACAGGTCTCGCGAGGGTGGGCGTATTTTAAAAAAAAAACGATTAGTTTTTTCAATGACAACGATCTCATGTTTCACTTCTCGCACAAGACGGGATGGTTTGTCATTTTTTACAAAACAGCAGCTCTCCCAACAAGGGACTATAGAAGCAATTTCCAAGAATATCGAAATAATTGGGTCAGGGTCAAAAAAGCTCAAAAGCAGGAAAAAGGAGGCGGCTAGTCTATGCGAAAAATCGGGTTTGGATAGCCTGACCAAGTAAGTAAAATCGAAAGAAAACCTGCGTCTTCGACCATTCTATATACGCTGTAAAGTCTCATAAAGATGACAACCCCTTGCGAATGACTGTCGAAGACAAAGAAACTTGCAGAGGTCTCTGGCAAGATATATGCAACGGTACCTCTCTACTCTGGAAGTCAACGGCCCGTACAGAGTTCAGGGATCTGAAACAATAATAGAATTCCTATAAAAGGAGGCTGCCCGGTAACCTGCGAGTCGATCGATGTTCAGGACATGTACTACAACATCCAAAAACCTGCAGCCTTGACTGCAGTAGAGGAGGCGCGCTTCGGACCAACCAGATTTCAGAATCAACGTGGTAGCAGTGTCGGTGCTTTTTGAATTTGCTTCAATTGTATTTAGAATCTCTGTTTGTTGAGTTCGATGGCAGCCTCTTTGCGCAGCACACTGGTATTTGCATTGACTCTTGTCTGGATCCAGTCCTGTCAGACATGCACATGGCCAAAGGAGATATGGCTCTTATAGCACCAGTTGGAAACTCTCCGAGAGTCGGCTTTTTTCTGCTATATTGATGAATTTTTGCTTTGTTTTCCCGGTGACATTTTCAATCCTGTCAACCCCAGCTTGGCTGTCAATGGGTTTAAAACGGCGTTCAAGGGACTAAACTACACTTCTGAAATGCCAGAGCACTCGGTCATCAGATTTTTTTGGATAACGAAATTCATAAGAGCAATAACCACACGTGCTGGGTTTACAAGACCAAAAAAGAGAAAGGAATTTTGAGGTACGGTCCTCTACACTACAAGTTAACCAAACGATCCATCACGCATGCCTGCATGACCCAAAGCATCAGGAAATCATGTGTGCACAAAGTGCAGCAGACGCTTAATTAGCAAATTGCGAGGTTAAAGGAGAGCGGCTACCCTGATATCATCTTGGCCTCGTTATCAGAAAAGGTCTAAGAGCATTAACTGGCAAAAAACGAAGAGATTCAGCAGAAACCAAGAAAAAGACTCGATCCGTCGTTAGTCCGTGTGTATATAGAGAGTCGCATGGCCTTAAAGAGGTTGCAGGCAAGCACGAAATTCCCGTGGTTTTCATGACCCCCCACCCCCACCCCCCCCCCCTTAAAAAAAAGCTATCCGGTTTATGCGCAGCAGTGAATGGTCATGGTGAGGCCCATTCCTGTACAGTCAAGCTCGAGACTAAACATGTTGAACGTGACGCAGGTGTTGTATACTGCATACAGCTGCACTGCCGAATGAAGTACGCCGAACAAACCGAGGACGCGACACAAACAAAAGACCAGGTGAGCATGTCAACAACTGTCGGTCCGTGAATCACCCAGGAAAGTTGGTCTCGCATTGCAATCGCTGCGACAAATGCACGCCGTTGTTTGACTGAATCGCTATCTTATCCCGTCCAAACAATAAAACAGAACGGGAAATTGTACAAGCTTTCGAAATCAGTTCTGCAGGGGCTGACAAGTGCATTAGCAACGCGTTTTGTCGCTGTCAGCAAAGAAAGCGGAACTGCTTAGGTTATCTAGATGAGCTTGTACCGTTCCGTGTACCTGCTTGTGATGACTGCTGGTTCAGTTTTTTCCTCCTGTTTTCTTTCTCCTGTTGTTGTTTGTGTCCCACAGGTGGCACTTGTGTAGCCCTTGTATAGAAGAAAACCTGCTCTGCTAAAAATCACTTGTCAGTTCGAGCTCTGTGTTGTGTCTTTGTTCTGTTTCTGTCCGTAGAAAAGTTTAGTGCGTTTCGCTATGAGCAGCCCAATGCGAATGCGCAAACGTGGTTCTCCCTCTGCAACTGGGAGTGGAAGACGACGCTGTCAGACTTCGCTTCCTTTCTAGAACTACGCATTCCTCTTTCGGATCAGCACATGCTGTGCGCTCCCCGGGATATTGTTTGCCGACCTAAAGGTAAGCGGGCGAGTGTGAGTGTGTAAAAAGGAAGCGGGGGGGGGGGGGGGGGGGGTTGAGAGAGCATATAGCGGCGTGGCCTCCCTCTCGAAACGCGGAAGCCGACCAATTTTATTCCTCCGAATTCCTTGGCGTTTTTCGCGTACTCTCATCTTCCACACCTCGCCTTCTATCCTTCCCTTTCTTCTCTTCTTCACTCTTGCAGACAATCTATCCCATCGTCGCTCCTTCCGCTTCACATATCAACAACCGCTCAAGGCGCTGGCGTCGCGTCTGCCCCGAAAGAAGACTGCGTTGCATGCGTGATGAGTTGGCAGGAAACACCGGGCTGACTGTAAGCTTTGTTTCTTTTATACGTGCGGCGCAGCCCTTGGCAGAGGATTTTTGAGGTGCACAGGCTACCTGACCCACCGGGGAAGGATGGCGAAATGACCTAAGCTAGGTCGTTTGTGCGTTACTCGTATTTACAGAGGATATTAGTTAAGTTGCCGAGCTGTTGCTCAGGGACCGATCGCGCGCGAACCCCAAAGCCGGTAGCTTGGCCCCCTGGGTTATGTGTGTGTTAGCTGTTTTTGGGGCTCCTCGAGAAGCCGCCATCCCGGCGCCGCTGAAATGGGTTTAGACAAACGCGACAGATGGCAGAAACGACGGTTAACCGGCAGTGAGGAGGCCCGTCCTTGTAAGGTCGCGCTCGGGCCGCAAGACGCGGCCGACGCGCGAACCCTTGGGGTTTCGGGCCGGACGCCTCGGAGCGGGCAGCAGAAGGGGGGAGCGCGACCAGGGCAGTGCGCGGTTCGGACTGGGTGTTCGGTTTCCCTGAGCTTCCGCTGGCGGTTTTAGTGCTTTTGTGACTGTGTGCTGTAACGAAGCGGAAATGCGCAACACCTTAGTGGAATTCGCGCTGTGCCCGCGAGACAACAACAACGTGAGCACCGGCGTGCTATTGGCGCCTTCAGTTTGAACGAAACTATCTTGATTGGCTCTGAGAAGCGCATTTCCTATTGGTTACAAAAAGGGGCCCCAGAATGCTGGACAAAGGGATTTAAGGGTGAGTTTTTGGCGCGAACGGGGAGATCGGAGGGAGGTTGCCTGTGAGCGCCCGTGCAATAGAAAGATAGTGTCCCGAAGAAGTTGTCCAGTCTGTTCCACAACGTGTCGCCGGATCAGCTAACCACCAGAAGACTTCAGGATCAACACCATCGATCTATCGATCACAAACATCGATCGATCATCCATCATCCTTCCACCACCCCATTCAAAATTAACTATATCTGCGTGCTTCAGCGCTGTCAGCGTTGCCTCTTGTCTCCGTACTTCTTTTCACATCATCTAGCGAACTAATGCAGTTGCCGCCTGTCAGGGCCTTTCTATGATATGAATTTCAAATTCCATTTGAACTGCTTCTACCTAGGCAGTTGAGCAATTTTTTAAGTTTAGAAAAAAAATTGAAGAGCTTCGTCGCGTATTTTTTCTTCTCGCCAATTTCGGTTTCAAAGCCTCCTCATTTACAACATATCTGGCAGTTTCCCGCAGAGCTTATTTTTAGTCCTCTTCCTTCACTGACGCATTTGTATAGTAAGTCTTCTTCGTTGTGTCGTGGACACATTGGCGCCATAAAACAGCATCACATTTTACATCCAGTGTTTATGGGGGAAGAGTCAAGGAAGCGAGACAATAACACGTTATCAATTAATACTACGCCGTCAAAATTGCCGACGGAAATGTTGACACGGAAGCAATGAGATCAATACTTCCACGGAAAAATAGCGCTTTACGCTATATGCGCGCCCTAGGTAACCCTCTCGACAGCTCCACAGAAAAAACCCTGTAGGCGACCCGCTTAGCAACCCTCTAGGCAACTCTCTAGCAACCCTTTAGGCAACACACTTGCTCACCCACAAACCCGGTTAGTTCCATGGAACACCTGAAGAATCTGACAGAACATTCTCGAACATGTCTACCCTGATATCTGCTATGTGGCAATTGCCAAGGAAGACTGCACTTGCCACCCGTCCAGGAGAATGGGGACACGTGATACCTCAGTAACGACGTCATCGAGCCTTCTGTTACAGCAGTCATAACCCCATACAGCGCATGCCTGGATCAGCGCACTCCATGGCAGAAGTGGCACTCGTTCGTCGGCCAGCAGGCAGAAGTGAGAAAATTGGAGGACGCTCAAGCTTCGCCTTCAAGAGTGGAACGCGGCAGTGTGTTGCAGCACTGCCAAGAAGTCTACGAAACGCCATCGCCCGTACGGCGCGACGCCCAAATCGCTCTGCTGCGTACGGTGAAACGGACGCGCGGAGCGGCAAACTACGTAGAAGCGCTGCCAGGCGCCTTGCCGAAACGCGCGGGACTCAAGTTGCAGTCGTAGTGCGTCGGCACATCGTTCTCGTCAAACCCGATGCCACGAACTCCAGCATAGCTTCCGCGCCGAACGAACGGGCAGCAAGCCGCAAGCTTCGTGGTGAACGCGCTTTGGATATGGGCTGCGTTGTTCGCCGCTCACCGCGTGATTCCTGCGTGCCCGCACGGCCCCACTGCGCCCGAACGAGACGAGCGGGAGGCGCTAGGGTGCCTCGATGCCAGCGCTGCGCCGCGCTGGCATCGAGGCACCCTAGGAGGCGCTGCCGTCGCGCGCCATCTGTCGGGGCAGTGCCTTACATTGCGAGGAGGAGGAGGAGGGATTTTTCACTCACGGCCAACGCCGACGACACCGGCTTTTCTGCGACACGGGGCCCTTAACGCTATCGCGTTAACATTTGTCCGTATACACACTGCGACATCAACGACTCCGTTCGTCCCCAAAAATTACAATACAGCTGTAGATGCACTGTGGAGTTTCATTGTACCAGGACATGGAGAAAAACCGCCCATAGTTCAAATACTGAGGAGAGCATAAATTCGTTTATGTTACGGAGAACGGAAATTAATGGTAGCCGTTTTAATAGAGTTGTCGACGGTACTAAAGCGTCAACTCGAGTTCGAATTAACCGGAAGTTCGAATTAATCGAGTTCAGAGTAGCGAAAGTCTGCTGAATTTTTTGTCGCTTGTGGGTGTTACGAGACGGCGCAGGAGGTGTCAACTGTTATGTACTTAAAGTTCTGAGTATGTCTCCAAATTAATAATAAAGTGATCAGGACGTGAACGTGCAATGAAGTCTTTTGGGTATGGCGCACCTGGTATTCAACGCTTGCAACGCTTCTATGCTATCCTGGATGCACGAGGAAATACAGTCGGCGCCAGACATGAGACAACGTCTCTGCACTCTAAGAAAAAAAGGAGTGGTCTTACTCCTTTAAGGGGGTAAATCCACTGACACTGTGGCGACCCCCTTTGGGTGCAAAGTTACTCCTTCGTCGGGGGACTAAGTGCGTACGGAGTAATGTTTAGGCTGTTATCGGGGTAATGTTACTCCGTTTGGTCAAGTGTAAGTATAAGCCTTTGATGACTAACGTTACCCTTCCTCAGAAAGAGTAACGCTTAGGCCATGAAGGTGCAAACATACGTTTTATTTTCTGGTGCATATTTGCACCCACTCGGAATAAGCTTATGCTCAATCTCAGAGCGTAAACTTACCCTTGCAAGGGTTACGGTTAAGCCTATCTAATGAGCTTACTACAACGCTGCTAGAGTACAACTTTGCACCTTATCAATGGGTGTAACATTGCTCCGCGAAAGCATATGGTTTTGCTCTTTTAGGTGCACCTTTACGCCGTGTTAGGAAGGGTAACCTTAAGCGTAAACTTACCCTCGCAAGGGCTATAGTCAAAACCTACCTAATGAGTTTATTACAACGCTTCTAAGGTACAACTTTGCACCGTGTCAATGGGCATAACATTGCTCTGCAAGTGTGCATGTTCTGCTCTTTTAGGTGCATCCTTACGTCTCTTTTGGAAGGGTAACCTTAAGCGTAAACTTACCCTTCCAAGGACTGTAGTTAAATTTATCTAACGAGCTTATTACAACGCTTGTAAGGTGCAAATTTGCACCGCATGAGAGGGCATAACACTGCTCCGCAAGCGTGTATATTTTGCTCTTTTATATGTATCTTTACGACTCTTGCAGAAGGGTAACGTTACCGTCCAGCGGAATGTACTAAACCCTTATTACAGTGTATTGTTACATATTCTCGAAAGAGACGCACAGGCACGTTCGCTGTGATGCGAGGCACCCATTGTTGTTAAAAGCAAGGTCGTTTCTGGGCCTGTTAAGGAAACCACTTCACTTTGTAGGTGTGCGCTAATCGTGCATCTACTGCAATGTATAACTCACATTGCAACTAAACTCGGCATTATCATACACCTGTAGAACGAAGCTGCTTGCCGAAAAGGCATGATAACCACCTCGATGGCCGGCAGTTCAGAGATGTTTTTCTCTCCCACATTCCTGGTTATGTTAGTGTTAGTGCGATAATCTGTGGCGTGCCGCGCAGCACTTCAGCGTGCACTTCTGCACGCCAGTGATAGAACATCAGTGCGCACGACAGAGTTTATTTTTTTAATGAATTTAAAATTGCAACATAACACAGCAGTCTTCTGCCAACGCCATGATGGCATCCATGCTCCAAGTGAACCTGTGTGAAAAAAAAAAGATCGTTGAAACATGACGGACAGTGCACACATTTAACGCATGAATTCACCATTAGCGGAAACCTGTCAGTCATCCTCTCTGTAAGGCTTGTTTTCCAACCAAAAGATCTCCAGCCCAAACGACACACTCTCATTCTTCGAGCGAATGAAAACTGCGGATGGTCGCAATCTGCCTGCAGCAGTCTAGGAAGGAAAAGGAGGGAGACCGTATTTTGTCATAGTGCTGTGGGGAGTAGGTTGTTCCTTGTTCTGGCCACGGGTGTAGTGGGGTAAAGGGAAGTTAGCGCGAGGGTGTTGTTCAGCAGGAAGTTTTAAGAAAGGGTAGTATGAGGTAGCTCAATACTGCTGGAACAAAGGCCCATTTTCTTCTAGTTCCTGCCTAGCCTCTACTGCAGTGCTACAGAAGGTTGACCTTGAAGTAAACTGGAGACATTCCTGAGTTTACTCAGAAGGGGGAACTTGACTATTTTCTTTTCCTCAAACAATGCGAGAGCGTCGTCTGGAAACGAGACCGTTTGGTTGGAAAACAAGCCTTGCGGAGAAGCTGATTTACAGATTTATGCAAATGATCTGTTTCATTTATGAAATCAAAATTTAAGCTTCGGCAGTTTTGGCCAAAAGCGTGAAGGTGTATGTGTGGCGTTTTCGAATCGAGCATACTGTAAGGCGTAATAAACAAAAAAAATGAACCCCCTTTGGACACCAAATCATCGCAGTGGCTCAGTGGTTATGGTGCTCGGCTGCTGACCCGAAAAACGCGGGCTTTATCCCGGCCGCGGCGGCCGAATTTTCCATGGAGGTGAAATGCTAGAGACCCATGTACTGTGCGATCTCGGTGCACGTGGAAGACCCGCAGGTGGTCGAAATTATTTGGAGCTCTTCACTACGACATCCGTCATAGCCTGAGTCGCTTTGGGATGGCAAACTTCCATAGAACCAAACATATCTGAAATGCAGTGGAAGTTGGGCGCAGCTCCCACTTCGAAATGGCCTAGTTCTTTATCTACAGTGTTTTTCTGGCTTTGATTCAAAAGGGCATACTATGACCCTGGAACATTTTTACTAACAAAAACAAGCTGAAATAAACATTGTTCAGCTGATGAGCAGTAATGCTTTTGGCACAAGCAAAATACAACTTGGGTAATATCAAGCACCCTCTACAATTTTCCAACCGAAAACCCTCAATCACAGACGGAAATCTGACATTCTTCTTCGAATAGGGAGGGGAGATGTCCCTTTATCTGTTTGAGAGGGAAGTTGTTGGAAGGACACAATAGAGCAGGGCTGCGAACTTG
Organism: Amblyomma americanum; assembly: GCF_052857255.1. NCBI lineage: Eukaryota > Metazoa > Arthropoda > Arachnida > Ixodida > Ixodidae > Amblyomma > Amblyomma americanum. Next base: position 174,872,350 of record NC_135500.1, on the reverse strand, counting down.
AGGAGCGGGCTAGACAGGTACTTGTCAAGGAATGTATTATTAGACGCCTTTAGCATACCGGGAACACACCGGTTTACCCGACCCCTCCTGCGCACGCGCAGTGGTTCCCCCTAATTCCAACAATGCCACTGCGCGTGCGCAGGAGGGGTCGGGTAAACCGGTATACGTCTCAATTATGCTAAAAATGTCTATAACCTTTCCACGACTTCCGTTTATATCTACAAAGATGGTGACGAGCATCGACTTCAGGTTCTCCCACACTAGGGGGCAGTCCCCCTCACATTTTGGAAAAAGAATACAATGGAGGGCGACTGACTCATCTCCCCTCGCGCTAACTCTTTCATTCAGCAGAGCAGGAAGTGAAAACGCGGTTTGAACTAAAACATCTATGGTCCGCCTGGTCGGGTTCTTGAGATAGTTAAGAGAAAACTGACGCCAACCATCCGACTAATGAATTCAGAATCCAACTCCCTCGCCGACCACTCCGAGCGCGCCGACCACCGGATAGCCTTCGAGAAGGTGAGCGTCTTGCACCATGGAACCAAAGCTGTTCAAGATGCGACATGTTGAGTCCTGGCACATCCGGCTAACAAAGGCGGCGATGAATATGACTCCAGGAACGCTCCCCTCCGCGTACGTTATTGGACTGCGCCACGTGCTAACAAAGGGAGAGCGAAGGCAGCAACCCGCTGCTGCGGCTGGCACAGAGTTTTTTTTATATAGTCACCCCTGAAGAAGGGACCGAGTAGGTCCAGAAACGTTGGGCAAAAATAAAAATATTGGTTGGCGTCAGTTTTCTCTCAACTTTGAAAACGTGGTCTGTGAACAAGGGTTTTTGGTTAAAAAACAACTTCCCGTAAGTCAGCTTTCTTGCAATTTTGCAAGTTGTCCATATAAAAGGTTCAACTCCACATCTCACCGCCTGCGTGCAACAAAATCGCATGCGCACTGATTCGTGAGTTTCTTTCTGCAACAACTTGCAAAAGTATATGTTAGCTTCTGCAGCAGGATATTTTCCGACTGAAAGCTCTCGTATACAGACAGCAGTCCCGCATCCTTTTTAGAAAATGAAGGTGGGAGAAGTCCCTTATTGCATCTGGTGACCGACTGACGCATTTTGCATTTTGTGGGCAGGGGGAAGTAAGTGAAAACGCAGACTGCGAAAAATGTCTTCTTTGTTGGAAAATATCTTCTAAGCTAGGGGCAAATTTTGCAAGTTGCCAACTGTCATGAGGACTTAGTGACGTGAAACGGCAATAGAAAATTGTTTGCGGGTGAAGCTGAAGCAAGCCCTTAGGGCTTGGAGGGAATGCTAGAGTACGGGGGGAAAAATACGCCGTATTTTTGCATTAAAAGTGAAAATAATCCTGCGCGCGTATCTCAGCTTCATCTGGAACAAAGGCACCAAATGGATTTAGGCCTCACAAAAAGAGGCCTGCACTACAGTTCAATTAATTTACATTTAAACTATTCCGAACAATCATCAGGGTTCCGAAAAGAAAGTAGGACTCACCATTTGAAGCACAAAGTCAATATTAGCTGCGCTCATGCTGGAGGTTGCATGCATTTTGCAACGTACACCCGCCGTAAAGAGTTTATGAAAGGCGATTAAACATCTAATCGTTTTGCGTTCAAAACTTACTGCTGGAGATATAAGGGTGCACTGCGCAATTTTCACCGTGAAAATTAGTCTGCGTACGGTGGGCACAGCTGGCAAAGGAAAGGGTTAATTGGAGAGACAGGGGAGATGCCTTTGCCCTGCAGTGGACGTAGTCAGGCTGATGATGATGATGATCTATTCTAATGCATGGGAAGACGATGACAAAATTGAATCATTTTACTAAAAGTGCTATAAAAGTTTGACGACGGGTGTACGTGAGCATAAGTAATTTTTCACCCCCGCCCTACTACCAAATACGAGCAGATAAACGTTTGAAAGTACTTACCAAGATTGATGGCGTCATTGCGACCTATGTTAGCCTGTGGCAGGCTATCAAAACGCGTTATTCGCTCGGCGACTGCGCACCACAGATACAGAATCTGACAGCAGATAGTATGACGCATCGTCCAGAGACGCGAAGTGCAAAGCATAGCTGCCAGTACCAGTCAGTGCTCTCTTGTGGCTACATGGGGGGAATGTGCTTGGCTTCTGCCAGGTGCCTCGATGCGCGCCCTCTCCCCACTGAGGGTGGTGCCACTCTTGGAAGGGGTCGTAGATGCCAAAACCGGTTCTCGGGAGGTGCCGCCGCCATTTTCTTGCATTCCGCTCCCACCGTCCCGCCGACTCCCACGCTAGACACGGAAGGCGGCATTCTTCAAGGATGCTCTCATGGGAACAGCAAGCAATGAATATGCCTCTTTTGACAATTCTCAAGGAGTGTGTGAGTGATGGACGGAACTTGATTTATCCGAGCAGTGAAGTGATCCGCACTCTCAAGAACTAGGAGGAGTACTTTACAGGCGCTGCCGCGTGGTGTACAATCAATATACACACGATGAAGTCCCCGATGAAATTGCTTACAGAATACTTTTCGAAGGTAGACCGGCCATGCGCAGATCACAAGGAAGCAATAGGCAAAATGCTGATAGCCACCTACACAAAACTGCGGCTGCGCATCCATCTGCGTCAGTCCCCAGCCACACGTGCTGGTGGTCATGGAAGCAAAACTTGTGCTGGTGTTAGTCTCCTGTAATCTGTGTAATCAGACGCTGTAATCAGTGCGAACTTTTCGTCTACATGCACAAAAGCATGAGACAAATTTAAGTGTCACAATCATAAGCTGCATTATGCTTGCAGTGAATCGTCGTTCGGAATCGTTTTGAAGATATTGTATTTGTGCATTAGGGTATTAAATCATTGTTCTTGCTTGCGCCTAAGTCTGTGTTTTGATCACATAGTGTATGCATGACACAGTTTTCCGCCATTGCATAATAGTGTAAGTGGACGTAAGCATGCCATGCGTCCGAACTTGAATATGCAGCTGTTCATTTGGCGTACTTCACTTTCTTTCCGCTATATCACACGTAAGCGCAATGATAGCAAGTTCATGGCGCCGGCATGACAACGACGGCGAGCAGTTGCCCGCCGTGATGGCCTATTGCAAAACAAAGAAAGATATCCGCTATACTCTCGCTAATCGTCTCGAAATATCTACTGCATCACCGACTCTTTACTCTTACTTTTCATCTAAACTAGAAAAGGAATGATTATCAACGGTAAAGTCCAATTCAAGCTTTCACTGCAGGAGGGGGGGGGGGGGGGGGGGGCACCTCATTCCAGGCGCGTCACGCAGCAAACGCGCACCTTGCGACCAGCGTATGCAAGAAAATGGCGGTCGCGCTAGCAGACGACGCGGTTGTCTGGCGGAAGGACGAATGAGCGAACCCACGTGTCCCCTGCACCCTCTCTTCACCACCTCTCACCCTTCGGACCTTGTGCAAGCCGATTCTTTATTCTCTCCGTTTCCTTCTCCGAACCGATGTTGCTGGTTCTAGTAACATTGCCCGTGTATGCTTTCTTGGTATTTACTCACCTCTAACGTTTTACGTACCCTTAAAACAGACAAAATGAGGAAAGACAGATGAATTTGTAAAAATATCTTTCCCTTTTTTCCCCACCTTTTTCGTAATGAGCATAGGTACAAACCGCATTGCGTGGTTAACTATCGGCATTAAAAATCGCCTGTTTTCTTTACTTGCTGAGTGCTAAAAATAGTGAGAAGTAGGCAATATTAGAAATGTACACATGCTCTGCGCTTGTCGTCCCTAACATGGCACCACCTTGCACGCTTGCACCACCATGAAGGTGGTTCAAGAGTGCTTTAACATAAGTTTTCGGAGATATTGCACATAAATTAGAAAATGAGCTAGTCACGCACCTGTAGGGACAAGGCCTGTTCTCGGATTGTGTTTCTGCCGCTTCTTACGTGTACCTCAATTGCTTTTACTACTGCTAGAAAGAAAACTAAAAGGTGACATAGCTCCATTAAATATTAGATTTGCACACGTTATAGAAAATAAGCAACCGATTACATTTAAAATGACTCCATCTGAAATGAAACTGATTATCGTGGTGAAGTACAGTCCCAGGAAAGTAACTTGGCAATTACAGAAAGGTAATCGACTACTGTTGCGTCCCTTTCTTCCCGACATTTATATTACCATAAAGTGCCAACTCAAAGGGCCCTTCCTGGGCGTACGCGCTCAGCATTGGCGCTCTTGGCGTACGCTAGAATCGGTCTGCGCATGCACACTGCAGGAGACGCCAGCAAACCTCATCTGACCATGCTAGATATCGGCGCCAGCGCACGGGCGCTCGCGCACGCGTCGAAAGCGGGGTCTGGTTTACAACAATAGGAGAGTCGCGGGGCTCTCGGTGGCTCTTTTCTTCATGGCTTTAAGCTTTTCAGGCCCAGCCCCCCCCCCCCCCCCCCCTTCACACACACACACACACTTTTCTTCGCGGTTTAAGCTGTCCTTTCATCGCCCCCCAACCCCTTCTCTTCACGGCTTGAAATTTTCTCCGTCGGCTCGAGAGGGGAAGAGAGCCTGCGCCACGAAAATGGAGATGCATGCCTCTTTTCGACGCCCGTTCGGCGTACCCCAAGAGCGCCGACGCTGGGCGCGTTCTTCCAGGAAGGGCCCTTGTAGTTTGCACTTAACACAAATTTACTGAGACTGGAGTGAACTACAGCGGCCTGCTTGATAATTTGTCCTACGCTGTTAATTTCCGAGAGGAGTTGTTTGTCGAAGCTGCGGTCGATAACCTTCCGATGTTTCCTTGTGAAGCGGTCAGCTGCTGCACTGAACACGCCCTCAATTCATGCGCTACACGGAAAAGCCGTACTATAAGTTAACATATGAACACCTTGCGCCGGTGTTGGGTGTAAGGGGGGGGGGGGGGGGGGGTACAGGGCAGTCACATGATATTCTCGGGTGGAGAACTCCCGTAGACGGCGGTGGTAACCCGGATGTGGTCCGGACATGATCGTGCGCAATGCTTCTCTGCAGCCGGTTCGTTGTCACTCGATCCCAATGAAAACACGTCCCCTAGCACCAGTGCCGTCAGGAAAGCTGCACCGTTGGTTACAACTAATTTTTGAAAAAAAAAATAGCCGATTACGTGTGATGAACTGCAGAAAAAGTAACTGAATTACCTGAAACATCGTTTGAAAAAAGCAATCGATGCACACAAGTTGGGCTTCTACCGCACGAGCCGGATTTAGGGTTGCTGGACGGCGGAACTTAGCTCTGATCCGCCTTATCTTTGATCCGTCAAGACAGCGGTTTGGCCCAAGACCCTTTTCCCAAGCATCTCACCCTATAAGAGCCGAGCATAAGGCCGGGGAAAATCTTGTAGCCATCAAAAAACAGGCGGGTACCCGGTGGCACTGCGGATCGAACCCAGTACCCCCCGAATGTTAGGCTGATGCTCTACCACAAGGACACCGCTTCGGTACGAAGAAAGCACATTCCAAAGTAACACGAAAATGCAACTGCTTACAAGTAATCAATTACATGTAACGCGTTACGTACAACTTTGGTACGTATCATCAGTTCTTCCATACTTTACGTAGTCTTCTAAGCGCGATTAATTAACGTCCAAGAGAATGTGACAGATATCAAAAGAAAGCAAATCTCAGGACAGCGAATCAAGCCAAATGTATTAAAAATGCAGGTACTTGTTTACTCTCAGACACGAAGACTTAAGCACACATACATATATTCGAAAAAAGATGCATGAAGAGATGGTCTAATGGACCACAGGATGTGAGACACACAGAGATATGTGCGCTTATATGGACGCATTGAAATTTGCTCAATCAAATCATATATACATTTATGTCAATACATCCTAGCGGCAACTGCATTTGACGTCATCCTCGCGGAGCAACATGTAATTAGCAAGAACATAGATATAAAGCATAAAACAGTTTCACAACGTCTATTTCATGCATTGTTTGCACATGATCTAGTATCCACACTGACTTGCGCTAGCATTACCACATCAGTCAAAAAGTTCGTAATGCGGGATAACTTCAAACCCCTGACTGTACTCGTACATGTCCAACGCATGGTTGTCTAGTTCTTGTCCTGGACGCAAAAGCAAGTCTGTTCCAGACGGCGACACACCATAGCTTTGACGATGACGTGAAAATCCTTTTGTATGAAATTTCTCCAAGCAAAGAAAAAGGCAATTTCGAAAAATCAGCAACTTCTTCACTTCAGCAAAGACAGGAGCTTCATTTTCCCAGCCTATGTGTAGAACATCTGAACACCTGTACGAGCAAGCGTCGACGCTGGCATTTGCCACAGAGAACATTTTCACTTCCTGATCTGTGATGCCAAGTTCAATGCGCACGAACTCTGGTACATCTGCTGGCTTGACCAAGGACGCATGAGAAGTGCTCAAACTGTCACTGACGACCATAGCTGACTGTTCGTAGCATGCTCGCAGCTGATGCCTTTCGCACAAAGTACGACAGATGTTCCTGAAGTTCCTGCTGCGCGTGCCGATAGTCTTGAAGTAAGCATGCTTTGCTTCAAACCGCATGCTCCAGTACCGGCGTGGAGGACCGAACAATGAAATGAATCTTGGGTAATGGATTAAGTAGTGAATCTTGGGAATGATATGCACATTTGGATATCTGGTTCCAAAATTCTTTAAAAAATAAGAAATTTAAACCTCCAAATGACTGCAGCAATCTTCAGGAATTTCTTCTGCTAAGACTATATTAACTATCTCCCGGAACTGAAGATATATCTCCCAGTCAGGGTCACCTTCTGGCACTATGTCGGCGAAAAACTGCGGCAGTAAACGGAATAAGCACTGCTTCTGGCTTGCTGTGCCTTTGAGCACGATGCCCTTCCGAGAAATGCTGATTGCTACTGGGCGATTTCTCTTGTCATTTTGTTGGAAACTATAGTTACAAATGTTCTTCAACTGCTCGGTCTTTAGCACACCAGAAGACAATAAGCCCTGGAGCACATGTTTAACCACGAATCCTATTCCTCCCTCCAGAATATCGTGCATACAGTCGGGAAGCAACTGTTGTGTGACGTCGAAGTCAGGGATTTTCAGGAGGGAAGACTCCTCATTAACGCCATACAGTTGCGCATTGTCTCTGTCAAGCGTTACAGCCGTGAGGTGGCTGCTGTGTGCAGCTGCTGTTCGCACAGTTACATCTGCTTCCGACAGTAGTGTGTTCAACTTCTTTTTGTGAGCAAGGCAAAATCGGCAGACCCTGCCGTTTGCAAAAGATGCGCGGAACCCCCCTATCTTATGCAGTGACAGGTTGTCTCCGGTAAAACCAACTACAAAAACACGGAGTGCAATCTCGGAACTGTTGAAAAGAAATGTTAAGCCCTCCTCGTAAAGACGCTTTATGTCATTCACTAGCGGAGCGATTACTTGACATATGCCAAATCTTCGCACATCGGTGTATTTGGCAAGGAGCAGCAGGTGAATAGAGCTCAATTTGCTCCTGTATTTTGGGTGGAGATTCAGGATCGAAAAATACACTGCCAATATTTTGTGCGATCCGGCAGCCGGCCGAGAGGATTGCAGATTTCGAATTCGTCAGTATACAATAACAGAAGTACTGATTTCGCTGAGCCTTCTATGAGTAAAGCGTGCTCTTTAACAAAAGCGCCGTCAGAAAAATCCCGAACCTTTTGGCTGGAATCAATTCTTGCCTGATGCAAAACTGCTTCAACTACTTCATGAGACGTCAGCAGAGCTTTAAGGGAACGTTCCAAGGGTACATAAAAGCACACACCACAGACTCTCGGGTCAGTTTCTCCTGAAAGTTTAACTTCCTCTAGCTGAACATAATGAAGCCTTTTCTGCACGTATGCCAGAACGGCATGATCACTTTGAAGGTCAGCCCACAGAAAATCGACAATGTCAACTCCCAAAGTTTCCACTTCATCACACAGACTAGTGCGGCCGTTCTGCCCGGCCTTCAAAGTGCGCCGCAGAACTGCAGATAACAGAAGTTGCACAAACACCTTAATATCATCAAATATGTCATGCGCAACACTCCGTGGCAAACAGCGCGTCTCTGTCGTCTTCAAAAAAAAGAGCATCAAATGGCGCTTAACTTCGTCGAGCTCATATTCAGGGCTGTCGTCAGTAGGTGGATTTCCATTTGCTCGCCGAGTCTCGTCGGACGTGGTCTCGATGGAGTGAGGTGATGGGCCTTCGTCCACGCCGGTATCCGATGCTACGTTGTCACTGCCGCTGCATGGCTTGTAAACTTCGGCGGTCTTGATAAATTCAGAGTGCTTTCTGTTTAGGTGCTGGCGGTACGACATGTAGGAGCCGTAGACGTTAGGACAGCCTTCTATCCCGCACACTACTTTAAAGTTCGGCTCTTGAGAGTGAACCTTCCCTATGTGGTTCACTACGCTCGCGTAGCTTGACGCATAGTAGGGACATCTCTCACAGCTGAAAACCATGACTACTTTAGCATTCCACAGTGCTCGACTTGTACATGCCTGTATTGACCAAAATGATCGTCTCAGCGAAGGAGAAATACGTTCTCATGAGCAGGGAGTCAGCACAGTGCACGGACAGCAAGGTAATCGCACGGAGAGTGGAGAGCACGTAGCGGGTATGGGGGGTGAAACTAAAAGGCTCTGATGAACAAGAGGGGTTAGCATGGCTCCCGAGCTGCGCGTCCGCGTCTCTTTCCCTCCTGTGCTATTCTTTAGCGATAGAGTGCTTTGAATATTCGTTCGTTCTTTATTCGCCCCATCTTTATCGCTCGTCTTTTCTGGGAGATTTTCGGTGTCACTGAAAACTGCTGTTCCAAATGTGTTTTCTCTGGAAAATGTGTAAAGATTGTGAGAAGTCCTTCATCGTGGCGACCAGTTGTATGTAAGTGATTATTTATTTAAAATAACAAAAGGAAGGTAAAAGATGTTTGCTCACCCCGGCATCTGCCATCACTAATCGGTGGCACCTGAGCTGGGGTAGCGGAAATAAAGGATAGCAGGTAGTTTGAAGAAGTGAAACGAAAGAGGTGAGGGGATAGTAGGAAAGAGATAGGGGTGAGGGCGCCAACGAACATTGCGACCAGTTCTGGGAACAGAAATTTGGCCCGTTTTGTTCTTTTTCCTGCCTAGCCTTGGCTGCAGAGCCACAAAAAGCTGTCCAGTAGTACAATGGACCACTCGCAAAACTGCAGGAATGCTGACTTACAGGAAGATATTTTCCAGCCAAAAACCATTGTTCAATTACCGCGTTTTCACTTCCTGCTCTGCTGACTGAAAGAGTTAGCGCGAGGGCAGATGAGTCACCCAGTCGCCCTCCACTGTATTCTTCGTCCAACAGGTGAGGGGAGAAACGGAGGAGAGAATCTGAAGCACGACGCTCGCCGCCAGATTTGGAAATAGAGTGTAAAGGCATACGCCAGAACAGGCGTCGAAAAGGGGTATGCATCTCCATGTTCTTGGTGCTGGCTTGCTTCGGCTCTCGAGCAGACGGAGAGGATTTCAAGCCGGGGAGAGAAGGGTTTGGGGGCATTGAAAGGACAACTTAAACCGCGAAGTTCGTGGAACCTGAAAGAGCTTCAAACTGTGACGAAAAGAGTCATCGAGAGCCTCGCGATCCTTCCATTGCTGTAAACAGGACCCCGCTTCAGTCGCGCTGGCGGTGCGTGTCCCCAGGGAGCGATTAACATTCTTTCGTGTCTATTGAATGTGCCACGCCTCGACTAGAAGCCTTCTGCACGGGTTATACCTGTGCTACACGGGCGTTTCGAATGCCTCGAATGCCTTCCAAACGAATGTCATTCGACTCGACTGCCATAGCTGCGCTGCTACACGACGTCTTTTAACGGCATTCGGTTCACATGAAATTCGAGTCGACGGAGCTCCGCGGAGACATTCGAAATTTTGGAATGCCTTCGAGGCGCAAGCGCGACTACTCTCCACCGCAGCGTCTTCGCGCCATAGGTGGCAGCATAAGTTTTGAAGAGCAAATACGTTCGTTAAACAATGAAATTCTAAATACTATTTATATACACTACACGGATCTTTTCCAGACGTTTTGTTAGCAAGCAAATATTTTCCGCATATTCTCGTCGCAGCGTTTTGTTCAGTCTATCATGTCTTATCTTAATGTCACGAAGGCATTATAACCCTCCCCTCTCTCTACTTCTTTGCATCAGCTCACTGCGAATATCCTGGCGCCAAACCTATCTTCTGTGCGTCAGTAAGCAAAGAAGTCGTGGCTGCGTGACGCCAACAAAAGGCGGATTTTTCTCCAGTAATGGTTTATTTGCGTTCCTTTTCGTATCGCTTAAAAAGAATCTACAACTGGAGAAAAAGGCTCTTTTCATTTCCGCCATGCAGCCACATCAGCAAAATTCGTCACACTTGTTTCTGGGACACAACGTCGTATAGATTACTCTTTTTTTCCCATCAGCTTTCGATGCAGTGGGGATGAGAGCTTGTCAGTCATGTTCACTAGCCAGCGTCTTCCTGCGCGCTTTACCTCAAACGTGGTTTTCCTACTAGCCCAGACCCATCTACAGCCCTGCCCGACGACTAATCGAGTTCGGCAGTAAGCCAACGTCTTTTAGCAACTGGAGCAGACGGCTCCGCGGAAACGAGTAAGGCGGCCTGTGTTGCGTCGGCTTCTCTTTGTTAGTGTAGCCTGGCGGGGACAACGGTATTCAAAATAAGTAGTTATCAGAAGCTGATTTGGGAAGTGTCTTTGTGAATCAGTCGATTTCAATGATTTTTCTTCGTGTTTTGGAATGAAAAAAAATTGTTTAGTTAAATTTCCCTCGAATAAAGCGACTTAGTCGCTTCGAATTACGAAGACGTCGTCGCATCGCATCATGAGTCTACTTGTAGTCAACACCATCCAAAGGGAAACGCAACCATCTGAATTATTTTGTTGCGGTACAAGCCGCTAAGAGAAGCAGTTAAGAAGATATGGTCATTTGGTTTGAGACGCGTCCTCAGTTTGAATTCACTCCAGAGCAGTGCCACGACGGACCACTTGGAAGAGAAACTTGACATTGTTACGTGGAATACTTTTCACATACAGTGCAGTAATAAGACAAATGCACTTCAGATAAATCTGGAAAAGTGGGTGTTAACTACGCAAAAGTATTACATTTGGCAGGTCATCCTCCGCGTTGCTTGTATAAACGAGAAACTCGGGGCTTTGCGAAAAGTCCGTACGTTCAAAACAACAAAAGCCGCATAATTTAATGGAATTTGGTGACCCTAATATAGTCTATTTTATCACTATCAACGAAGAACAAATAACTGCCGTCGATTTTCAATGCAGCCATTAAAGAAACACAGCAATCCGTCATATCTTGTCGATTGTCATGTAGTCGGAGCGAGTGCAACATGCATAAAATACACTCAAAAGTGCTAAAACGCTACTGCCACTAGTGAAACAATTGTGTGCTATTTCCAGTTAAGTCGCATTATTGAAGTCGCCATACGCATAGCGCGCAGTACGCGACCTGCGAGTGGGAAACATGCCGCGGCGAGGGGGGAACGGCGGCACGGGGTGGTACAAAGCGCGTCCTCACCCTGAAAGCGGAGGTGAGCGGGCGTCCAGGCACCCTACACAAAATGCTCTACGAGCGCCCCGTCGTGACATACGAGCAAACTAATCTTCCCGCTGTTTTAGGGGCGGGAACGGACGCGCAGTTATCAACACTGGTAGGGAGGGTAAGTAGAGAGTAAGTTTTCTAAAAGGGGGTAAGTGATCAGGAGCATGCTATTGACGGGTGCAAAGTTACTCCTAGGGTCCTCTAAAGGGTGTAAAAGTCTTTTTTACCCCCTTCTCACACCCTTTTTTCTTAGAGTGTGACTCCGGTGAGCAAGCAAACGCGCGGGGTAACGAACCTGCAAGCAAGGCCACTCGGGTATGCAGCTGTCGCGAAAATTGGCCCCGTTGCGAGTTGACGCTCCCAGAATACCTAAGCTCTTGCATCCGAACTTACCGCATTAGTCAGACGCGCGTGCTCCGCAGTTTCGCTGCATCCTAAGCGCGGTGCCTGAGCGCGCGTTTTATTAGAGCGAACTCGCGAGGTTCGCGCGAAACCGCTAACCGCGCGCGCGCGCCTCTCTTTCGCGCGACCTCCGTGACCCGCGGCACCGTATGGCATGCTCAGTTCGCGTGCGCCTGCGCGAGCCGATTATTCATACAGTATGCTGATTGCGGTTGCTCTTCCGCATGTTGTTCATTCTTACGTGCGCCTGCGATGCCACCAGAGTTCGCCGCTGGGGTCGCTTAAGCGTATTACGCCTGGCCGGTGCTTTTAACTCATCTGGTTTACACTCTCGCACGAAGCAGCACCGGCTGAAGGAAGTCGAAGGAGGGGGCGGGGGATAGATTCAGCGAATTTTGAGCGCCCGCAAGTGCGCCCGGGAGTTCACTGCATGGAGAGAAATGACTTCCTCTAAGTGCTCTCTGCCATCACGAATGCTTCCTGTTTGCGCCACCTTGAGGGAAGCGGGCGGCACTGTGCCTTATATTCCGTCTCGTATATTTTGCGTGCGACGCAATGTAAGGTAGACGCAGCAAGTGGTGCGCACCACTTCGCTGCGTACCACTTCTTCGTCGCCAGTCCTAGTCAGGTGGAGTTACGACGAGATAGAGAGAGACAAAATGTCCTGTCACTACGGATGAAGGTAATGCACCGCCCCCGCCAGTACATTAACCCCTGCCGCAACACTTGGAAGCAGTAGCTGAAGTGCTTAACGCGCTCGAATAACTGTTAAGAAACCAGCTTTGTTCGAGTCGCTTCTTTTCCATGATTATAGTGCACAGAACATAGCTTTACGAACAACTCGATCACAATGGCAAAAAAAAAACACTCTCCACTGTGTATTATGTCCTACCATAATAAAACAAAACAAAGCTCGTCAAGAATGCTGTATCTCTGAGTGCCTTATTTCTGAACACAGATACGAACAGAACTTGTGAAAGTTCTGGAGTGTGGCTACCACTCCTGCCCTTGTATAGGCTTGCTGAGGAACCCTGCGCTGTTCGACTAGCTCTGCGTAGGTGCCACTGTAGAGCCAGAAACTAAAGACCCCAATCACTTGTGTTGAAACAAAAGTGAGACTGCGCTCTAACTATGAGAAACGTACGAGGTCACTGACCGACAGCGTTCCCGGCTGCATTATTACGGGCTCGCCACGCACACGCACGCAGTGGGCGGTTTCAACAGAGTCAGTGCGGATGTTCGCGCCGTGAGGCATTCTCGGGCAGGTGTTGTCACGAAAACATTGGGTCATTTTCCTTCGTGAGCTAAATTTTTACATCGCCTAAATATTACTCCGGAAGGCCGCATTTTTGCCGTTTGCGCCACGACCGTTTTCAACGCAGCTGCCATGCATAGAAGCCTTAGTTGATGTAGAAGTTTCGAAATCTTCATGTCCCTTCCAGAGATATACGCAATCCTCGTGAAACTAACTGGCGTCTCCCGACCCCCCTAAACGCATACGCTATAGCAATGGCACGAAGGCACCATATCTGCGCGTCCTGATTAAGGCTCCCTCCTATAGGCTCACTAAGGGGTGTGGTAGCCCCTGCAATCTGCATAGAAACCTCACTGTCAGCGCTCTCGAGTTTCCGCAACCACGTGCCGCTGTGGCTTTTCGCGTAGTTTGGTCAAACCACAAACAAAACGTTCTGAATGAAACTACCTTCCGGTAGTCAGGCACTCCCTGTTCCTCTTATTTTGCTCTTCCACTTTTCTCCTAAACCTTCAGGTATCCGAACCCAGCCAGAGGGAAATCAATCAGCCTTAAAGGTGCACTAAAGAGAATTCTGGGCTCGTCTTTTTGTCGCGGCAACTCGATCTACACGCTCCGAGCATTGTTGGAAACTTTGAACAGTGCTGTGGCATGTTGCAAGTTGCGCGTCCGCGCCATAAGTGTCGCCACGGTCGGAACGATTGCAGCGATCCTGGTATCTGGCGGCTCATGTGTTCTAGGTTTCCATAATGGAATTTATTAATTTTGATTTTTAGAACGATTGTCACTGATATTGCAATGCCCAAGATGCCTAAAATCACTTTTGTACATCGATTGTCACTACTGATGTTTCCTTTAATAAACTGTTCTTTGGAGAAAACTATTTACGTTTTTGGTACTCGAGCGAGCGCCCTAAGCAGCTGCTAATCAGCCGCGCTGGCCGCGCCGCCAACTCCCAGGCACCGCCACCGTCGCATTTCAAAATCGTCCCCATTGGCTCTACGGGAATGTCACACCCTTGCTTTGAATTATTGTCTTCTGCGACCGATGTATTGTCTTCTGCGACCACTGAATCGAATTAAACGTCCCGGCTCCCGCCTTTATTTTTTTAACTCACCTACGAAAGTGGGAGGAGTCAACCAACGCGTGCAGCGCCTTTCAACCAGACGATTTCGCTTTTATTTTGTTTTTTTTTAGGTTTTCGCGAATGAATAGTTTCAGTCGCAGACAACACAGCCGCAAATTAGGCCCACGGAAATAAGGATACGCGTGGACTCCTTGCTTTACGTATCACTCCGCCGACGGCACGCGTTGGTTGACTCCTCCTACTTCCGTAGGTGAGTTCAAAAAAAAAAAATGGGAGTCAGGACGTTTAAATCGATTTAATAGGAAAATAGGCCGCAGAGGACAATAATTCGGAGCTTGTAAGAATGCTTGGAGCGTGTAAAGCGAGTTCTCGCGGTAAAAGATGAGCTCAGAATCCCATTTAGTGCACCTTCAATTACTTCCCAGTCGGTGTACACGTGGGAGAGAACTTCCTATGAGCAATAGGTGAACGCGAAAATACAGCTTGTCTGCGTTCTATACACGGCACGTCAGTATTTTGTAAAGAAACTTGGGCCCACATAAAGCGGAAGGCCCTGTGCGTTTAAACTATAGTGGAGGTAAATAAAAAAAAGCACCATTCCATAAGCATATATTGATAATCCTTTCGCATATATGTGTGCTCTCGTGGCCAGGCGTGTCTGCAAATCAACTTCGCCATCCGTCTTATCTGTCGAGGAAGCTCTCTCGTACAGAGCTATACGCCACCGCTGTACAGGAGAGGAGACAGAGGCGGTACTAGGATTCCAGAAGCACGCTGGGGTTAACTGCTCCTCGACAGTGCTCTGCGATCACGGCTCCACCTTCGTTTTCCTCTAGGAGTGAAAAAAAATAATAATAATATATAACTGAGCAGCCAGGGCCGTATTTTTTCTTCGAGTATACCGTCGCTTTTCGATAGACGCGGGAAAGGCGGCTAGGCGGCACGCCGGGCTATTTTTAGTGGCACCTGGAACCAAGATTACTGCCAGACGAGGCTAAGAGGTCAAAAGGGGGACGCCAGACGATATCACACCCCGACACGTGTGGCGTGCGCCTGCACCCCCTTTTGGACCGTCTGCGCGAGAAGCCAAGTTTTCGCGTATGCAAAAAAACACGAGGAAGGAATTTTATGGATCGCTGGCGTGTGTACACCGCCAGCCTTTTTGCCTGTCTGCTCTGCGCTCTGGCGGATTTGTTAAATGAGGCACTAGAAGCATTAACGTCGTGCTTCGTTTTACTCAGATTGAAGTAAATTATTGCACGAAGCATTGAAGTGGACTTAATGCACGTGCTTAATGCTCGGCTGGCTGCTCGCTTCCTGCTTAGTTCAGAACCGTCCTACTTGTAACGGTGCAGACTTTAGGTTGATTTGTTGATCTTTTAAACCGAAATGGGTCAGCACAGACAAAAGGAAAAAAACCAGTTCGTAGAGTTCTCTTGTTGGTACTTCAGTTGGGTTCTTGTTTGTTGAATGAGTGAACGAATTTTGGAAATGCTGGCAATTATTGCTTTTCCTCAACACTGTAATGTTAGGCGACCGATGAAAGAGTATGTGAGACGAAAAAGCAATGACGTACAGAAAACAGGATTTCTTGCAATATGTGTGCAGACATGCACAGGTTTGCCATTTGTGTTCTAAATTCACATTTTCATTTGCCTCGTCACTATGCGCCTTCAGGAATTTCTTTGGTGGCTTCCAGAGGCTCCCAGTTTATTCACTTCAACATTGTCGCCGAACTTCTTTTTTCTCATTTTAGAACTAATCTCTTTTAAAGGGACGCTGAAATGACTTCAGTGGGCACATTCTAGTGCAACAGAATATGCCGAGGTTGTCTTTGCGGCCATACGAGTCAAATTTGAAAGCTCTGCGTGGACCCTGCAATAATTTAGAATTTTTTTTAAATATCGCCGCTCGCAACCAATTACGACGACACCTCACAGCCGCGTCCCCAACCTCGATGCCGTCACCGGGCAGTCTGGGCAAGAGCTATTGCGGGCAGCGATTTTGAGAAATGATTTCTAAATTGTAGGGTCGACGCAGAGCTTTCAAATTTGACTCGAATACCCGCAAAGACCCCTCTACATATAATTTGCACTAGAATATGCCCATAGAAATCATTCGTCATAACATATTACAAGGTATATCTTGATATGTCGTGCGACCGTGAGCAGCAAACCGCTAAACCAATCAGCGGCGTGTCGGAAGGGAACTCAAGCGTGTTCAACTTCCGGCTTCTGGTTGTGGGTAACAGTCAAAACTGTAAACTCCTGCTCCTAACGAGACCATCCGTGAAATCAACTCGCAGGACGCGCCTGGTAATGTGAACATCTAGGCACCGGGGTGCAGTTCCTTGGTCTAAAGTCGCAGCTAATAGCACGCCCTTGACGAATTGCAGCGTGAGTGTGAGCCTCAACATTTAAGTGGGAAGAGAGTGGGGAAGGTGGGATTCCTGACGTCACAAACGTCAGCGAGAGCGGGAAGAAAGCCTCAGCCCTGCGACCAACGTTTCTACAATTCGGGAGGACGAGAGGCCAAGAGACTGAAGGGCAAGAGGGCTTGTCCAGACAGACAGACGTCCTCATGAAACGTTAGTCATTGGAATGAAGCTTCTCGCCCACCTTTATTTCACGTTTCTGCTGTAGTCTGTCCGCTAGCTCTTGTAAACGTAACTTTAGCTTGGAGAGTCAACTGTCGAACCAACTTGCGCACCTGGCCAGCGCGGAAAATGAGGCAAACAACATCCTTTTCCGATGAAAGGAAGTGAAAAGTATATTTGTTGGTATTTATTGTTACTTGACAGCACTTCCGGGTGCCCTTTATAAGGCCGCCAAACACTGGCACATACATGACTCAAATGAGCATAAAAAAAAGCAAAAGAATGAAACCGCTTCGCGAAAATGTCTCATGGAAGCAATGAAATGAAAAAAGAGAACGCTCAAACGATGCAGGCTAAATATTTACTGTGAAAGTGTGGTGCGAAAGCTTTTTTTTAGTCGCTTGTTGTTCTAAAAAAAAAGCAATTAAAACACATACTAATATCGCATTATCTATAGTAAGTTGTATTCTAGCTATTGTACTGCATCCAGGGATCATTTACAGTTTTGCCCAGGTTGTCGGATATACTACACGTACATCTTTTTGAGGCGGTGCGATTTGCAGAGTTTTTCAGGTGCCAGCAGCGAAGATCGGATCCAAAGATCAGTTGCTGAAAGGTTTTGACCACACGCGTCGTTTATCAATGCATTCGTTTTCTTTTTTTTTCAAACCCTTTCAAAGGTTTTTAAAAGCGAAACTAATTTTCATAATGGCAACTATCTTCAATTATTTCTGTTGTCTGTCGTCCTCAAACACCAGCGAATTTCGAAAGTGATCACTGCGTCTGCTTGACCTTCCGCACCTCGTATATAACACCTATCCACTGTGCACACGCAGATGTCGAAACACCTGCTCTCTGGACTGTTGCAAACCGCTTCCACCAGCCTAGCGTCAGGTGTACACAACAGTCCAGCGAACAATATGGCGGCGCCCAGGGAGCGCTTCTGGAAAGGTACAAACCTCTTAGTTGTTACTTGTCCACATTACGCGTCCTGAACCTGCCGATTTTATCCCCCTAACTGAACTATGGGACGCCATATATGAACGCACACTCGCTTTGCAACCTGCGATACTTTTTTCCTCAGTTCGTAGAGGCTCTGTTCCCTTCACCTGCATGTAGTACACCTCTGCCACTGTGCACTGGCTTGGTCGGGGCTCGTTGGTCCCGACGCCAGCTGCCGCCCGGCTGCCTCGCTCCGGAATAAAGGGGGAGGAGAGTACGCTTAACGGCGCGAAAAGTGCTCCCGCACTAACGGTGCTTCGGCCGGCGCCGTGGCTATAGCTAGCGTTGTTGCTGCGTGCGTAGCGCTGCGGCCAGCGGCGCAGTGACCCGAGTTCATTGCCCAAAGGGAGCAGCGGACAGCCGGCTCTGTCGAGAAAATTCATCGACTCAATGTCGGGATCGACGAGGCGAGACCGACCTGCTGCTGCCACTGCATACGCTCTCGGTGATTGCGAGCCGCAGTCCTGTGCTCGGCCGGACGAAAGGGAAGCCCGGGGGTCGTTTCCTCTCTTTACGTTTCCCGTTCGAACGGGTTGCGCCGTAATTCGATGGTCCGCCGGGGGATTTTCGACGAGCTCGCCCGACGAACCGTGACGCCGCCCGGCGTTGCGTTGTGCGGCGATTGCTCCGCCGGGCCGGATACCTCTCCCACTGCGGGCGCCTGGCACGAGGCGAGAAGTCTTGGCCGGTCCTGTTCGATCTGTGCGCGCGGAATTCCATCAAACTCCCTCATTCCGCGTGCGGGCCCAACTTTCGCTTTATTTGTACTTGCTTTCTTGCGGCTTTTCGCTCGCCCGTCGCGTAGTCGTGATTTCATCACCACCCTCGTTTCTCCGAGAAATCGCCTCCGAGTTTTTGCGAGGACGTCAATCTACGCGTTTGTCCGCGCATAGAGTTGGGGTTGTACCGAGAGGCTGCATTCGTGGCACTTGGGCCCGCCCGCAAGATGGATGATGGTGCTGATCGCGTCATGTATAATGACCCGCTCTCGAGGAAAGAATAGCGACACACGACCAGATAGATTCTGCATGCGATAGACCTATAGGGCTCTCGAGGACGCCTGGGTATGCTGAAGACCAACACGCGTGTTGCAAGGAGATTACAAGCACAGCAAATCAGTAAGCAGTCGCGAAAGCGATAAAACCAGAAACGAGGAGCGCTGAACCCTTGGGGAAAATTCTAGGAGACGGGACGCCTGACGCTTAAACCAGAAAATCACATCACAACTAACAAAGAGCCGACAGAAGCCGGCTAACGGTAGCAGAAGAGAAATCAGCTAGCGAACACTTGAATTTTGTGAGGAGAAGCTCGCTCGGTATTTTAGCAGAGGAAGTGGAACTAAGGGGCTAGGCGATATAAGCCAACAACGTAATTGCAGCTTATTCGGCGTTATTGCGTGGAACTTTCAGGCGCGGTTTTTGGTGCCCGCATTCAAATAACAATTCCTACTACGTGAGAGTCCTCCCTTATTGACAGGCAGTCGGGCGCACGACATTCGTGAACGGCAACAACGCAAGAGCTTTCACTGGCAGAAAGACAAAATCACCGATTAGAGACGAAACAGACAGGATTAATATAATTATTTTCAACCTGAGCCCTGGTTAGATGGACGCTATATGATTTCTTGCGGGCCTCCTCTGTTAATGCACGCTGCACTCCGGTAACAAGAGGAAAAGCAGCGGATGACAGAAGGGAAGACAATACACGCCTCGACTCAGCGCGTGTGGTGTCCTTTCCTCGGTCGTCCCTGTGAGTTGCGCTGCTTTTCCTCTTGTTTATCAATGAATCGAATAGCCCAAAAGTTGCACTCTGCACACTCCGCTATTTTCGCTTATATGGAAAGAATTATAGCGCGAAAAACGAGACACAAGAGGAATAAGGCGCTGTTACTGCGTTAAAATGAATTACCAATTCGCCTATACTTTGCTACAGCTCATTCCGCTTTTATACAATGATACAAGGGCGAATTTTGTTGGCCTAAGAGTGAAATAGATCTTATTATCTGTCTTCGCCTTTCTTGTCAGTGCATGACAACTCCTAAAGACTGTTACACAAGAGCAGCGACGAGGTATATTGAGCCACCTCACCACAGTAAGAACTAAGCGCACAAGTGGCATCTCTCGTCGCCTTTGTGCTTCTTGCTACACCGATCACAGGAGTACCGAAACACGTGAACAAACAAAACAGCATTCGATGTTCTTGTACCACGCTGGCAGTGCGAGCTTCGGTCATCTAAAATGGCGGTGTCGCTGGAACAATTAGCCCTGAGCCTCAGTCTTAACTCCCAGCCGAAACGAGCGATACAGCCTTGCTGATCCCAATGGCTGTCCATCCGGCGCAAACGTTCGACGGCTATAGCACCGAAGTGGCTGATGCGAGCCGTCCACTGGCACCAGAACACGGCCTCTCTGCACAGGGATTCGGTGGCACCATGCAGTACCATGCAGTGCCATGCACCAATGCAGGCTTTGCGAGGGTACGGAGAGCGGACCTATCATTCCGCGGTGTTCGTCGAAGATCGCTTTCAGCGACCAGTGCGAGTGACGTCAAGTTCGCGACGAATCTCGCAGAACGACGACGAAGCAGACACGCCCTAGACTTACGACGGACACCTCGCAGTGCTCCCTCTTGAAAGCGAGTACGGACCATCGTGGGCAAAAGTGGGAGACCCCCGCCTCCTCCAAGTTCCGAGCCGTGCCACTCTACATGGGGGCGCCACCTGACAAAGCACTTCTGGTGTCAAGATGAGCCCACTGCACAGGCCTCGACACCTGAAGTACTTTGTCAAGTGGCGCCCCTGCGCAGAGCGGCACGGGTCGGAACTTAGATGAGGGCTCTCTTACTTTTGCTCTCGACAGCACTCCATTTCGGGCGTGCACGCTCTGCCGGCGGCTGAATGCCTGCTTTCGGCTCAGCATTCGTGACCCGTAAACTTCCGACGCCAGTCGTAGATCCCCGTTCATTCCTTTCTGTTCCCACTGCGGTCCCCCACTTGCGATGCAATGCAAAACATCTCCGTCACCGACTGTTCCGCGTGCCGGCAGCGAGAGCGTGGCCGCCTTCTTCCGTGACGGCTCGTCGATTGCATCACTCGGGCCCCGCGTCTGCCTCGGGGCGATCAATCTGCCGCTCGTTCCCGGCCGCTTTCCTCGGGAGGAGGAAGATCTCGCACGCGCTCCAGCAGCAAGAACAATACGTGCCATCGCGCACGCGCCTCCCACCGGGAACGCGCGTATTACGCGTCGTCGCACGCACGCGACGAACGAACGCGCCGCGGTAAACAGGAAGCGATAGACGGCCGGGCACACAGGCTCCGATCTGACGCTCGACCAGCAAACACAATTACGCCCCCGGCGAAATGTGGGCCGCGCGCATGCATACTGGCACGCCGAGAAGTGTGTCTGCGGACGGGGCCAGGACTCGCGCGTACGCGGCCGCCTTCGAGGGCTCGCTCGCGGCTGCGAGGAGACAGACGAACGGCTGAGGCTCATGTCGAGCTGCGGAACGATGCCGCCGCGCAGTGCCCCGGGCGGACATGAGAAGCGTTTGTCTCTTCGGAGAGAGAGAGAGATGGACGGTGAGAGATTGGTTCGGCTCGTTCCGTTTCCCGCCGGAACCGGTGATGAATGCGCTGGGTTCTGGCACAGCGATGTGTTCGGACTTGCGGCGTTGTTAGTACGGTATCTACTCTGGAGTCCGCTTAGTCTGCCATATGCGCTGTAATTATTTCCTGTTTATCCGAAACCCTGTTTTGAGGCTTTACGTGTAATATTTTAAGACAAATAAAGCGTGAACATTGGGATGACGTTCGGGAAGATCAAACACTTGCTGGGAAATACCCCATCGCAGCGTCGATGAATGAGCGTTGAAAGCGATGAGCTGACGACCAACTCAATTTCCATTTTGCCTCTTTCAAATAAACAGCTTTTTCTTTTGCTCTTTTGTCCGTCTTTCTTCTTTTTTCGCCTCCAATAGTACGCGTACTGCCAGGAGCAAGCGAGCTTCGGTTAAACAGCATTGGCACGGTGCATTCCGGCAGCGGCGTCTGTCCAAATAGGCGAGCGTTTTCACCTACAGCCATCTCAGTTTGCTCGTTCAGATCCGTGGCGTCTATGCATAGCGAAAATGCAGAAACTCTGCGTAAGAGCAGTCAGGCACGAAACAGCCCTTCGCTACACACAACTTTTGGTCCCGACAGTACACGAACGAAATAAATCTGTCCCGCTTGAAAAAAATCCCAACCTTTTACCGTTTTTTGCGGTTCCCTGCGACGATCCTCGAAACAAATGCAGAGACGTCGTATTTTAGAATCAGGCACTAAACCAACACCTCTAACACATCACCTGCTGTTTCTCGGATCACAAGGCATCCTTCATGACAATCAAGGACTGTGAGAGAGGTGCTACTTGAAGAGAGAGTTTGACAAAAAAAAAATTGGTCTATAACTGTGTATATGTATGTGCATGCAGCTCTAATTTTTTTTAGTTCAAAATAACACTAAATGAAAACACCTCAACAGGTGTCGCTGAATCTCGCGTTACGCAGTGGTAACCGCCTTTTGGTTTTTTTTTTCGTTTATTATACTCAAACACTTAGTTCTGCTTAGGCCTGCCAACTTTAGGACTCGATATAAATTCTTCCACATTCCAAAAACACGAAACATCCTATCTAGAAGTGCTATATATAGTTTGTAAAGTCTTAACTCGATAATTCGAAATCAAAAGTGATTGAATATTCGCTCGAATACTGCGAAGTTCGAACACTAAAACACATAACAGGGAATGGGGTCAGTGCGTCAGTTCGTATAAACCGGAAGTTCGGATAAAGCAATTTCGAAAAACGAGATTCTACTGCATTCGCTACGCAGTCAGTGACCATTACGACAGAGTCCGCACTTTGCACATTAGCGCATAGGGGCTCATATGAAGCGAGTTCTCGAGGGAATAACGCAGTGCCTGCATACCACGCATGCAAATGTGCGCGAACCAGCGCACTTATGGCGTCCGCGAGAAGAAGCCGCGGGACAGCGAAGAACCAGTTCCCAGCCGCGATGACCCGCACGCGACCGACTGTCAGGGCGCACTGATAGCGGCGGCTGCGGTCGACTCCACTGCGCCGCGTTCGCAGCGTCGCTTTTACTGCGCGTTCGCCGTCTGCGCCAGTGTTTACGTGCTCCCATAAGCTTCCCCGCATCAACTGTCGACCGCTGCAGTAAAGTGTGACGTCAGGGCACAGTGCAAGCCTAGAGGGAAGATAAAAAGGTAGAGGACGACGGTATACGCTATAATCCGGCAGGAACAGCATTTATTTGCCCTCGAGCGAGAGCTGCCCGACTTTTCGCCGATCCCCTTGGTGAAGAAATAAGAGCGACCAGAGCGATGTCTACATGCCACCCAAGCCTAAGGCGCACGCATTCTCAAGCAAACCGAGATCACGGGTTAGTTCTGGCGTCTCTTCTGTTTACCTATATGTTTATTCATTATTGTACAAATACTGCTCCGTGAACTGTGCGAAATTGTAGGATGCAATTTCAGATCAGTTTCTTCGCTAAAATCAAATGACTTATTTCTAGCAGCCATCTGATGCGGATTTATTTTCAGGAGTTAACAGCGTTTACATCATCTTTTCGCTGTTGGCGTAGTTTGTTGTGACTGAAATTTTTTCACCTCATAGCAAGGGAGTAATGATACATGAGTAATTGTACGCAGGCCTCCTAAAAACTTCGCAGCTGAAGCTTTTAGGAGGCCTGCGTACAATTACTCATGTATCATTACTCGTCACAGCCGCATTGTCGTGGAAAAGTTGTCAGGCGCGAGAGTGATATCCACTGCTTACATCTCTCCACGTATTTCTATTTCCGACGGCGGAAGACCAGAGTGCGGACAGAAAGAGAGCCTGTCGCTCGCAGCGTGGCTGACAGCCGTTCTCTTCTGCCTAATTTGGCCCCTGCGCGTCGGCAGATTTCGTGTGCGGCTGCGAGTCGGAGCGCGTAATATTCGATTGTGACGGCTGCCTGCAGGTGCGCCGACGTCGGCTGCGCAGTCATGTCTCCGCTCGATGCTGCCGACTGCGGGCGCAAGAAGACAGCTCTCGTGCAGAAGGCGTCGCTCTTCCATCAACCCGCGTTCGTTCCGGCTATAAACCGCGTTCGGAACTGGTCGGTGTACACGCCCTCGCTTCCGGCGCCGTTTCCGGTATTGCTTCCGTGCGGCAGACTGCCTCATTTCTCTTTCATATTGCTCGCGGTGTAGCTTTCGAGAAAGTGGCACGAAACGTGGCTTATTCCACTAGGCCTGAATTAAGATCAGTAGCCTGTTGTAATTCGGTAGCATCTGGAGGGTCATGAAGGGGCAAACTGCCCGGCGTCGGCGGCGGCGGCGTGTTTGTGAAGCCTCCACGTGCCAACAATGGCAGGTGGTGTTTAAGGGGATTTCTCTCTCTCTCCACCTGCCAACCGTCCCCCTTTCCCTCTCCACTTGTTGGGAAGAGAAGAAAGACACCGGACTAAGAATGATTCAGTAAAAATAAAATAAGAACTCACAGGACGGTTACGACTGTGTAACGCGAGGTTCAGCGATAGCTTTGTTTGTTTATGGGGGTTTAACGTCCCAAAGCGATAGCGATAGCTGTTTAGGCATGTTTGGTGGCGCACTGGCGTAGTGGTCACGTGATGCACCCCTGCACTGGCAGGCGGCTGTTCGAAACAGAGCCACCCGTAGGCTTATGCGGCCCACTTTGACCGGCGCAACCGGTGCGCGTGCTAGCGCACAAACCAGTTACGCCGATGGCGACGACAGCGGACGACTACGACGAGAAAGCCAGGGACGGGCGCCTAAACAGCTATCGCTGTAAATTGGTTTTGAAATCCAAGCTGTTAAATTGCTAATCCAAGCTTCTTTTTTTACCTCAGTCAGACAATGCGAGAAAGGTACAGGTAGGTGCGGTAAACAGAGCACGCTTTTTTTAACCTGTGGGTGCCCAGAGGTGCACCCAGTTTTATTGCGTGGCCGGTATATTGCTCTTATCAGTACATTCATCCGATACTGGTGAAACTGCTGTGCAGCACAAAGAAAAGCGTGAATTAATTGCTGTAATGAGTTTCTTGCGCGCTATGCAGCTCCCGGTACCCCTTCAACCGGGCATGGCTCTGGGAGATGGTCCCCAGAGAGCAACCTAGGAGGCAGGTGGGCCACATAGGTCACGCGACCTTGCGGCGTCTTCCCAACCTTCCCACCTGATAGTGAGCAAGCTGCCCACCTTGGCAGGTGGCAGTTAAATTAATATTGGTCGCTGGGTCAAAGCAACCTGGGTCGCACTATAGGCCCAACGCTGGGAGAACTTGCCATCGCAGGGCAGTGGCGCATTTCTTGAGCGCTGCACCACTCCCAGGCATCTATGAATGGAAACTATAGAAAGGCCTCCTGCTAAAAACGCAGCCGCCGCGGTCGGGTTCGAACCCGGGAACTCCGGATTACTGATCCGGAGTTCCCGGGTTCGAACCCGACCGCGGCGGCTGCGTTTTTATGGAGGAAAAACGCTAAGGCGCCCGTGTGCTGTGCGATGTCAGTGCACGTTAAAGATCCCCAGGTGGTCGAAATTATTCCGGAGCCCTCCCCTATAGCACCTCTTTCTTCCTTTCTTCTTTCACTCCCTCCTTTATCCCTTCCCTTACGGCGCGGTTCAGGTGTCCAGCGATATATGAGACAGATACTGCGCCATTTCCTTTCCCCCAAAACCCAATTATTATTATTACAAAATTTCTCAGACACTCTCAAATGTTGTGGAAACTAATAATAAAACACCAGTAGTTATGTAAACAACCAAGAGGTCGTCAAATAATTGAGTTTTGAAGGTGTAAGTGATGCAAGAAATTCAGAAAAAAAAACTCACATGACGGTTACGACTATGTGACGCGCGATTCAGCGATAGCTGTTTAGGCGTTTAGTCACGTGCCCACTGGTGTAGAGGTCACGTGATGCACCCCTGCACTGGCAGGCGGCTGTTCCAGACAGAGCCACTCGTAGGCTTATGCGACCCAGGTTGACCGGTTACGCCGACGACAACGAGAAAGCCTGGGATGGGCGCCTAACAGCTATCGCTGTAAAATGACTGAGAAGACAGCAGCGGGCCTACGTGCAAAATAGACAGCCTCCCAAGAAATATCCGTTCGCAATCAGGCATGCAGGAGCTAACGAGGAATCAGAATTGGTATAGATTGGTGAACGAAACAGAATGGAATCACAATTGGAACAGAATGAATATCGAATATATTGGCGATTGACAGAGGAATGCTATCGCATTTCCTTCGCGTCAACCCAATCGATCGCGCCTAAAATGATATTTAACCACGTGCAATCTATGTGATGCGTGCTTGGCAGATGCATGGGGCGTCTGTGAAGTACCTTCCGGTGCCTTGGCCTGCGTAAGAAGCGCATAAGAAGCGGTATTAAGTACATCGGCACTTTAGCTGTCTTTGCCTTTTGTCCCAGAGGGGAGAGAAACACCGGCACCTCATATGTTTACAGCGCCGTGTTTGTCTCGCCTCGTTTTCATTTGTCTCCGTCTGTCGCGCTGCAGAAAAATGGAAAGTCCATAGGGCGAGATATTTGAAGCAGCTTCGTTTACTTCTAAGCACACAGAGCATCCGTGCGGCCTTCTGGCGATTTCGTTGCAAGGCTTGAGCGTGCGCGATGTTCCGTGCTTCGTGAAGGCGTGAAAGACGCAACCACGCCACGGAGAGACTGGGCCACGGTCGCCTCCGTCGGATGGTTCCGCTGGGAGCACCGGCTAGCGTGCCGCGCGCGCAGGGGAGGGGACAGCGTCCGTGGCCCGTGCATGTGTGCAGCAACAGAACGAGAAGCAGCGCGAAATCAAAGGAGGCGACACGGCAGCTGAGCTCGCCTTTCGTGACCGCGCTGGCAATTGCGGTGCTCCCCTTTCGGCCCGTCGGGAACGTGTGGCTGGCGGTCAGCGGTAGCACGCGCTCTTCGCGTGTTGATTAGGGAGGTGTAAGACCACGCTCTACAGAATTAGAAACGCAGTAGCGATGAACACCAAGTCACTTCTGTGCAGCTAACTAACTAGGGACAGTTACCACTGGTGGATGGAAACGCTTGCGTTTGGAGTGGCTTTTCTTTTAACTGAGACGGCACTCTGGCATTTGCACGCGGCGGTTCAGCTGATTAGCTGGTTCCTTTGGACGCTGCTGAAAGGCACATGTCGTTGTCGGACGGTGCGCAATCTCACTGGCGAAGCATGGGCACAGGAACCTCGAAGACACCACAGTGTTGGTGGTATGTCGCCCGGTTAATCACTAAAAGCCCCATGCGGCCGATATGCGTAGTCGGTCCTAAAATTAGACAATAGCTGGAGGGAAGTGACGTCATCAGACTCGAGCATTCCCATTGGCTGGAGGGGAGTGGCATCATCAGATCGGAAGTGACGTCAATTTCGGGTAAAGGCATCAACAGCTGCCAACGAATAAATGAATTAGGTGTCCCCGTGAATTCTTTTTTCCTTCGAGATTGATCCGCCTGGTGGCGTAGCCGAAATACAATAAACTCGCAATGTGGACGGCCTGCGATGCATAGGCTGTTCCCGTGTGCCCATGTACTGAAGTGAGCGAGCCTCACTTTCTCCGGCCGACAAAGCGTGAGTATTACAAGTAAGGCGACTTGGAACCGTTTGCATGCGTGCTTTGCTTTCTTTTTAGAAGCTTTCTTTGCAGCCTGTCCATTTAGCTCTGCAGTCAGCTCATGCTGGCAGACATATACGCCTCCTTCTGTGAACGTTGCGGAGCCCAGACTGCGCGTCGTGTTAGTGGCGAGTACTTGGAGTAACTGTCATCGCGGTTGGCGAAGCCCTCCCGCGAGAACGCTATGGCAGGTTCAGATACGTGCTGGTTTTGAGCCCTTTTCTAGGCGAACCAGAATAAACTCCACCGGTCGAGCTGACAACGTCGAAACCCCTTCGTTAGAGCGACCATCCAACGACGCATAAAGTGGGCTTGGAACCTGGCCCTTTAGCAAAAGGCAACCATGATGCCACGAGGCTGATTTGGCGGCGACTCCAGTATCGCGTAGCATCTTGCCGTGACTCCCCTTTTTCGCACTCATCTGTCAAGACCACTGCAACGACAATTGGCGGCTGTAGATTGTTAAAAAGAACAGTAAACATAAAGCAAGTGATTTTTTTATTTCTACCATCATCTGTACTTCTCTCTCCACCCTCCCTGCTGTAATGTGAGGGAAACTTTAAGAGATGAAATTAGATCGAATTACTTTATCTCATCCACGCCATTCGGTGAACGTCTGTTTGCCAGAGTACGGTCAAATATTTTTTTTTGCTTTGCGCCTGCATAAGCTTCCTTATACTAACTGCCTCCGCACCTCTGCAGCTTTGGAAAACTATAAGCTAATGGAGTTAGTGATTTCAGTCGTTACACGGCAAAAGCACTGTGGTCTTGCTCTAGAGAAATGCTTGTCGCGTGTTCGACGGTACCTGCAGGTAAAACCGTCCCTCTATATTAGATATGAAGGATAAAATACTTAAGAAAAACATGGCTTCTGCTGGGGGGTTAGTCGACTTAGCATATTAACCTTATCTTAGTTACATTGTTTAAAGTTTGAATATGCAGTCGTATAAAGATTAGCAACTGTTTTACTTTCAACATACTGGAAGGGAACAGCGCAAGGTGTTCGCTTCTTTGAATTTAAGTCTCAGTGATCATGCTCTCTGTATGGGTTTTGACAAAGTGCTGGGTACACGGTAATCACGAAACCCATATGTGACTACAACTTGAACCTCCTTACCTCGTATTCTGAATCTTAATTGAAAAATAAACATATGTGACAATGATATAAAAAAAATTATACTTTACGATGCGAATGTCAGCAAAGTTTCGGACGGAGCACGCATTTCTCAGACACAGTTTCCTGTAGCCGAGAGCGCTAGCAGATGAACTCCTAAGCTCTCCAAAAAGGCTGAAAGAAAATGGCCAACCATGATACATAATAGCAGCTGACATACATGAGCAAAATGAGGTGTTCTGTCATTACACTGAACGTTAAACGAACCGCTCAACTGATACACGTTAGCTACCTCAGCGCAAGCTTAAACCTAAGGAGAGCACGCGTCGCATGATCAACGGAAAACCAAGATCACAAGCGGATGCGGTCATGTCATTAATCGGACCTTTCCTTCTCGCAACACGACCCAAAGGAGGCCCGCTTAAGAGGCTTATCACCGCGTACGCCCACAGCTTCGCCAAAGAAAGCGCTTATCGAAAAGACGCAGCCGCACGCGGCGGGCAGTGCGCCTCATTAATCACTCGCGGCGGTGGCTTGTCAGTCGATATTAAAACAACGCGTCCCCTTTAGTCGAACAGCGCGTTGCGAGGCTGCTGTCGCCGTGTCCACGCGTGGAAGGGAAGCCAAGGCAGACGGTGTAATGCGCACTAAGGGCGCGAAATCGGTTACACCACTTGCGGACCTCAGGGAGTAAAAAAAAACAAGAAAAAAGCAAACGAAATCTCCCGCCGTCGTGGACACGCGAACTGCGCGTTCCCATTGATGTTGTTTTCTCTGTTGTTGTTTTTTTCTTTGTCGCTCGGCGCTGCCGCTGCTGCACACGCGCCTGCCTGCCTCCTTGGGCGTTTTATTATCACTTTAGAGTGAAAAAGAAATCTGCATGTCACACAGCGCAGGCGCCTGTCGCCCGGGCGTTTTTGTGGGCGCGGATTAAACTCGGGTTGTCCTCCGGCGGCGTCCGCTTTTTGGGGCCACTGGGACACCGCGATAGTCTTGCGTGGCAATTGCTGCCGCTGCTGCTGTCTGTATATGCTCAGCCTTTTGGGGAGGGACAACAAGAAAACAAAGTAGAACGAGAAGTAACAAAATCGCGGCTTCTGTGTGGCTCAGCCTGAGTGTATGTGCAGGGATGTGGACGGCAGTGAGTAAAAAAAAACAAGAAAAAAGCAAACGAAATCTCCCGCCGTCGTGGACACGCGAATTCGCAGACATCGCACGCGACGCACGCGACGCGAAGTAAGCGGCGGCAGTCGTCGCTGCTGTGTGCAGACCCAACAGATCTGCGTGCGCGTGGCGTCTGCGTGCGTGCGGGCGGTGAAATCGGGGATGGTGAGCACCTATTGCTCAGCTGGCACGCGTGTCCGAGTCGCGTGGCCGGTGGACGCTGTGAGGCTTTCGGTGTTTGGAAATCAGAGGGCGTCCTGAATGGAATGCCAGTCAGCGAATTGAATTTTTTTTTAGAAAACTGATTGACTCGTCACGGCGCAGGCGAACAATTGATTTGAAAAGATGGGGGAGGAGGGAGCGGGCCATTTTTTTGTCGTTAAGACAATAGAAAGAAGGAAGACAAAAGATGTTACATATAGCCGCGGGAACGGCGGATTGTTTCTCAAAATGATCAACAATATGCAAACTGAACAAATACCAGAGTTTCTCATAGATATCTGTAGACTTTCTTTAGCAAGTGGGAAAATGCCTTCAGGTTGGAAAAAAAAAAGCTCGTGCAGTTCTTAATTGTGTTCAAAAAAGGTGGTCGAGTGACAGCTGGCAATTACTGACCTGTTGTAGTTGTTGCAAACTTTTGGACCATATTGCTGCATCGGTATTCTTTTTCACATCACCCGATTGATTGAAACCTATCGAATGGCAGAAACAGTATGTACAAATACTCCTTCAAGTGTGCTTAGAGCCTCATCAGGAGTTCTGCAAGAAAGTGTGCTTGGTCCGTTATTGTTTTTAGTTTATGTGAATGATTTAGTTGCGACTGTTACTGACGATGTACCTGCTAAGTTATTCGCGGATGACTGAATGCTGTTCAAACAACTTTCACCCGCACATAATGACATGAGTCTAGAACAAGCATTTTTCGCCATCGATTGGTGGTGTTTTAAATGGGGTATGGAGCAGAATGCTGAACAAAAACATTCTGCAAATAACTAGCAAAGATCACCCAGGTTACTTCCTATTCTATTCTGTTCGTGTTATTTCGGAAGTTCCGAAATATAAACGCTTAGGCGTTATTATTAACAATAAGTTAAACTGGTCGACACATATTACTAATATTTGTACAGCCGCGAGTTTTACGAAGAAAATTATAACCTGCTCTAGTACACATAAAGAAACTAGGTTATGGTACTTGCGTACGGCCTGTACTCGAATATGCTTCACAAGTGCGGGCCCCCGGTACACAAGAAAGGAGATTATGAAGCTTGAAAGAGTGAACAGGGAAGCTGCCAGGTTAATATTTGGAAAAAAATAGAAGAGAATATTGCCCGTCAGAGCTAATGCATTCAAGTAACGTTAAAACACTGGAAACCTCTAGAAAAATTAGCCGACTGACATCTCCCTACAAAATCTGGACATTAAAAAATAAGCTTAAACTTCCACGTTGCATTCACCAGTAAGAACTTGTAACGTTCACGAACACTCACTTGCTCCAGTCTCCGCTAAAACTAATACTTCTAAATACAGTTTAAATACAGCTTTAAATACAGTCTTTTAAATGAAAACTATTTATTGGGGCTAACTTGTGCCCACAATGTACTGAATCACTCGGCGGCGGTGAAGCAACAAGCGTGCTCGGCGGTCGTCGAACAGAATGCCCGCCGCTGTCCGCCGTGCTCAATTTAAAGCTGATAGCGAACCTTCGAGATAAAGGGCGCAAAGTTACTAGAACATTCCGGAACAACGTAGAATCAGCTCTGCCTGGCTGCGATCAATCGAGATAAATCTAGTCGCGTCGTGCGTCGCAGACAAAGCGATAAAGTGGCGCGGCGGCAGATTTGAAGAAGGAACAAACACTGCAAAGATTCACGGCAATATCACTCCTGCTTGGGCCAAGCATTGGCCTGTAGTATTTTGAAATAAATAAAAACACGTCATCTGCAGCCGGCGGAAGTAAAATGGATAGCACAGGTTAGAGGTGGGATGGAACAAATACCGTAGGGATAATAAGAAAGGACAGTGAAGAAGATTACTGTTTACAACTATGCTTTAAATTGGTGTAAGCCCGATGCGCCATAGATGCGGCCAGGGAATTTTTTATTTTTTTTTCTTTTGCTGACTAATGTTAGCCTATGTACTGCGTCATCTCAGTAACATAAAAACACGCACCAACTGAGCTGTTGACGGGGACAATTTCAAAGTAGTGAATTCACCACTTGTCGAAAACCGTTTTTTGATATGGTACGCTGTGGTATGATACGGTATGGTATGGTATGGTATGGTATGGTATGGTATGGTATGGTATGGTATGGTAGAGGAGGGGGGGGGGGGGGGGCGTTTCGCCTCAGCGAGAAATAATCTATGGAAAAATCGCGAAAAACTCCGTTTACTTTTTACAAAACATCCAAAAAGCGAAAGAGAACTTGGCCCAAAGGTCTCATGACGGCAACCCGCCATTTCGCATCTGCGTTGGCGCCTTCTTTAGGGATGACTAAGAAGGAGCTACGTCGAAACGTCGCGTTGTTCTTCATGACGCCTTCGGTCGGAGGTTTCCTTACTTAATAGAAAAGAAGGCGCATAACAGTGGAGGTCGAGTGCTGTCCTCCGATTTATTCTACATCTCCGTCTGACCGCCGCTAGAATCCAGCGGAGAAAAAGAAATGACAGTTTGTCTTGTCGTCGGAAGTGAATGTAAACATCAAATGTATTGCACGAAAGGCGGGGAGCATTCTCATGCACTCTAATAAATCAGCTCTATACTCCATCTCACAAGTCGTTTGCAGTGCTGTGAAGGATGCGGTGATCTGAGCCAATCAAAACAACGAGCGCTGCAAAACGTGTTCCTTCATTCCCTCATCGCCCCGCCGCGGTGGCTCAGTGGTTAGGGCGCTCGACTACTGATCCGGAGTTCCCGGGCTCGAACCCGACCGCGGCGGCTGCGTTTTTATGGAGGAAAAACGCTAAGGCGCCCGTGTGCTGTGCGATGTCAGTGCACGTTAAGGGCCCCCAGGTGGTCGAAATTATTCCGGAGCCCTCCACTACGGCACCTAATTCTTCCTTTCTTCTTTCACTCCCTCACTTATCCCTTCCCTTACGGCGCGGTTCAGGTGTCCAACGATATATGAGACAGATACTGCGCCATTTCCTTTCCCTCCAAAACCAATTATTATTCCCTCATCCCGTGACTGGTGGCTCCATCTCTGGGAAGGAAAGGGCACCCGTGCCCAGCTGCTGCGCGCAGGGGACTCGGCCTCGGCTGACGCCATGTTTACGAATGTCGGCGCACCATTTCCCAGCAAGCCTCCGCAATGCTGTGATCGTACGGACTTTCTCTGCTAATTTAACCAGTGAATGACGCTGGCTGTACTTTTGAAACACCATACTAAACAACCTTTTCAATTACTGCAAGAATTCTTCGAAAAATAGTCCCATCACTGCTCAAATTCTTGAGGGACTACTTGTCTTCCTTTGCCCTGATTGGAAAAGAGAGCGCTACCGTTCACTGTACTGCAAACAATAGTAAGATTGAAAGTTTGGCTAGTTGAATCTGATTCATGATGTAGTTAGCGCCGAAAACTAAGACCAATATGGTGGGAGAAAGACACAACACGAGCGCTATTTCTCAACTAAAACTTTAATAGAAAAACACATGATATATACCCATCTCGTGTGAGTAAATCAAAAGAAACATACATGATAACATCAAAAAAACCGTAGGGCACGATACATCTGATGGGGTTGTTGATTAATATGATATATGGTGCAACAGCAGGAAAATTTATTTATTTATCTATATATTTAAAATACCCCTAAGGGCCCTCAGTTCGAGGGTATTACATAGGGTGGGGGGGTACAGGCATGTAATCAAAAGTAAACAAATGAACCACAATTTCAAGAAGCTACAACAAGACAGATAAAAGCATATGAGTCTTTGCAAGAAAAATACAAAACACAAAATTAAACAGTGAAGCGTAAAGGGGGAAAAACAAAAACGTGAACAGAGCAGCAGACAGTAACGTTAATACAAGTTATACAATGTCTCACAAACAACGACATGAAAATAAAACGAGAATCATCAATAACATAAATACAAGACGGAAACCTAATGCACTAGTAAGTTAACAATGTACCCAAAAACTTTAAGCAGAGGTAGTGGCAGCCAATAGATTATAAAATTCATCCTCATCAGTGACGGTAGCAACATGTGAAGACAGAGCGTTCCAGTCAGTAATAGTACGTGGTATGAATGAATGTGCATAGGTAACAAGCGCTAAACTTTAAACGGATGGTCGCGGCGGTCAAAAATGGAAGAAGGCAAAGAAAAAAGTCATTATGAAGCTTTGAGTGATGATACAGTTTATGAAAAAGTGAGAAAGTGATAGTCACAATCACGGAAAGCGTAAAAAAAAAGCACAAAAAACCCCCCAAAAGGAGGGAAGGAATGGAAGAAATTATTCCATGAGTGGTCCAGGTATGCCAGCTATTTTGCTGTTAATGAAATTGACAGGGCGCTTATGCATGAATTTTCCTGTATTGAAATATCAAAAGCCTCCGTGATTTCGCGCTTAAGTCGTTCTATATGAGTTGATAAAATTTCATCTTGCGCATAAATGGAATTACATTTTTTCTTAGACATTGGCTTACATTCCGGCACACAATCCGGTGTACAGTCTTTACATCCCCGACAATGGTCAACCAAATGCGAGGACTTCGACCCTGAGAGCGATTTTTCATGTTCTTTCAGCCGTACATTTAGAAGTCATCCTCTCTGACCTATGTAAGTCTTGCCACAGGAAGCAGGCAGCCCATATACCACACCCGTTGTGCAAGGGATGAACCCCGAAGTATGGCATGCCTTAGACCTTTTCTGATTTTTATTTTCGCCTCTCCGGTTCCCTATTATTCTGCTTACTAAGCCGCACACTTTCTTGAGCTTGTTTGGAGCCGAAAAGATTACCTGTACGCCATAGCGTCTGGTCACGTTGCTTTTGCGAAAGCCAATGCTTGTATGGTATCAACACCTTTTTCTTCTTTACCTTGTCGTTTATTGCCTTCTTTGGAGTTATGCCTTTTACCCGGCGGATAAGTTTTTCACATGCATACCTGATTGCGCTGTCCGGATAGCCTGATGCCTTTCTTCTGTTCGCCTGTTCATGTAAACTTTCAGCCATTTCATGCGTGCAGGACCGTTCAATGAATCTACCGAGGCTTGAGCGACTACGGTCCAGGGGTAATTCTCATGGTTCTCTACTACTGATGCCTCTGGAATCATCAAACAGCCATGGCAAGGCAATCCTACAGGTGCAGCCTCACCCTTGCTCGCTTTGGCGGGGTTTCCAGTGTAGACGCTTGGTGCGAACCACGGTGCAAGTATGGTATTCTTACACCGTGGTACGAACGCAGCTGTTTCTCCTATCTTCCGCTCTTCCAAGGGCAGTGGTGTGCTTTGGTGGGCTGTCCGCGCTGTGGCCACTTCCTCGCAGCGGTTCGATGATTCTTGGTGGCGTCGTAGGTTAAACGCTGTCGAGAACCTATTGGAGCAGGTGGTGCAAACGAACCGTTTTTTATGGTCGTGCGACTCCAAGTGACGTTCCAGGTCCGCTTTTCGATGGAATACTTTGCTGCAGTCTTGCTTCAGGCAGCGGTATTCTCCGCCTGCATGGTCGCGCAACTTGTGCTGTTTAAACTCGTAGAGATTGGAGAACTCACGTCCGCAGCACGAGCGAGAACCGCCGGGTGTATGGAGAGACCTGTAGTGGCGCATGTAGTTTGAAGAACGTTTCGTGGCATACGCGCACTCGCCGCACTTGTTCAGGTGGCCGCGGCGCACTGGCGGAGGCACATCACGCATGAGAAGATCTCTTGATTCTGCGGCGATGTCTCCGACGTAATGAATCGAGGTCATGATGGCTGGACAAATGCAGGTACCAGGCAGTGACACCAGCAACGTCAGTCGGACTTGTGGCAAGGGGGGCCGGGCATATAGGTACGCGACGACGATTTCCTTGCTGATCGAACAGTGCACGTTTCTCAGGTGTTCTGTGGTAGAAGGGCGCTAACGGCTTTTTATGGGGGGCGCTGCAAGCAGCCGTCTCGAACTGACGCACGTTCGCATCGCTCCGACTTTTCGAAGCTTTTTGGCCCAGACGTTTTTGGGCTAGGCTCCCAAAAATGGATGGGCCAGTGCCATCGTGTTCCTTGTCACCTGTGGACAACAATTTCAACGCTTCCATGTCGAAGACTACCACAGGAAACCATCCGGATACATCCGATACGCCCACCGCCGACGCCGCCAACATGGCTCCCGGGGAGCCGCAGCAAGCCGCCGAGGCAACATCGCTTCGTAGCGGCACAGATAACGCGGCGCAATCTGTCGCTGAGCTTGACGCCGACGCAAGCATGACGGACGACGAATCCAGCCAAGTGGTTGCGGCGATACCTGTCTCCAATCCCTTCTCCGTTCTTTCCACGGAAAACATGCCTGGAAATAATCATTATCAGGTAGGATCTTGCACTTTTCCATTTTCGAAATTTGCCAAGCAGCCTAGCATGGGGTTAGGCGCTTCTCAGATAACTCAAGAAAACGCTCGCTTGGTGAACAAACGACACGGCGTAAAATTTGGCCGCTCGCAGACAGCAATAAATGGTTGCTACGCGGATACGCATTTTCAATCGCGGGGCCCTTCCTCGGCCCCCATGGTCACCACAATCGGCAGAACCGATCACTCGGCTGATAATGACCACTCTGAAGAGGATGACTGGCAGCCTGTTAGGCGAAAGAACAAAGCTACAGCTGCCGATCCAACCTGTGTTAAACATACTGTGATAATGAAGCTAACTTCACCTGGACAACTAGGCTCACTCCCCGCACACTGGCTGCACAGAGCCATTGCCGATGAGCTTCAAAAAATCCATTTTCACTCAGGCTTTCAAGTACGGCCTCTTGAAAGAAGCAATCAGTTTGCGGTCGACGTATCGCTACGCATGCCAGGGACCATCTTCTCGGACTGCAGTCTGTCTTAATTTCTGGAGAGCCTACATCTATACAAGCCTATGAAACCATTCGCTCCGGCCAGATCCGCGGGGTCATATATCGGGCCAACGGGCTAACAAGCGAACAGCTCATGGCCAACCTCACGTGCTACTCGTGCAAGGTAATCAGTGCCAGACCAATGGGCAAGAACTGAGCAGCTCTCATAACATTTGAGGGCTCCAGCCTTCCCCGCAAAATCTATCTATACAGCATACTCCTGCCGGTCATACCTTATCACCCGAAATCTGTCATATGTGAGACCTGTCATAAAATCGGACATAGGACAAAGTCGTGTCTACTAGTCGACCAACGTCGATGCTCGTTCTGCGGTCGCCCCGCACATGGCAACCTCGAGGTATGCCCGACAGAACCACTATGCCGTAATTGCGGAGGTCAACACGTAGCTACAGACCCGAAGTGCCCTGTTCGGCGACAGGCTACCAAAACCCCGAGGAACGGCATTGTCCGCCGAATCCGAGTATCGCGACGAAAGGAGCGCAAGCAACAAGCCGAGCTTCTACATGGCAACGAAACGTTTTCGACGGCTGCGCACAAGAGCCCTGCCAGCGCACAGCGATCACCCTCGGAGCAAATTGTGCTTGTTAAGGACGACTTCCCTCCAATACAAAGTCAGCCGTTACCAAAGGAACGAGGCAGTGAACATAAAACTAGAGGGAAAAATGCGCACGGCCGCTCTACACAAACTGAGAGCACTAGTCTAAGGTATGAAACACCTCCATCCCTAACGAGATATCTTGAGCATTCCGCGACGGCGCCAAAGCAAGCACACATACACCGTGCTTATGCTGAAACTCTCCGTGCTACACAGCGCGGTGCAGAAACGCATCTGGCGCAAGATCGCTCACGCACGGTGCACTTAGATGAAAACCAACTCAAGCACATTATCGAAATGGTCACTGCTGAGGTGATCAAGCGCATGCTTCCACTCTTAGGACTGTCGCAGGCTTCTCCGAATCAGGAACCCGGAATTGGGCACACATCATCTTCTCTTCCGCGCACCTTCCAGTTTCAAAATGGCGGGCACTAGCGCAAAACCTCATGACATTTTTGCTTCGGACTCTCCTATATGGTTCTTACAATGGAACTGCCGGGGAATCCGTCGCAAACAAGCAGAACTTCAAAGGAGACTGTCCATCACGCCGACGCTTCCTCTAGCTATCCTGCTTCAGGAGACTGGTACTAATAGGCCCAATCTAATAGGGTACAAACCTTACTGCACCCCTTCCATAGAGCACCGACGTCCTGGGCCAGGATCGCGATCCGCGAATCCAGTAGCCTATGGGCAGGCATGCGTACTTGTTCTCTCTCGCGCTGCCCACACCGAGCTTGATACGTCCGCGTGGTGCACGCAGACGCAAGAGGTAGCGGGAGTGCGCCTTACATTAGAAGGGGACCAACAAGCATTGGTTTTTTCGGTTTATGCCAGATCCTTCGGTACTACGACATATCGAGTAGATATATCTTTTATGGAACACTTCTTAAGGATATATTCTCAGGATCGCGTTATAGTTGGGGGTGATTTTAATGCCATGCACACCAGCTGGGGATATCATCGCTCAGATGCTAGGGGAAGGCATCTATGCCAGCACACTGTCAAAGACAAACTGACCATCGTTAACGACCTTACGCTGCCCAGTCGCTGTGGCCAGCACAAAGGTCAACAAGACACTTCTCCAAACCTGACACTTGTTTCCCATCCTAATGAAATCATATCGTCACGGGCTGATGATGTCATGGGCAGTGATCACTATCCCGTGGTGGTGTCATGGGCCCCTCGAGGGCGAAAGTCACTAAAGCGGCAACAACGCCATCGAATAGAGGAGCACGTCTCATGGGACGATTTTCGCAGAATGCTCGGTGAGGTGAACGTTCCCACAGAATTAGACGAACTCATTACTCAGATCAACGGTGCCAAGAAGAAAGCCACAACGAAGCTTTCAGTTAAATACGATGCCCCGAAGCCGGACTCCCACCTTTTGAGTCTGTGGAATCGTAGGCTTCGTGCTCTCAAGGCGTACCGCCGCTCTGGTCGGACATCCCACCGTAGGCGCGCCCTCACCCGCATTACTCAAGAGGTCGAGCAGTATACTATGCAGCTCGCTCTCCAAGATTGGCACCTGCTGTGCCACTCGCTCAATGGAACAGTTAACTTGTCGAAGGCCTGGCACATATTTCGAGCTGTCCTTGGACGCAAAAGGCCGATTCCCCCTTCCCAAGGCATGGCCCTGAAATTGAACGTCTCCCCGGTTGTTCTAGCTATACAAGCAGGGAAGGTCTTTTTTCCCCAACCTGAAAAGGTGGATGCCTTGCCTGCGGACCCCGTCTCCGATACATCGAATGATTACGACGTTCCCTTCACATTAGACGAACTGGAGGCAGCCTTGTATGACTCAAACCATAAAAGTGCCCCGGGACCGGATGGTGTACGCTATTCAACACTTCTTAACCTTCCCAAATCACATAAACTTGCCCTGTTGAAAGTATTCAACGAATGCTGGACCAACGGTGCTCTTCCCCCTGCCTGGAAGGAGTCAGTTGTCATACCAATTCCAAAACCCGGTAAGCCAAGTCGGACATTACAAGACCTCAGGCCGATATCGCTGACGTCCAACCTTTGTAAAGTCATAGAACGTATGGCTCTGAGAAGACTGGAATGGTACTTAGACAAGTTCAGCGTCCTGTCTCCTATGCAAGTAGGTTTTCGACGAGGACTCTGCGCGCAAGATATTCTCAGAAGACTTCATAACGACGTTCTCGCATACCCTAGCAGCGCACCGCTCCGGGTGGTTGTTGGGGTTGACGTCAAAAAGGCTTTTCATTCCGTGCCCCACTCTACCATACTTCAACGGCTCCAGGAAGTGGGGATACGCGGGAACCTCTACCGCTTCGTGAAAGCGTTTCTTGCGGCCAGAACTTTCTCGGTAATGGTTGGGGATACTCAGGGTGCACGGCAACCTAACCGAACCGGCGTACCCCAAGGCGCCGTAATATCTCCGGCTCTTTTTAATATCGCGATGTCAGGTCTGCCGCCAATTCTAACGTCGATACCCGGTCTTAATTTTGCCGTGTATGCGGACGATATAACGCTCTGGACCAATTCTGGGTCCCCTGCGGAGCAGGAATTAGCCTTGCAGACAGGCCTTAATGCCGTCCACGACTACATCAAGAAATGTGGCATGAAAACCTCTCCGGAAAAAACCAAGTACGTGGCTGTCATAAACGGTCCGCGGCTGCGAGCCGAGGCCGAACGAAATCTTATCTCTCTTCATTTAGGGGACTCGGTTATTTGCCGGAAACAAACAATCCGTATACTCGGAATGCTTATTGACGAGGATGGAGGAGCCAAAAGCTGGATTCATAACACGGTGCTTAGTTGCCATCAGGCTTTACATCTTATGCGCCGCGTCTCTGCTCGTGGGTGGGGAATCAAAGAGGTGGGACTCCGTCAGATAGCCCTGGCACTCATAACATCAAAAATACCGTATGCATATTCCTACATGCGGCTTAACGCGACCCAACGCCTTCAGCTTGAGCGAATCAATCGGAAGGCGATGCGCTTTGTTACTGGCCTACCACAGTTCTGCCCAGTAGAGGACCTACACGCATGCAGCAAAATCAATGCCCTACAGGATGTGGCAGAGCAGCACTTGCAAGCCCAGCGTGTCCGTCTCTCCACAACGGCGGCTGGCCGTCAGATCCTGCGGGCATTAGGCTACAACACTGACAAATTAGAGCTGCTGTCGTCTCCTGCCCCACCATGGGAACTAATCGATTTAGTAGAGGGTATGCCACTACCAAAGAACATGAGTTCAGCTAATCCCCAAAGGCGCAAAGCTGCCGCTAAACGTCACGAGAAGATGTCATACAAGCTAGCCCAGGAAAGGGCTATCCAACTATACACAGACGCCGCTCAGTTTCAACTTGGCGCCGCAATAGCTTGTCACGACTCTGAGTCGGATACCACAATAGTTGAATGGCTCTCCGAAGAACACACTGTCACTAATCTCGAACTCATTGCCATACGCCTTGCCATTACTCGAATAGTAGTAGATCGGCAGGATCCGGCTCCATGCACCTACCATGTTTACACTGATTCGCAAGCAGCGTACACCGCATGCCGCGCGGGGGGGAGCAGACTATGCCGTTCTTAGCGCAATTCGAACTGAAGCCCGACGCCTGCGAGAGGAGGGCTACCCTATTGTTATTAGATGGATTCCTGCACACGAAGGAATCACTGGAAACGAAAAGGTACACCAGGCAGCGCGCGCTGCAGCTCTTTCCGCACCTTTGCCTGGATGCACACTCGTTTCCGCTTCTTGGGCCCGTGATGACGTTGCAGATCCGTCGTCACCTCCTATGGATAGGGCCGAGACATGGCATCGCGCACAATGCTATCGCCGCCGCATCCTCCAGCACGTGGCGAACCCTGAGCAATTATACCGCCGCCCACCTAGAACTTTCCGAAGGGTAGAGGCGGTACTCCTCCGCCGCGCCCAGACTGGCCAGCTTCTGTCGCCAGAAAAGCTCAACCTCATCAACCCGCACTCCTACCCGACCCCTCAATACCCGGCATGCCCGGCCAGAGGCACGGCCGAACACCTTTTGGGGCGCTGCCCTGCTTTTGACGTGGTGCGGGAGCGAGAACTTCAGTCCCTGGGCGGGCACCGACCTGGCACCTTGCAGGAATGCGTCGATCCACCATTACACATCGGATCATCGGACGCACTCCGGCTCTGGCGGGCTTTTCTCCTATACTTCAAGGAAGAAGAAGGGCCTGGCCGTTTCTTCGCAGAGCCGACCACAGGACCACCCCACTTCGAAGAAGAAGTGGAGACCGGCCCTCCTCCCCCTCCCCCACCTCCACCCCCATGAAGCCCATCATTTCTGCCGCAAGGCTAGGCCTATTTTATGCAGAAATAAAGACTTATAAAAAAACGGCTTTTTATCGCTTATCGGCACGCCGTCAAGCCGAGCTGGCTGATACGCGAGGCCCTGCTTTGCCGCAGGAACGCAGGCGGCTTCACAATCGTGAAGCTAAGGCACTGAGATATGAACGCGACCTCTCCGGACGGCAGTTGCATGCGTGGTGTGAGCAACTTTCCGAAAAATCCTCGAATGCCTCTCTCTGGCGAATGTTCCGTACAATGGAACACGGTCGCCGTTCTACTGAAGCAGAGGCAACCGCATGCTTCGCGGCTAGCTTGTCGCCAGATGATTTCGCCAAAGAAGCAGCGCGAAAGAAAGTTTTTTCCCAAAATACGATGCTGTGCCTTCTTCAGCCGCTAGTTTAAATATGGCAGACATCCCAGCGCATGTATTTCAAATGCCGTCTGATGTCTACGCAGATGGAATTGCGTGTCCGTTCTTTATGCCTGAGTTGCTGGCTGCAATACATGATGAGAAATGAAAAATAGCGCCCGGCCCGTACAATATTCAGTGCGAGGTGTACAAGAACCTCAGTAGCGCTACACTCCCTCATCTAGAAGACATCATACACAAAGTATGTCTGGATGGCGTCGTGCCCGAGAACTGGAAGTCCGCTGTCGTGGTTTCTGTCCCGAAACCAGGAAAGCCTCCGCCGGACCTTGCAAACTTACGACCTATCTCCTCAACTCCTACTCTGTGCAAGCTGGCGGAAAAAAATGCTAGCCACACGATTGTCGTGATGGCTAAAGCTGCATGGTTTTTATCCGACCCCGCACAAATTGGCTTTCGTCCATATATTGGTATAGAGGACGGGTTGGTTGTCTTGGCATCTGTAGTTTTGTCATCTACCCACAGCCGCAATGAGCGGACCTTTTTAGCAATGGACGTTGAAAAGGCATATGACAACATCAGTCATGCAGCCGTTCTGAACTCCATTGACATGCTTCATCTCCCTCTCAGAGTGCGTAGTTTTGTCGAATCATTTTTGGAAGGCAGAAAATTTGCAGTGCGCCTCTGCGCCGAAGCA
The DNA here is from genome assembly GCF_052857255.1 of Amblyomma americanum. NCBI lineage: Eukaryota > Metazoa > Arthropoda > Arachnida > Ixodida > Ixodidae > Amblyomma > Amblyomma americanum. Next base: position 174,829,447 of record NC_135500.1, on the reverse strand, counting down.
GTCGGATCATTTGTTCCTCTCTGTGGCGTGAGCGACGATGTAAGTTTTCAACAGCTGCAAGATTCTTTCATTTAATGCGCCGCCGCCGCTCCGCAATTGCTGCTGCTGCCGAAATTACTCGTGTTATTATTTCAATAATAAATTTTTTATTCCTTTTTTTTCCGCTACCACACATCTATCTCTAAAAAAATTGCTTCCTCAAGAAAAAATAAGGTTTGTAGTCGGTTTTGGTCTGCAGCGTTGCACAACTTTTTATTTCTCATTTCTGGAAATAAAATAGCCGCTAACTCACAAGAAGTGGAATAAAATAAAAAATCCAATGCGCTATTTAGCTGGAGGTTCAGTACTGATAGGGGCGACGGTGCACAGTCACTGCACTTGCTGCAGTATGAACTGCCCTGTAATTGCCAGCCGCTCCACTGCAGCAACAATACGAGCCTGGTTTGCAGATTCGTTGGCCAGTGCGTTCTCTTGAATAGCTGCCATCCGCTCCAGCGCTGGGGCCTGGCGTGCTTGCGAGTCAGCCAGTGCGTCTGTAGCAGCAGCCAGGAGTCATATTAGCTGATTGGCCCAGCATCGTCTCTGCCTCTCGCTGGAAGCTTGTCGCAACTGCACCCACCACGTATTTAAGCTGCTGCAGTTCCTGTTTGCAGAACAGAACTGACTGTTATATTACTCCTCTTGCTAACAACCATGCAGCAAATGGAATATGTACATACAGATTTCAGCTGCCAAGTCTAACGACTTATGGTAGCCAGCAGCAATTTCTGGCAGGAAATCTTGAGCAGCTGGCCTGCGCGATGGTGTGCACAGCTCCTGTTGCTGGCTTGTCCCTAAGGATACCCACAGAAAAGACATTGTTGCAGCGCTTCACCTATGCAGTCCGGATCTGATCATCAGACAGCAGTTTATACAATGGCGTGCAATAGGGAGGCTTGATATCACTGGTGACGAATCGTGTGCATTGCTGAACTTACGTGAGAAGCCACTCGTTCCGGGTCGATCTGCAACAGAAACACGTGATGGAAATCGCCGCAGACGTGGAGTGGCTGGGTCAGCAGGAGCTGTAACGGGCTGCACAGCAGTTGGTGGAGTGAGCTGGGGGATTGCAGCATGCCCTTCGAGGGATTTCGCAGAAGACGGCAGGCTGCTATCCTGAGCGTACAAGGCCACCACAATGAGCAGTGGTATTTTGGCTCCACGGTCTGCTTGAATAACCTCAATAATTAATATTTAATTGTAGCAAAGTGTAAATGAATGAAACCAAATAGGCTACAGGTGCAGCCTCACCCGTGCTCGCCTTGCCGGGGTCACCAGTGTAGACGCCTGTTTCGAACGCAGCCGTTTCTCGTATCTACCGCTTTTCAAAGGGCAGTGCTGTGCTTTACCAGGACTGAACGTAGGCCAGGACTGCCGCGCCACCTGATAAGCACGAGTGGAATGCCATTGAAATCTTAAAACACTTCCAATGATCTTGAACATGTTCTTGAACATGATCTTGAACATGTTGAGTTAATGCGCTTAATCAATCAATCAATCAATCAATCAATAAACCAATGTTTATTTACAGAAAATACATTTTCGAACCTAATTAATTTATTACACAAAGCCGTCACTGTGGCTCAGTGGTAAGGTGCTGGCTGCTCAACCGAAAGACGCGGGTTAGATTCGGGCCGCGGCGGTCGCATTTCGGTGCAGATTCTTGCTTGAAGGAATAGCTGTAGGGTTGAGGCAAAACGTTAGAGGCCCGTGTACTGTGCGATGTCAGTGCACGTTAAAGAACCCCAGGTGCCCTAAATTTCCGGAGCCCTTCCCTACGGCGTCCATTATAGTCTGTCGCTTTGGGACGTTAAACTTAATAAAATCTAAGACCAAACCTAAACCATTCATTACCTCACTTCCGCAGCTTATTCCAAACCGCGGTTCGAACCAATTTTAGCTACGTGCACTTAGCTACGTGTATCCCTCAAGAGAAAAGTGCACAACAGCTGTATCTTAGCGGTACTCACCTACATGGGGCAGGAACGTGGAGGCTAACGAAAAGGGTTCAGCTTAAGTTAAGGACAACACAATGTGGTGTGGAAAGAAAAATGATTGGTGTAACGTTAAGATACCGGAAGCGGGCAGAGTCGGTGAGGGAACAAACGCAGGTTAATGGCATCCTAGTCGAAATAAAGAGGAAGAAATGGGCTTGGGCAGGGCATGTTAAGGGTAACGGAGTGGATTCCAAGAGAATGCGAACGTAGCAGGGGGCGGCAGAAGGTTTAGGTAGGCGGATGAGATGAAGAAGTTTGCAGGCATATGATGGGCGCAGCTGGCAAAGGACAGAGTTAATTGGAGAGACATGGGAGATGCATTTGCCCTGCAGTGTATATACAGTCAGTGCGTATACAGTTAGGCTAATGATGATGGTGATGACGTGCGCTTGTCAACTCGTCTTATTACCTAGCATAAAGCGTGTTAAAAAGTTTAGTTTCTGGGCCACTTTAACCGTGAATCTGTCTATATGCATGATGACGCGTATATGGCCGCAGGCACGCGGATTTGACCGTGCTTTAAACGCCGCCGACATCGCTGTCAACATCTGCTGTGAGCGCAGCGAACGTTCGTAATGTCTCTGCCGCGAGGGGTGCAAAAGGCCACGCGAAGTGTTTCCCACAGTGCGAACCCCAAGCGCGAGCTTACGTGTTCGCACGCCATTTGCCATTAGTGTTGCGAAAGGTTAGCCCCCGGAACATGACGAGCGCCATATCTAGGCGAGCGCGTATCCCAGACTCTGTGGAGAAGTGGAGCAGACGAGTCATTTGTCCGCACCCGTGTATATACTATATACTGCAGCACCGGCAACTCATGCGAAGACGTTACTTCTCCATTGTGTTTGCAAATAGGCGCGTCTCTGCCCTTCCCCCCCGCGCCGCTAACAGCAAATTGACGCCCGCACACCGAGGGCCTCAGCATGCGTCCGCCTTCGATCGTTGGCTTCGTTCCGGAGCAAGCCGCGCGTTCCTTCCCGGGCCGTCCACGCTGAGGTGGCGGCGGCGGGGAATGCGCCACGCGGTGACCGTGGCCTCCTTCCGATTCGGGGGTCCTGTGCGAACTGGGCTGGGAACGGCGGTGTATAGGAAGAAGAAGAAAGAAAACAACGACGCGCCGACAGCTCTACGAGGCGCGTGAACGGAAAATAATAATAATAAAAAAACAAACAACAATAAGCGGGAAAAACTTTGGCGCGGCCGGCACTCGCTGGGTGTGTGCGAACATGTAGTGCACGCAAATGCGCGCAGAACCGTGACATCGCCGGAAAGAGCATGATCGGAGGCTGCGCATTCCTTTGTTTGTGTGCTTTTTTTCTGTTCTTTTTGTTCTGGAGAGGTGGGGGCGGGGGTGGAGAGTTTGCGATGGGACTCGTGCTTCGGCCGCTGTGTGCAAGGCCGCCTTGCTTGTTCGCTGCGTGGTTTCCGCCGGATTAGGCGCGCTCTCGTGGGATGATCCCTCCGCAAAATCCCGGAGGAGCCACGGTGAGCGTCCTCTTTGTGGGAAGAGCGGCAGACTTTGATCTTTTGCGGAATCACTGGCGCGTCTTTTGAGGTATACACCTAGTATAAAATAGATTGCTTCATTTAGTTTTGTCACTACGAAAGTGAGTTGGTCGTACAAACCTTGACAGACATTATATTACGAAATGAATGCTTTCAGGGATGCGGTGATCCGGCGATCCACTTACTCTAAAAAAGAAAGAATTGAAACAGCTTTAGTTTGGCAAATTTATCGTGAAGTATCACACACTGCAAGATGCGAACACGCTTCTGCGCTAGAGATAAAAGTTTCAAACTTTTGTGTTATTTTCTTAGCCGTTTTAAACAGAATTTATTCCTTGCCGAGCTCAGCTTCTCGTAAGCAGCTTAAGATCCAACATGGCTCCGGCTCAGCGGAGTCCCACTGACTGGTACGAAATGCAGCGCTTCCTCGCATATATGTCATGGTCGGGCGAATATACTTACTGAGAGCACTAGGACACCAAAGTCATGGGTCAGCGCATGCAGCAACGATTATACAAGTGCGCCCAGGTCGATGCTTATCCCTGCGCTGAGTGGCCACTCGGCTTCCCTGTTAGGGCCGCCTAGCCGCGACCTAAGTGGTTAACCGGCGCGAACTGTTGTTTAACTTCCGCATTTTGCAGGCCTGCCCCCTGGACACTGAATAGCGGCTGAAAAACCCAGACTCTAGGTAGATGTGAAGCCGCTCGTGAAGTCGACGATTTTCGGCCCTTTGGCATCGTCACTTGCAAGTTCTGGTAGTTTAATTTAGAATTTAGTCGCATCGGTTGGGTTTACAGCAGCAAGTACATATCATGAAGCGTTCGAGAAATGAGAAACACTTAACCACACACACCACCCTAAAAGATAAAAGTTGGAAACTTAAAAAAAAGTAATGAGAAAGCAACTTTTCCTGGTTTTCCCAGCTTAATAATTTCCTCCTGTTTTTACAGGTTGTTAGTTTTACTCATCGGACGGTGATGCAGTTTCTCGGTCGATTCGCGCGTCTGAGCTATATGCAGCATGTTGCCTATCGGCTATCCGTATTGTCAGCTGTGCGGCGAGCCTGCCACCTTAGACCACACAATCTGGGACTGCACGGCAGATCCGCCTCCGGCAAATTCTAGGCACATCTCCTGCGCTTGAAAAATGGGAAGCTGTTCTGGCCAGCCTGGACCTGGACGTTCAGTCCCGGGCCACGGCAAGAGCGCAGCTGAGGTCGCCGACAGACTTAAACTGCCGGCCACCTGGAGCGGCTGAAGAAACCCAAGAAGATCAGCACCCTGTTACTGAAAAAAAAAAAGTTTTGTCCCTCTCTTTCTCTGCCCATCAGCTATCCAACAAAACAGAATCAAATCTAGATATGGAACAGTGAAAACCATGGCAGAGATCTTCTTGCATATCAAAGTGCCGTCACGATAAAAAAATGTTTCAACCAACCAACCATGTTTGAAATGGCAACTATAGGCCTGTCATTCTTGTCGACTAGCCAGCACTTTAGCGAAATTCCCAGCTATAGCCCAAGAATCGAAATCTTGGTGCATCAGTGCGTATACCGAGGGGAGAAAATTGACTCTCATGTGCCATAACCTCAACGCGAGTTCAAATATTTTCTGATAGCTCATGGATTTAGAAAACGGCCGTAGCGTTCAAATATGCCCGCGATTATAGTGTCGTGGACGATGCAAACCCTGATCCCTTCACTCTGCTTTTAAGCCGTATGGGCGTTTCAAATATGTGGAGAGCTAAAGTGATGGATGTATTTTTACGTTCGAAAACTTCTAAGCACCCCTAAGCTATTATTAGGTGCCACAATAGTAAAGAGAAGGGAACGGGGTATCAGATTAGTTCTAACAACTTGAGGTCCCTCGCTGGTAACTGAAAAATGACAGCACGGCAGTTTCTCCAATTTCGTCTCCATGAAAGCAAGTCATCGCTGCCATGATCTCGAGCTTACCTGCCGTGCGGTGTAGCTGCCTCTGCAGTGGGCATTGCACAGTTGCTATGACCGTCCTCATATGTGAGTTTTCATCGTCACATAATATTTGCTCAGCCCTGAGCGGAATGTTGCTCTCGAGCCCCGATACATGACGACGTGCAGAAGTACAATAATACAAATAGGCCTTCCGCGCAGCGCACAAAATATGGGTACTGCAGAGAAGTGGCGCTTTGTTCTGCTCCTGGTGTGTGCGTGAGTTGGGGAACAGCGGCGCACGGGGCTGCGATGCTGAAATCGTCGGAATCAAACAAAGTAGGAACTGGCACAGTGCAGGCTTCTGCTTCGCACAACGTTCGAAGGATAGTGTTGGACTAGGCGGTCGAAATTAATCCGGAGCCCCCCGCTACGGTGTTTCTTATTGCCAAGCATGGGGCCGGCCCCACGTACCACCGCCGCACCGCACCGCACCGTACCGTACCGTACCGTACCGTACCGTACCGTACCGTACCATATCACATCACACCACACCGTAACGTACCGTATCGTACCACACCACACCGTACCGTACCGTACCGTTCAGTATCATACCATACCACACCACACCACACCACACCGTACCGTACCACACCACACCACACCGCACCGCACCGCACCGTGCCATACCGTACCGTACAGTATCATACCATACCATACGACACCACACCGTACCGTACTACACCACACCGCACCGTGCCGTACCGTACCGTACCGTACCATATTTCATCAACTATAGCGTATGGCTGGCCTCTGATCTTGATCTTGTGCGCCCAGCGTAACATGGTACGCAGTGAGAGATATACGGGGCGGTATACAGGCACCGTAGCGTTGTCTACGCACGAAGAGCGTTTCTCGCCACGCAGAATGAATGCATCGACGAAGGCTCGCTGCGAGCAGAGGAAAGTCGGCACAAGTAGAAAGGAGTGCGGAGGTTAGTCAAGGGTCAGCCCGTGGAAATCATCCCTTCAAGGTGGCGCCACTCCCCCCGTTCTCGAATTCGTAGGCGGGGAATGCTTTCCAGCGCCCAACGCATGCTGGATCCGTGCCCGCACGGCGCAGTGCTCTGGCGGCGGCAGAGCGCCATTAATCATCGCCGCCGAGTGATGTTTCGTGGGTGGCCAGGCATCAACGCGTCCGGGTCACCACGCCTGAAGGGGCCGGCCAACGCGGCCCGCCCCCCTCCATCACAAGACGAGGCTGAAGAGCCCGGTCCGGGATACGCTGTGCACATAGTGATCACGCTTACGTTGTTGTTAGGGCTGCTGGGACGACACCTCAAAGAAGCCGGCTCCTGCGCAGGCGACAAGAAGAAAAGAAAGCAATGCACAGCTCTTAAATAAATACAATGCTTTTCATCAACATCATCATCTCGTTGCGCCTCTGAATTTAATTTCACCGTCGCTCTTTCGCTCCTCTACTGCATGGCCTCACTGAGAGTGCAAGGTGTCCGAAGGTGCTCCGATCCGCCAGGGGCGCTGGGAGGCGGATGCTTCTCACATACGGGTTTTTCGCTGAAGGAAAACTACACTGTTAACGCGCTAACATGCCTACCTGCGATGCATAAACATGACGAGAAATATGCCGACGCAGCGGGCAGATGTAAGGGCGGATTGACGAAGGTATAGCCTTGAGACAGCGTTACCGCTTTCCGTCGTAATTTATTCGGGACCGCTGTCGACAGCTCCCATCCCTCACTCTGGAGTGGGTGGGCGATGAACTACGCTGACAACGCTCTGCACGTTTCTGTAGAAAGTTGCTCTCTCCTGTCGTACCTCCGGGAACTCAATACAATAATGTAGATTCAAAATAAAGCATTCGATAGAAGTCTGTCTGGTTGGGAAAGCAAATTTAATTTCAGTACGAAAAGAACGCCAAGCAAGTTAAGATAATACGACATTTCGCAACCTGCTCGGTTCCTTCATCAGTTGTGACCGCGGGCGAGTTGCAGCTTGGATTTTTAAGTCCACGTAGAGTCCACGTAGAGTCAACCACCGGATCACTGATAGAGACCGAGCCGCACCCGCGCAGGATGAGTCCTGCTTGAGTGATATGGCACATTCAGCAGATGCGTGGAATGTTAACCGCTCCCTTTCTCTACCTACACCCACGGTTTACGTTCAGTGACCCGGCGGTTAACTATACGTGGGCTTAAGAATCCAAGCTGGAACCCGCCCGCAGTCACACCTGATGAAGTAACCCAGTAGGTTCCGAAGCGTCGTTTTATCTTAACCTCGTTGGCGTTCTTTTCTCACTTAGATTAAAAATAACATAGGTTTTCTGTGCACTGCGCTAGCAGCTTCTTTCCTTAGTGTAGGGCGAGAGTGAGGCCCTGTATTTGCGTCTGTGGAAAAAAGAAAAAAAAACGTACTCTGAGCATTACCCCACCCGAGAACAAGTGTTCTCTTTTACCCTTGGGAAGTGGAATAGGCATCTTTGCAGGAGAGGAATCCTAAACTGGCAGAGGCGCCCGTTGCATGACGGCACCAGCTTATAGTGAGATCGGTGAAAGGCCGCAGTGCCAGCGTTGCAGTACTTTGGAAAGTTTGCGGAGAGTATTGCTAATTAGCACATCACCAGTGATGGTCATTCCTCCGCGCATTGCTTCGGCAGCGCATGGAGACTCGTATACTCATATACTTGGAACCTGACAACTTCAGTGCCGGCTTCCGAAATTGACTGCTCTTCATAACATCTGCAGTATGAACGCTCTCTATACTGAATTTTCCCTGGGAATGATGCAAAACTTCTCGTTTTGGGTCAGGGCGCGGGCTCCTTGTACATGTACCGAAGGTTACAAAAAGGACGCTTGTCATGGGACTGCGCTTTCGGCAAAAGAATGTACCCTATAAGGCTAAAGCTTTCCATACAAACAATTGTCCTTCCGTTTAACTTTCATCAGTGAATCGCACATCATCATCATCACCAGCCTGACTATGCCCGCTGGAGGAAAAAGGCCTCTCCCATATTTCTCCAATTAGCCATGTCCTCTGTCAGCCGGGGCCACCTCTCATCCCCCCGCCTAACTTTCTGCCGCCTCCTGCTACGTTTGCTTTCTCGTGGAATCCAGTCATTTATCCTTAACGATCATCGGTTATTTAAGGCAAGTTGGGATATTCATAAGCTGCCAACAATGATTTGAGAGTACCTGTCCGCGCTCCACTCCATTCTTAGTCTTCTATAATTATTTCCCTCTCATGATTCGGGTCTGCGGTCACTACCTGCCCTAAGTAGACATATTCCCTTACTACTTCCAGCGCCTCGCTACCAATCGTAAACAACTGTTCTCTTCTGAGACTGCTGAACGTTACTTTAGTTTTCTGCATATTAATTTTTAGACACCCCTTTCTGATTTGTCTGCCTAAGCCATTGATCATGCTTCGCAGTTCTTCCCCCGAGTGACTTAGCAAGGCATCATCGAATCGCAGATTACTAAGGTATTCTTCATAAACTGCTATCGCCAGCTGTTCCCAATCCAGGTATCTGAATACATCCTGTAAACAGGCGGTGAATAGCATTGGAGAGATCATGTCGCCCTGCCCGACACCATTCCTTAAATTGGAATTTTATTGCTGTCTCTATGGAGGACTATGATGGCTGCGCAGCCGTTATAGCTAACTTGCAGTATTTTTACATAGGGGTCTTCTACGCCTTCATCCCGTAATGCCTGCATGACTGCTGCGGCTTCGACTGAGTATAATGCTTTCTCATAATATATGAAGGCCATATGCGGGGGCTGTTTATATTCTGCGGATTTCTCTATCACTTGATTGATAGTGTGAATATGGTCTATTATCGAGTAGCCATTACGAAAGCCTGCCTGGTCATTTATTTGACTGAAGTCTAAAATTGTCTTGATTCTATTAGCGGTTACCTTAGTATATACCTTGCACGAAATCGCACATGCCAAGGTTCAACTTCAATAACTGCAGATTTTAATAAGAGAGGTGTTTTCGGTGGACCACGAGCAGGACGCCTCGTGAAAGAAGGTGGCTTTAATGCGTCCAGCCTGGTCAGCAATGGCACTCATAATTCCAGAGTTTGCGCGTGGCTGCTTCTGCAAGCGAATGCCGCCTTCGCTGAGGCGGCATTGAAGATGTCCAGCATTCAACAATGGCGCATGCCAACATGAGCATCAACCTCAGAAACGAAATCATGAGATTGAAATAAATTTATTAATCATAAATGCGTTTTTGGTATTCTGCAGCAGAGTTGACTGTTGCATCAGCTTGTTCTATTGTCCTTTACATGTGAGAGGTCCGACTCCTTCGGAACGGGCGAGCAGCGGGACATGATCCCATTTAATCGCGCGTTGCTTCCAAGTCACGCCGATACTCAGAGTACTGAAACAAGCTTGCGCCATTTCACTTCTGCCGCTTTGAAATACTTCGTGTTTCTGACCAATGCTCAGAAGAGGAGCGCGACGAGCGCAACGCCATCTGTCCGCATCGATTAAAACTTGCAGAGGTGACGCGCGGCGCCTTTTACCTGCCGAGCTTACTCCGTTCTAAGCGTGCGTGCCGCTCTGGCCTCTCCCGTGCGGGTCTTTCGAGACTACTCCGCTCCCTACCTCCGCATCTTCCTCCTCTCTGCCGTTTCTTCTCCTCCATCTCCTCCGCCCGACAACCTGTTCTCTCGGGAGGCTCCGCTTCCCCCTCGGCGCGGATTCCTTCGCCTTTCTCTCCGGATCGGGTGAGACAGAGAGTGTGTTAGCATCTTGCCTCGGTCTTCGCGACGCGTGTTTTCTTTCGCAGCTCCTGAGAGAGAAGGAAACCCGTCCGCTCCTCCTCGCAGTCTCCCAGCCAGCCGGCACGACCGGCCCCCGAGGGCTGCTGCTGCTGCGGCACTTGCTACCTTCGGCCTGCCTCCCAGACTAGCCTCATTCAACGATGGCCTCGGTCGCCTAGCAGCGGACGTCTGTGCACGAGCCGCGTTCAGTGCTTCTCAGCCTCGTAGCGCCGTCGCCTTGCAGCGTGCCCAGCAGGCGTGTTGCCTCCGTCGTCGCCTCGCCAGTATCCCGTGTTCCAACAGTCACCTCGGTCATCCGTCGTACCAGGACTACGTCAGAATAGGCGCACCGGGAGGACCGTTACGAGGATGGCCCGGGCCACATAGGCTTCGATCGCGCCGCCTGTTGTGCTGCCTCGGGAGTGTGACCATCGCGTCGACGGCTTTGGCCGGTCGGTGCTCGCGATTGTGATTTAGCTTCGTGAACCCTGCCCCAACAGAGAGCAATGCAGCGCGAGCCCGTGATGGCGGCGCCGGTGTCCGTGGTGGTGAACGGTTCCCCGGTGGCCCTCGAGGCGTCAGACGTCGGTGCGACGAGCCCGCCGCCGGCGACGAGTCCCGTGCCCCACGTGGTCCGCGTGTCCGTGGTCTCGGCCACGGTGTCGCCCCAGTCTCCGGCGGCGGCTCCGGAAGCGGACGAGCGCAGCAGCAGCGGCGCGTCGAGCGGCACAGGCAGCGACGACGAGGCCCCGTACGACAGCGACTCCGGCGCCGAGATGAAGTTCCACCTGCGCGAGCTTGAGGATACCCCCACGTCGTCGCCCGGCGGCGTCAGCTGCGGCCGGCCGCTGGACGTCGAGAAGGCCATCCTGTCCCGACAGGGTACCGTGCGCGGGGTGCGAAACTTGGTCAGGGCCTCCATCAAGTGCATCGCCGACTGCCAGGAGGGCAAGGTGAGCGGCTGGCCTGCGCTTCCATGGGTCACACAGGGGGACCCGCACCGGGCACTAAATGTTCTCGCTTCTTGTCCTTCATCTCATATCGTGGTCGATGCTGAGATACTGGTGCAAACACTTCACGCCTTGTCCGCATACAGCCTACGAAACCCACACTATCTAGTTTGCGGTTTGTAACGGGTCTTCATGGTAATAGGGGAAGACAATGAAAGAAAGCCTCCCCGGTTGCCGAGAGATATCTTCCAGCTCGACGCATTGACGCGATGAGGTTCAGCACAGTAGCAGATGTGTACACGTCATGTTACTCTCAACAAGAGCATTCGTTAAGGAGAGACATGTTGAGAGAGTAATGATTATCACGCTCTTATACAGATGCAACATGCGATTCCAGCTTTGGAAAGAAAAAAAAGAATAATTTTGTCGTTGCAGGTGACGTGTCAGAATCAGTACTGCATTATAGCTACACGTATCCTCCATCACGCCATTGCATACTGTTGAGAACGGGCGAAGCCCGCTGGGCGCCTGAGCTATACTCTGTGACAACCTGTTTTGGTACCAAATAAGAATGCAGCGACACCTCTACATACACGTTGAAAGCCTGTAGTCGTTACTTCGGGTTTGTGAACATACAGATACTCATTACTGAATGCGCTCCAAAAAAATAACTTGCATGAAAAACATCTAACGTTGCGAGCATTGATGTGAAAAAATGTTGAACATCTACTCATGCATGGCTGCTATCGAGGTGCTCTGGCATGTCAGGTTCAGTGCTTCAGAGCTAGCAGTTATTACAGAAACGCTAACGCTTTTTTTTTGTAAGTTTTGTAACTCATGCTTTCTTACAAAACTTGCGACGTTGGCCGCTCATCCGTTATTTCAGACTACTTTGTTCTTTGCCTTTAGGTCAGCGCATGCCGAAGAACACAATGGGCGTCTTAAGTTTCTAAGCCGTCTTGGCAGGATGTGCCGCGCAGTGCACTTCATGCCTTGCCAACAAGAGCCATTTGTTGCGGAAACCGCAAAGGTTGCCTGCGAAGTTTTGATCAGAAGCAAAATAAGAAGCACTGACATATTTTACACATGGGTCAACATATGAAAGCCAAGATTGCGGAAAACGGTTCTTTCTGTTCGCCAAAACACACCGCTAACCGATCGTCAAGAGCAAATTTTGAGGAAGCCTTCCTTTTATGGCAGCCACCATACGTTTTCTTGAATCACTTTTATTTTCGTCAATTAAACCAATACAAAGCGAAACTAAACTAGGTGTCAACCCTGTGGTCATGTTCACTTTACACGATTAGAGTTGCTCTGAGGCGGATTGACGTTTCGTAGGAGCGGGGTACAAGATGCCTGTGTCGAAAGAGTGCGCAGGGTTAAAAGCATGAAGTTTAGATGCGATGACGAAGGAGTACCGCTAAGCACGTAATTAGACATTTTTGATTAATCTAAACACAGTTGTGAGGCTGCGATTCGGTCAACGGGATTTCTTGCCAAACTATTCCCAGCCCATACTTTCCGAACAGTAAAAAGGCTTCTTCAGGATATTTCCTTCAGAAATACAGTTGGCGAAGAACGCTACTTGGCTAGCATTCGAGTTATGCCTTGATCCGTAAATGATATATATATATATATATATATTTGTGCGCCAAGAGGAAAACTAGTTAGAAAACAAAAAACCTGCTTGTAACACAATTAGGGAGTAATCTTTAAATGAATTCAATCAAACTTTTTTCCCTCTGATATTGCTCACAGCTGTACATAATGATACAAGTCAACTCGCCGCATTGCCAAACGTCACCGAGCGCCGTTTTGTCGCAAACGTTGTCTTTTACGAACTTCGATGCTCGCATCCGCTTCTACCGTCCACCCTCGCCGCTTGTCCAGCGTCCTGCAGCGGTGGTGAAAGCGATGATGGCTGACAAGTTTGGCGCGTGCCACGAAGCCTCACCTGAAGAATAGTGATCGTCTGTTTTGCTCTGCTCTGTCACATATAGGAAATCCATCGCGACGCTCTGGATGCCAGTCGCCTTTGATGCTCGTGATGAATTACACTGCGTGCGAATACGCACGACACAATAGAAGGAAGGCCGAACTGCGCGCCTCTCTGCGTGCAGCCTTCGTTCCCACTCGCCACAACTTGCTCCGCGTCGGCTGCTGACTTCAAGAAGGCGTTACTCACGACGGCTTCAAGCGGAAAGGACAGGACTGCTGTCCGCCGCGAGGACATATTTATATACGAGGAGAGCTGCTGACGGTGCTAACGGGCAGTGAGAATTAAGGCACGCAAACAAACGCATTTCCTGGCAGTTCCCAAAGCGCTTCCTTCGGCGCCATTTTTAGACGTCTTATTTCGAGCTGTGCAGCGCGAAGGAACATGGATGAAGATACACTTTTGGACAGGACCGGCGCTACTCTCAAATTTACTTTGAGTATAAAAATTTATTTATAGAGAGCACAGAATTTTGTCGAAAAAGTCAATGGACTTTCTACAGACAAATCCTATGGACTAGTCTTTAGACAACATAACTCATATAAACAGCCTATAGACAATCTACAGATTATGCCATACACTTTTAGTGGATTCTGTCCAAAGACAGTCTGCAGACTGAGTAGACAAAATTAAATATCTATAGGAAAGCAATAGAGCTTGTAAGAAGTCTATAGAAGTAAATACCAGCAACACGTGAAATATGACCATACAAATGCCATATATGAGAAAATCATACAACATGTAATCCTCCGTGTTCTTTCGTGCTGTTTTTTAGACGTCAGTGTATACACATCATATGGCCCTAGACATGCTTGTGAAGCAGTGACGTTCTACGTCTCGAGAGCCGCTAATAGCGAGCTCTAAAACGTTCTTTCTCCGGTAATTTTGAAACGATTCGAGCTGCTCTCGATAGAATGAACGTTTCCCACTCTTGGTGTAGTCGATATATGCGGCCGCCGCCGTGAGGACTGAAATCGCCTGTTTTCCAAGGAGACCGCAGGCGAAACTCGAGAAGCCGCCGAGGCAAAGCCAATAAGGCCGCCAGACATGTCGAAAGGAAGCCTTGCTCAAGAACTGCTAGCGCTGCGTCTGCCCTCACCGACGGCTTATTGGACGAGTCTGCGTTCATTCTGGCGAGTCTGCAATGCACGGCCGTCTTCTCAGCGTCTGGAGACTATCTCGCGTGTCAGCAAGCGCATACAGCTTTCTCATTTCCCGCACCGTTTTCGTTTGCCCGTTCAACGCGCGAAAAACTGAAATTTAATTTATGCGCTTAAATTGTAGCCAATTTCGCGAACGCCCGGAGGTTCAATCAGTTTCACATCGACTCCAATGTCGCTAACGTCGTTTCGACGTCACTGCTGACGTCAGAATTCTGTATATGACGAGACGAGGCTTGCGAGACATCCCTCAGTCTAAAGTTAATATATTTGGCAATATCGGAGAGGCAGCGCTATAAAGGTTTCTTCACATCAAGACGCTGTTCTTTGCATGCTTTATTCACCTTCGAGGCTGCTCAAGGAGCGATGAACGAAGCTGAGATTCCGGACCGAATGATCATGTAATCTCAGTCGACGAGTGGGCTACGTGTTTCTATGCGTGCTCGACTTGTGCGAACGTGTGCACCGTGGCGTAATACACGCGGTCTATGTTCTGTATGTCTATCGAACTCGGAAAATAAGTCGCGAAGGAATGTCTTCGAGGAAGGACTGGCCTATACGATTCCCACCGGGCAAACAAACCTTGTTTTCCTTGTGGCGTTACACGCGTTCGCTTTTGCCGCAGCAGCACGTAAGCACTTGTCTGCGCCGAACTGCCTTGAACCCCTCTGTCAGTATGACGAGAACGCATTCCTCACCCGCGGTCAGCGGAAAGAACTGCTGACGTGCGCGTGTCACTTTTGAAACGCGCGTTCCATCGCCGACACACACAGACTCTCACCTACGCAGGAGCAAACGGCGGGAAGAGAAACACAAAGATTCTATCCGGATGCTGTTCAACTTTCTCTATAGCTGCGAGCACCCGCTGCTGCTGGCAATGGTCGTACTCGAAAAAAAGATAAGATGAAGCCGCGGTGACAAGAGGCAATGCCCGTCATTTTGCGCGGGTTAAAGCGTCGACACGTTCCGGAGTGGAGGGGGTTGCGGAGATTGACGGCGCGCCAAAAGTGCGCGCGCGGTTCTCTAACCTGCGTTTGACTGGGGGGCTCTGCTCTGGGCGAAGCACTCTTTGCCGAAGGTGCGATTGTTGACAGCGTGCGTCCAGTCCAGCGTTCGTGTATGCACTTTCGCGCGCTCTGTCGTTCCAAAGTCCCCCTCGGTAAAACCTTTCGCTGTAGGATCGAGCCAAGAGCAAACAACACGGCTTCGTCTGTACGCGATCGCGCCTTTACCTAGTGGGGACGTCCAGGCGCGGTTCTTCCCCCTCGCTCTTTTCTTTTATACTATATTCATCTTTGTTTCTTTGTGTTTCTCTGGTTGGTGCGCCCGGCTTCCAATCCGTCTTGCGTACCGTGCGCACACCAGACGTCGTGCACGAATAATCGGCGAGGTGTGTATACAGAAGACAGATACGTTTGTCCACCCTATATTTCAATAACAATGGAGGCATCGAAGACTTTGTTGTTGTTGCGGTTGTTTTTCCGCACGCACGGGATTGGGTGTCTGTAGAAACTTCTCGCAGTTGTTTCCTTTCTCCCGCAGTGCGTCGATTGTTATTCTCCGGTCGTCCCAGATCGGCGACGCTATAATGCGGCTGTCTGGAAAAAAAACACCGCGGCGACATTCGCTCCGGCCATGCAAGGACGCTGTCGGCAGTTTAACTGATCGGCATTTATTGAGGCCGGCTCTCTTTTCATTCTTTTTTTTTTACTTTCCGAATGTGCGGCTGCCGCCGCCACTTCGATTTCCTCGCATTCCACGGTGGCGCAAAGCGCACATATGCCCCCAGGCAAGGACGCTCCTCGAGAGGCGAGGGCCTCGGGTTGCTCACTTGCTGTGCGTGCAGGACTGTCTCGTGGCAAATCGGGGATGAACGAGGTGCGGTTTCTTTTATGGCACGCATTAAAGGGACACTGAGGACAAACTCCATCGAGTTTTTTTTTCTCTTTTTAAAGTTGGAAAGCTCCGGCTCTCGTGACTGTGTTGTCGTTTCGGCTGGAATTCGCTGTTTTCTTTCTGAAAAATTTCGTGTAGAAGTTAAAATTCCTTTTTTTTTTCTAACGCTGCGATTCAATACTCGCGACGTTGATGATGACGCCGCCGGTTTACTTCATTTAATTATCCGAGTTTATTTTTTAGTTTTCGTCCAAACTGTGCGTGATAAAAGTTGTATTTAACATTCAGATGGATAAACCTTTTCTGTTCTGTGGGTAAGAAAAAATGCAGTCTGTCATCACAGCAGAGTACTGGCGGAGGTGCGCATTGGCAGAGCGATATTTGTCTGATATTTCGCTCTTTACTAATAGCGTAAATCCGATATCCGAATATATTGCGGTAATCAAGCCCGGATATATCGAACGCGCATATATCGAATTATTGCTTATACCGAACAGTCAGAGCATCTGGTTGAAAATCTCCTTCAAAAGTGTAGCACTAATGTTCGCATTTATCTAACTCTTATTGGGTGGAACATTCTTCATATGAATGGCGTGCTGCATATCTGCAAGCGGCGCTTCTCCTAACTTTGCTCTTTGATCACCAATCTCGCGCGGACATTTCACTCACTGGCATCAGTGCAACGTATTTTGCTTCATGGTTACAGGGAAGCTTATCTAGTGCCACTTTTTATATATCGATTTATTCAAATATTTCGCGGTACCTCTCGAGTTCGAATTATCCGGCTTAGACTGTATATAGAGCTCCGTTTTAAGCGCAAA
Organism: Amblyomma americanum; assembly: GCF_052857255.1. Lineage (NCBI taxonomy): Eukaryota > Metazoa > Arthropoda > Arachnida > Ixodida > Ixodidae > Amblyomma > Amblyomma americanum. The sequence continues at coordinate 174,812,388 of NC_135500.1, read as the reverse complement.
TAACTTGTTTGCCATTAGAAAAAAGTCACCCGTCGATCTAAGCAACAGAAATTTGTTTTCGGGCTTCCTTAAATGTAAACTTTCTCTTACGAACCAGAAAATCTACGCGCTTGGAGTCGTGCGGCCACGGTGTCAGTTGCCGAGTTCTTTGTGGACGTGACCCGCAGTTGCATTTTTGCGTAGGGGCTGCCTGCGTTTAGAGCAGTAAATTTTGGCTGGGTCTCAACGTGTGTCTTCTTTTGCGGTGTGTACTCATTTTCGAGACTGCAGTCGCGTTGAAGGCTCGAAAATAACTTCGCTGCATGCTTGTACGCATATAGAGCAGATTTTAAGAAAAGAAAAGACAGATATATTTTCTTGTTCTTTGTAATTCTGAAACGGGTACCATTACAGTTATTTCTCCTCCGTGTTCCTGCTCCAGCGAAGCTGCATTTTGATATCGAACCACCGCGCGCTGGCTGCATTCACCACGACGCCGAAAGCTTCACGCTCAGAATACAAAATAACACTTTTAATTGTCAGTCCAGCGCGCTATCTGCCGTCCGAAAAGGGCGATGCAGTCGTGTGCGCCCATTATATTCTCGTTGTTTACACGGAGGCATCGAGTGTAAGTACTTCCTCGTGCCGTACGCGTGCTCGCCGCCCTTCGTCGTGGTGATCGTCGGCTCCTGTGTACGTACTCCTCCACGGCGCTTCCTCTTCGGAACGCGGCCATCCGCCCAGGCCTGTCTGGCCTCGCGGCGCTCATCGCTCATCGTCCACCGGTGTCTAATTGAGCCCGAGATGCTGGAGCGAGGATGAGGTTGGTAATTAAACGCGCCAGCAGTGTTCCGTGTATTCCTCTTCTGGATATAAACGCCGCGCAGTTCGGCGCACTGTTCCCGATTTGGGCAGATAGACGGATGATTTCATCATCCTCATCATCAGCCTGACTACGCCCATAGCAGGACAAAGGCCTTTTCCATATCTCTCCAATTAACCGCCCCCCGCTACGCTTGCCTTCTCTTGCAATCCACTCCGTTACCCTTAAGGACCATCCTAAAACTTACAGCTTTCTATCCGTAGTTTCACTACATGGAGAGGGTGTGTGCCTTCGTTGTTAGATGACGCTGTGGCTCGATGGCTTCGGCGTTCGGTTACTGAGCCCGAGGCCCAGGGTTCGAATGCCGGGCCCAGTGGCTGCATTTCGATGGAATATGGATGCAAAGGACACCCATGTGTGCTGTGCGATATCAATGCACGTTAAGAAATCCCCAGGTGGTTGAAAATAATCCGGAGCCCTCTACTATGGAGTCTCTCACATTCCATATATGTATATTTGCAACTTCAAACCCTCAGCATGTTATAGCATTCGTTCTCAACGCACTTATTGCGCAGATAAGCAAAACCGTTTTTTTTTTGTTGTTCCTCGGTGTTCAGAAAAGGATACGCAATGCGATGATCGCCAGGTACCATGGTTTTCTCCTCCCAGCTCAGTCTTGTGTTTCTATTTCTGCTTGTATACATTTGCGATGAAGAAAGCCAGAGAGGACGTGACGAGAAACCGCACAGCAGACATCAACGTCAGTACACACCAGTGACACAAACGCGACGGCTTTGTGTTTATCGTGAAAAGTGTTAACACAGCCTTCTCTAAGTGTTAGCACATGCTTCTATATATATATATATCTTAAGTTCAGTGTGCACTGACGGTGAAAACGGGCCTGTGATAGCCCTGAAAGAGGCATGGATGCTGAGTTTATGCAGGCTTAACCAGAAAAAAAAAAAGGAGCGCCAAAACAGTGCCCTATGGGGGCGCGCGATTCATCACAGAACCATGAAATTCCCTCTGCGTCGAAGGCCTCGACAACACAGCCAATCATCCAGAGCAAGGAGCTCCGGAAACAGCAGCTAGCGGCCCGCGTGCCCTTCGTCGATCCTTTCCGATATCTCCTGCATGGTTTCGTCGCCTTGGCCCCCTCTCTCGTAGGTCTGGAGCCGCTTTCCGCTGTTGCTCAGCGCTCGGTACATCGCCGGTCTGCTTATGCCACCGGGCCTGGTGCTGCGTATAAGAGCGTAAATGTTACCGCACGCGCATTGCTCGAAGGCCGACGATCAGGCGTGAGCATTTTCCTTTTTGCTTTCTTATTTTCGGCAACGCAGTGCCGTTGTGCGGCTTCGTTAATGGCTGGTTTATTGGGGCGGCGAAGACTCGCGGATATTATCGACGTAATGAGCGATTAATGGCTGCAGTGTGTGCGGGAGTGGCTGCGCGGGGTTAGCAAGCGGAGCGTGTGTGCTTGTTTTCCGACAGCAGGAAAGACAGTTTGGCCATGAAGCGGCTCTTTTGTTTTCGTGACCGAATGCACGCAAATTGTCCGTCTCGTTTTCCGTACTGAGCTCTAAGCACGTTCCGCCCTTGTGTAAGCAGCGTACTCTCAAGCAAGTTCAGCGATGAGGCGATAACCGTCGGCGCCTGTATACCTCAGCGCTGCACTCGTACACTTGAACAGCACGTCATCGTCATCATCATCAGCAGCAGCAGCAAAACATGCGTCCACTGCAGGACAAAGGCGTGTCCCACTCACCTCTAATTAACCCTCTCCTCAGCCAGCTTGCAACCACCTTATCCTCGGAAACATTCTAACCTCATCCGCCCACCTGGCTTTCTGCCGCCCGCTGCTACGCTTGCCCTCTCATGGAGTCAATTCCATTGTCCTAAAGGGCCTATCGGTTATCCTGCCTTCGCATTACGTGTCTATGCCCACGCCCATTTATTCGTCTTGATTTCAATTAAGATATCATTAATTAACTCGCGTTTGTTCCCTGAACAGCACATAGTGAGCAACATACAGTCGGAGGTATCGCGTTGCGTGCTCGTGTAATTTAATTGTCAGAACACGGGATACTTTCATTAACTGCTCATGACGAAGAAGGAGCTGATGCAAGAAGGCGAATAGGACGTAAATGAGCGCCCTGCAATGTTTATGTTAGCTTCCACAGAGAACAGTGACAAGAAACTTTGGTATTCGGGCAGACGCATACAGAGAACCGTACGTATTTTCTTCTGGGTTGGCGTGAGACTCTCTCCATTCCTTCGCACGACGCAAAGCGGTGCACCAAAAAAAAAAAAATAATCGGGCTCAACCGGAAAGCGTTTCATTCTTCGCATACAAGGGGCGTTAGTGCAGTCAGAGATCTAAGGGTTGCTACACAGCTAAAGCGGCCACACCCATCTGGGACTTGCAGAAAATTTGAAATGGTTGAAAGCTTCAGGGAACAGCAATGAAGTGGGAGGCATTGTGCAGCGAGCGTTAAAGCGCACTTCGCTTCTGCCGGGCTGTTTTAGCACCGTTATCAGAGATCATTTTAGCGCTGTCAGCTCTTCTTGCCCTTCGTGCGACGAATGGGTGGGCAATAACGCGCACAATCTGTCCTGTTAATTCATGGACCACATGTAAACAGAACGTGCCTTTTCGTTAGGGACAAAAATAGCACCTCGTATCAGTAGAAGAAAAAAAAAAGAATATGTGGTGGCTCAGTTTTCTGCGCTCTCTCCTTCTGTGTAGAAAATTTTCGCTGCGACTAAAGCTGACGTTAAAATAACAAAAAAAGCGTTCACGGCAGCGACACGTGACAGCCACCGTCGCCGCATACCAGCACTGTCGCTGGCGGCAAACAAAACCGTTACACGTGAAGCGCGAGAGAAAATACGCTTCATCCGCAGTGTGCGGATAAAGCAAACTGCGTATGCGCAGCATGCATTCTTTTTTTCCGTTCCATGTCCGGCTTGTTTCCGACACGTGCTGTGAACCCCAAGGGCGCCTCTACGAGGGCCAAAATGGCCACCGACGATGCGTCGCTTTCAAGGAAAGGCAACGCCGCCGAGTCAGCAGCAAATTACCGCCAAGGCGAAAAAAATTTCATCGTACTCTGCCGACCCTCCTCCAGCGCCTGACATGCGGGCCGCAGCGTTGTGGTGTTCCTCGCTCACTCTCCATGGCAGCCACGCTGCCGCTGAACACCGCGAGTTCCAGCTCAGAACGCCGTCTCTTTTCCTTCCGACTCCGTACAGCTACAGGCGCGCTCCAGTGAACCGCCGCCTTCCGTCCCCTCTCGTCCGCCGGCGGCATGAGCGCGCACGCGGACGGGTCGTTTGCGGAGCAATTCGTGACCGGCGGATCACGGAGCGCTGTCGTCATATCACAATGGCCGGCCGCGGCACGGCGTGTAGCAGAGTGATGTTCGAACCGGCCACTCGATACGTGGTCGCGGCGGTTTCGTGACGACTTTGTCGAACTGCCGAGCGCGCAAGCCCGCGCGCCGCTCTGCTCTCCGCGCTGTTCTGGTGACCTCTTGGGCTGACCTCCACAGCGCCGCGGTGGTCCGCTGCTGCTTGTTCGCCCGTCAGCGCGGGGCGGCGACTTCCTTCTTTGTCTTCGTTTGCCCGATCAGCGCTCGTCCGAACGGCCTGCAGATCGCCCACATGTTATGCGCGGTTCGGAACAAATCGCTGTCTCCACTGCCGCGCGCGCGGCCGTTCTGTTGGCCCCGATACCTCACTGCGTCGTGGTGTCTGCGTTCGGAGGTGGCCCCTCGCAACTTCTCTGTCCCGCGACGCGCCACTGCTGCGAAGAGTCATTCGCGACGCTCCCTCGGCGTCGTGTGAAGTGGCCCTTCTGACCGAACGTGGTCGAATGCGCTGTTCCAGGTCGGTTGGGCCATCGGGCCGCCCATGGCCTTTGACATTTGTCTTCGAGAGCGACATGTGACAGGGAGCTTGCAGGACCTCACATTCGCCCGCCGGCATTGTACTCCACCCCCCCCCCCCCCCCCTTCCATGTCCCGAAACTCGAGCCCGGGCAACTGGTCCCCATCGTCACACTGTCGTGTGCAGCGCCGACAATCTTGGCACAGGGGAGTGAAATCTAAGATATAGCTGTCAGAGCAGTGTTGTAAACGCTTAAGACATTCACTACCGGCAGCGACACTTCGATGGTGCGAGGACGCTACGCATGATTTACTTTTTTTTCTGGCGTGAAGCTTCACCTGGAACAACGTATTTTCCCTCTCTCTCTTGTGGTATTTAATGTAAAGGCCCTGTTCTGAGTGAGTCAGGTCATAACTTCGTCAGAAAAACTGCGCCCAGTCGCCGCGCGATAGGTATACGATGGCTACTCAGCAGAAGGGTGCCGGTCAGTGTCTCGACCAACTGCCGTGTGTCGTGACTCTTCGAAATAAGCAGGAATTTTGAAAATCGTGAAATAATCAAGAGCGGCCTGCAGACGCTCTTGCAAGTATATCTGTTCAGCGTAATGTCATTACGATGTGGTCATACTGTAATTGTTAGTATTTCTAGCATGTCTGCCGAATTCCAGGAGCATCGAGGTAATAATAATAACAATAATTGGTTTTTGGGGAAAGGAAATGGCGCAGTATCTGTCCCATATATCGTTGGACACCTGAACCGCGCCGTTAGGGAAGGGATAAAGGAGGGAGTGAAAGCAGAAAGGAAGGAAGAGGTGGCGTAGTGGAGGGCTCCGGAATAATTTCGACCACCTGGGGATCTTTAACGTGCACTGACATCGCACAGCACACGGGAAAAACGCAGCCGCCGCGGTCGGGTTCGAACCCGGGAACTCCGGATCAGTAGTCGAGCGCCCTAACCACTGAGCCACCGCGGCGGGGTCATCGAGGTAAGCAGAACTCATCTTCAGAAGACTAAATAAAATCTTTGAGATTGTTTTCTCGCCAGTTTTTATCGCTGCCAAGTTTCTCCGGACGTTGACATCCCGTACCATTCAAGCCTGCAAAGCTCTAAAAGCACCTATTCGATCCAGCTGCCGCCGTTACACTTTTCGTGCATTTGGCGACACACTGTAAGCCGTCCTGGACCGCGTCGGGTGTCTAGTTCCGGCATCTATCTCCCACACTCCACGTCCATAAGAAACGAGGAGTCGACCTGCAAATCGCCGTTTCGTGTTCCCACCACGGGCAGAGAAACAAAGGGCGCGCGAGTCGCTGCGCGTTTCGGCAACACTACGGCAACGCCTAACCACAAAGAATGGCCCAGCGCGCATTCCTCGGGGTTGCCTCACGCGGCCGCGGCAGCCCGAAGGCTGCAGCCAGCTCCATCAAGCTCCTATCGCCCGAGCCGAGATGGAGTGAGCCGTCCTCCCGTAACGACGCGGTTCATATTTCGCCCATTCCTCAGCTACTGAGCCCCTGCAGACCGATGGCTTCTTTTCAAGAAGGGCACAGTTTAGTGTCGACGCCCTCGCTACCAGGGGGTGATGCTGCTCGGCTTTTGCCGTTTTGCCGTCGTCGAGGTGCGCGGCGGCGTCTCTTTTTCTCTGCAAGCGCCCGTGTCGTATCTCTGCCCCGCTTGTGGAGTTACCTGGCTTGTATAGCGCTCGCGCGCACAGCGTACAAGCTGCGGTTCGTTTAAGGAGAAACATCAGTTGCGGGGAGAGAGAGAGTGCGGGACGTGGCGGTCACGTTTGAGGTCGCATCGGCCGCCGCAGACGCACGAGGCGGGCAACGGTCGGCGCACGTTCGAACGTTCGTCAGCGGCGGTGGTTGCGGCAGCGTTTTCTCCTTTAGGGTGAATGTGGACCACTCGCTCTCCTGGCCATGCCGGCGAGCAGAGAAAGCTGGGGCCTTCTTACGACTCCCTTCTTTCTCTCTGCATATCCTTTGCAACAAGTGCTTTCTATTCGTGTTCTCCCCGCCGAGCATGCTTGGCGCAGTCACGACATGGCTCCGAACGCGCGCCGCACAACGTGAGCCAGAGTGGTACACGTCGCTGCGCCAAAGGAGAGCTGCTCCTGTTCGGACCAGAAAAGGATTTGCGCCGAGAAGAAAGAGACGCAGAAGAACGGCGCGACGAGGAAAACAATGATCTCCTTCTTTACGCAGACGAGGAGAAAAGCAGGCGCGAAGCGCAGCAGTATATTTTTCTTAGGACGTTCTCCATAAACCAGCTAACGTGCCGCGTATGCATCAGCCGCCCTTCGGCCGAGAGGCGCAAATAAGACTAGGCGCCCCTGAGCTGTGGGAGCGGAGGCGCGTTCGCGCGGGACTCGGTCATCAGTGAAAGGAGGAGGCGGCGTGCAGCGCCTGTCCAGCACTGCGTAGTAGCTTTGTCTCGCGCATGACCCAGCTACCTTCTTGCATGCGACGACGTTATCCTCGAGTTCGTCGTTCTAGTGAGGCGGGACCAGATGCACCTCTGCAGTGCGCGCCGCGTTGTCCAGTGCTTTTTGCTAATGACCTTCACTCGAATACAGCTTTCCTCAAAAACTGCGCTTTAAAACGTTATTCGGCGAAAACAAAAATTGAAGGAATCTGCTCGGGCCTTGCACCGTCAGGGGCAGTTGGACGCGCCCTGCTGTTGAGTATTCGAAAGACGAGCACCATTCGCCTGTGGTCTGTCTCGTCATACGGTGTCCTCCTTCCATGGGTGTGAACTAGACGCCTCAGTGACCTACTTTGCTCAGTTGGGGACAGGGAGCAAGGACACATTTTTTCGACCGTTCATTGATACCTGAGGCCATTCATTCTGTTTGCTGACTGAGCGCTGAAGCGACGATGTGAGCGAAGTGCCGCACTCTCGCTGTCTCCATGCAGTGGCACCTCTGGTGTCACACATGTCAGGTCGGCACACCAAACACGCCGCTATAACGCAGCTCGATGCCGACTAGCCCATCTCTTCGATATCTAAAGGGCATCGCGCTGGCACTGTATTACCGGTCGTCCGCACAGGCATTCCATTACGGGCCCTCAGCACAGGAACTGCATTACCGGTCCTCCGCACATACACTGCATTATCGGTCCGCCGCACAGGTACTGCATTATCGGTCATCCGCACAGGCACTGCATTACAGGTCCTCAGCACATGCACTGTGATGCGTCGTCGGCAAACCTTGGCTTGACCACGTGATCACAACGTCACCTCACCGGCGGGCTATAAAAGGGGCTGCCTGAATAAATCGTTCCTTCTTGTTGTGTCATTCCTGCGTGATGCTATATTGCACACTGCATTACCGGTCCTCCGCACATGCACTACATTATCGATCCTCCGCACATGCACTACATTATCGGTCGTCCGCACAGGCACTGCATTACCGGTCGTCCGCACAGGCACTGCATTATCGGTCCTCCGCACATGCACTACATTATCGGTCCGCCGCACAGGTACTGCATTATCTGTCGTCCGCACATGCACTGCATTATCGGTCCTCCGCACATGCACTACATTATCGGTCCGCCGCACAGGTACTGCATTATCTGTCGTCCGCACATGCACTGCATTATCGGTCCTCCGCACATGCACTACATTATCGGTCCGCCGCACAGGTACTGCATTATCGGCCGTGCACACAGACACTGCATTACCGGTCCTCCACACAGGCACTGCATTACCGGCCCTCAGCACAGGCACTGCATTACCGGCCCTCCGCACATGCACTGAATTATCGGTCCGCCACACATGCACTGCATTATCTGTCCGCCGCACAGGCACTGCATTACCGGCCCTCAGCACATACACTGCATTGCCGGTCCTCCGCACAGGTACTGCATTATCGGTCCGCTGCACAGGTACTGCGTTATCGGTCGTCCGCACAGGCACTGCATTACCGGTCCACCGCACAAGCGTTCATAAACACCGCGTTGGTCTGATTAGAGTCATAGGAACACCGCTCATTGCTTTGTCGCAGCCCAGCGCGCCATTCGACCGGTTACAGCGTGGCAGAGTTACGTCGGATTGCGCAGTGGAAAGGCGCAGATCAACGTCTCACGAGAGGTGCGCTGAACACCGGCGCGCAGTGCTGTCCGCGCAACGAGCGGTAATCGAGTGTAATCCCGTAGATTCGCGACGGTCCGATGCCAGCAACAGTTGTGGAAAAGGGGGGGGGGGGGGCGTTGTGGCCCGTCCCCGAAATACACTGACCCGCTCCGGCAGTGCGTCTCGCCGGTTTTCTTCGCAAGGAGGCTCCAGATTGACTGCCGCGCGCCGTCCACAGCAGAGACGCTGGGAGCGTGCGAAGATGAGCAGATAATGACAGTGTTGGCGCCACCCGCCGCCGCCGCTCGCACGCGTACGTCCACAGCAGCGCCTTAGAACAGCAACAGCTACATAAGCAGCTTTCTGCATACCCGAGCCGTCTCGCGAGGTTTCCTCTCTGCAAACGCGCGGCTGGACTTCCCACGCCTGTAGCCACTTTTCTGCAGCGCCGGTCTCAGCCTCCACGGCCGACATGTCTTTTCTTTCTTCTTTTCCAGCGTTTTCCAGTTTCTCTCCCTCACCTGCCCCTCTCTCTATCTCTTGGTTTTCTTCCTGCCTGTGATTATCCGCAGAATCTTTCCTTCTGTTCGTTTCCTTCCGCCAAGCTTTTCGCATATTGATGACGACTGGGTAATCCGTGCCTTCCAGCATCTCCGGAGCTCATATTCACTCACTTCACTCCTTTTCTTTTTTTCTTCTTTTTTCACTGGATTATCTCAGAGCAGTGCCGTCGTGTGTCTATCGGGAATTAGGGTCGTCCTTGCCGAGGCGCGCGCGCACACACAATGGCACTGGGGTGTAGCTGTGCGAAAGACAACGCGGCGTTAATAAGCGGCTCTCCGCATGCGGCCGCGACACGAAACGTGAGAAGACTCTCAAGACGCACGCGCGATTTTCGTTTTGTCTCCGGAGCCTTCGCCGCCGCTTTCTCCAGCCACCCAAGTGTCCCCCCACTGCGCCCGCGCGCTTGTGAATTCACAATGAGCTGGGCGGTGCATGACGTCCCCCCCCCCCCCCCTCCCAACCTCAGGTCACCGTCGTGGTTGATGCAACTCTCTTACACTCGGCGCCTCCATATAATAAGACTCGTCCGTTTCTCCTAATAGCCTTGGGTCGTTGCCCTTGTCTCCGGCTGCGTCATTGTCTGAAGAGGATCGAGTCATCGGTCACCATTGTGGACGAGCTAAGAGGCAAATAAGGCCAGCGGTTCAAAACAAAGGTGTGCCCGAGCACCCTTAAGAAGGGAGACCCTATTCGCCGTTTGCGGTCCATTGAAAGCATCATCCGTTGACTTTTTAAGGAACGGCAGCTGAAGCTTTCGCTTCAGTCATTCCTGGCACCCACCGCTCTTGACCCTACACATATTCACTCTTAGAGCACCTAAATGAGGTTACGGCACACCCCAGCGTGGTGGCGCATCGCTTACCCCTGAAAAGCGCTCAGCGCGCGAGCGTTTATCCCCGCTGCGAGCGGTTTTACTCGGGGACCGTACTGGTACGGCCTGATGCGACCTTGCTGCGTATTTGTCTCCGCGCTACCCGAAAGAAAGACTGCGCGCTGGCGAGAGATAAGGAGGCTGAGGTAAACTCTTTTACGCTGATGCCACGCACTGAGAAGTGGGCGCAGCGCCTCATACAAGGTCGCCGGGTGAGCGCAGCCCGCCACCAACGCGTACACGGAGACGCGCGGAGTAAGGAGCGCACAAATGGTGCGTATGTAAATTTATCCTTGTACCATATCTGACGTCGTCTCTGTCGAGTCGACTTTGTTTTTCTTCCTTATCACCGCGCGCCTCCAACGAGAGTCGCTGCGCGTGCTTTGTAAGCGGCGCAGCATCCCGAAGAGCTGTGACAGTTTCTTTGCTCGTTGATATCGGTCCCGCGCCCAGAGAGTGTGCTGGGACAGCGTTCAAAGCAGCCGTTCGTCGACAACGCCTCCATGGACTCCCCGTGTCTCAAAACGAGGAACGGAGCGTTCACTTATCGAGGCGTTGTACGACACGCCTAGCTCTGCGTCCGAGGAGCCAGTATAATTCAGTAAGCGCTGGGCGAGCGATAGCACGTCGTTTCGTGCACAGGTCTCCTAAAGTAGAATCATTTTCCCGGCGTAGTCTCATTTCCGTCTCTTCGCCGCATACTTCTACAGCGACAGCTGTCAGGGCAATGGTCCCTTGCCTAATTGTAGTAGTTGTGGACATTGAGCGTTCGTGACCGGGGGGCGTGCCTTGCATTTCGCCTCCATCGAAATCAAATGAGGCAGCCGCAGCCTTCGCTGCATCGGAGGCGGCTACCTCCCAAGTGGGAGGAGCAGAAGCCTCGCGGAAAGAAGCTGACTAGTCCGAGGTTACGAAAGTCAGCGTCTAAGGCAGAAAGCTGGGCTAGTTGGTGCTTAGATTCACAGGACATAGTAGTAGCGCTAAATAACAGGCACGAAAGGAGAGAAGACACACAAGCGCTAGACATGTGGGTTGATGTCTAGTGTTGTCTTCTCTCCTTTCGTCCCTGTTATTTAGCGCTAGTACTATGTCCTCTCTGTCAGAGTTTAGTCAAGCAGGACGGATCTACCTGCGAACATTCACGCAGTTGACTGCCACACCTGCTGCTTCATCTCTTCTGCCGCGTTTGCAGTCGGTTTCCGCACCGACTTGCTCCATTGTGGAGCGAACAGGCAGAACAAACGGACGGGCCGACAAGCGGCCGCTTTGGGCAACGCGGTTACGACCTTGACCGCGTGCTCTCACTGCCTGCTCCAGTTTCCCGCCCTGGCTTCCGCTGAAGCCGCTTCCTAAAGGGCCGAAGGGGACGGGCAGGTAAGGGGGGGATCGCTCTCTCGCGAGCACACATGCATGCACACACGAACACACAGATCGCGGACTGGTGGTGCGGCCGTGTTGTTGCGGCAGAAACGAGATCGCGCAGGGCCGCGAGTGCCGGGAACAGGATCGCGCGGGCCGCGAGGAATTTGCGCGCGCGGGGGCCCTTCTGCGCGCTTTTATTTTGCGGTCCGCCGGTGACCTTGAGTCACGTGACGCTCTTCCACTTGCCACAAGGAGTGTTCGCTGCGTGGTACGTGCCCGTGGGCGCAGCGCCTCCGCCGCCCTGGCTTCCGCGGCGGCATTGCGCTGACCCGTGCGACGCTTCTTCCCCCCTGCCGCCGTGGCTCTTGGCTGGCGCCGTTCTTTGAGTGGCAGCGGGCCGCTCTGGAATCTCCGGGATTTCAACATGACCAGGTTGATGCCTGGCGGGGCGGGTCACGTGTCATCCCCTCGCCGACGGTCAGTGCTTTCCCCCTCCTCGCTCTTATTTTTGTGTGTGGCAGCATCATTTCCGGAGTTTGCAACCTGCCAGCGACGAAATTGCATCCTGACGTGTCGGCGCTGAATGGCCGCGGACGGGTGGTCTCTTGCAAAGGCACAAGCCGTAGAGGATTTGGTTTTTTTTATTTCACTCGCTGAATTTTGTGACGCTGTTATTATCTGCCTCGGTGTTATGCGGTCTTGCTATCAAATTTAATATGCGAATTTGTAGGTAGTAAAGGCGAAACGAGCTTTTATTCTTTGGGATGTATTATACTGGTAACTATACTGACACGCAACATTGCAGAAGGACGTACTGTGATGGTGTGCTGCGAGATGTGTGTTGGGAAATGTTTCCCACCTCGGTTGATTTAAGGTGTGAGAGCGTGAGAGTTTTCAGAAATCCGTCTCTAGAAGCGTACTTGTGCAGTTTAGTGCTGACATCAGTTGACAGCGCCTCAGTGAGATGGTCGGGCAGGAGTTGCAGACTCGAGCATTCTCGGCGGATGCGATTGGACCGGCTGGCTAGTCAGCTGAAGACATTGCGTCCTTATCCCCGAATCTCTCATCTATATCCATGCAGTTCACCTACAATGCACGCTCCACGGCGGCGCCAAGCCACATACACCGCACAAGCAGTCGAGTTGCGAGCGCCCAGATGTGATCCACCTTTTGTCCTACGTAGTATACACGTAGACCACGACCACAACCGTAATCTAACCGCTTTATTTTTCCATGACAGTTATTTCTTTTTCTTATCCCCTGAGAATAGGTTGGAAACGATCGACCCTTCTTGAAAAGTGGGTAAGCCGGAGCCACGTCCCCGCATTTTTGCTATTGACGACGGGTTTGGCAGAAAGGAGAGTCGCGAGGCAGAGCCAAGAGACGCGCGATGCCCTCCCAACTCGGGGAAAAACAGTCGGGCCCCCAAGGACGACCTTTGCTACTCGAACTGCGACCACACGCGCCTGTGTGTGCCGCCGCTGCGACGATGGTGGCGAGAGGACGAATCGTCTCCATCGGTCGGCATTTCGCGGAGCGCACGTAGTACGTGACCGGCGGGTTAGCAGCAGGGGACGGGACTCCACCGTCCTTATCGCGGCCGCAGCCGCGACTGGACGGCGCTGCCTGCAGCGGTGATGGAGACGGCGCGAGTACTTTCTATGACCATGCAGGCACACTGCTTTTCTGCACTAGTCCAACGAAAACACAAAGCAGGGTTGTGTTGCTGGGAGTACGTAAACCCAGCAGGGGTGTAAACTTGCCGTGTGTATGGAATCACGCATGCGTCTTCTCAGGTTCCTTTGGGGATTGCCTTGTAGCCAAAGTTGCAAAAAGTAATTTGGTCAGTCAGGTTTGACGGAGTCAAAGCTCGTGAGTCTCCAATAAAAAAAAAAATAAGTAGGATGGCTACAATGCATGGAATAATGTGTGCGTGTGTTGCGTTGCTCTCTCTTCGACAAGCAGAACTGCGGGCTAGTTTGCGCGAAGTGTTAGAAAATAAATGAGCTTCTCAAGAGTTCAACATGCACGGAGTTCATGGACACAAGTGGCGTATACCACAGGCTGTCGCGTAGTGTATTGTACCTTTTCTGTACCTGCTCATCTCTTCAGCTGTCGTCTTTGTGGTATAGCCCCACATATGCGGGCGCAATATGACGGAAATGCACACGAGAACTTCTTGTTGGGCTGAGCAGCATGATTTTACCAAATCGAACAGGCGCGCGACATTGGAACACTGGACTACGAGAACAACGCCTAGTCAGGTCGCTCTGTATAGGGACACAATAGGAGCAGTCTTACGACAGCTCTGAGTCCTAACGTTATCTCCTCCCTTCGCGCCAGTGCGCCAGTGCCTCTTCCCTCATAAAAATGGTCTATAGACAGTCTATAAACTTTTTATAGACTCTCTTGCCTTCCTACAGATATTTTTTTGTCTATTCATAGTCTATATACTGTCTATAAAGAAAAGTTTACTAAAAGTGTATGGCCATAAATCTATAGATTGTCTATAGATTGTCTATAGCATTTGTTTTGCCTATAAACTGTTCTTTAGGATTTGCCTATAGACATTCTATATAGACCTTATAGACAGAAGTGTATGGACAGTTTATAGACTGTCTAAAAATTTTCGAAGTGTTGGCGCAAGAACGCCACAGACTGCTTGGTCAAGATGTCTCCCGGTTGTACTTTATGATTCGAACCAAGGGACTTCCGGTGAGGTATTGGCCAGGCAGTAGGTCTGAACTGCATGCCTCCCTTCGCAGAGGCCGTTCGAGAGCTGTGTTGTCGGAGAAGCTGCTCACCTTGGTGCGCATGCGTGGCCACTGCCGTCCAACTGGGCACGCAACTCGATCATGCGAAAGGGAATTCTTCGCGCGACGGAGATGATCCTCCTGGTATAGCCTTGCGCGATGCTTGGCTGCGGACCTCGCCGTTGAAAGAGGCGGCGTGCAGATATATTGCGCCTCGTGAACTCGAGTTGTCGGGACCTTGCGATTGCTTTTCCTGCGTCTTCTTTCCCTTGAAGCATTGTCAGGGGGGCATGGCAGTCTCATTAACGTTCTCGCGCAGGTGAAATAATGAAGTTATTGGCGAATGACTTTGTCTTCCGAGCCTTGGGAAAGTGCGTTGCTCGCCCCTCGCGACCTCAGATTCGAAGCCTATTGAGGTGACACATTTTACCCAGCCTGGCGCTCTACTCAAAGCGAGCTGCCATATTTAGCTTAACGGCACCGCTAAAATATTTGAATCCACTCTTAGAGACGCCGCGGCTGTTCACTTTTTATGTTCAAAGCATTCTTTCTAACGCCTATAGCCTCCCTATGTTCCTCTGCGCTCAGTCCTCCTTGGTTTGTGCTCCTGTTTCGACAGCTGCAGGCTGCTAGTTCTCAGAAGCTAACGCATAAAGTTGAGCCTGCCTCTTCAGGTTTCGGCGCACAGTACTGGCGAAATTTGGAAGAATCACTCTGATGGACGGATTGCCAGCACAGCCACTACGTCCCTGGAGTTGGAAACTCCGGCGATTTAATTCGTTACTGTCAGTCAATTCCTGTCACTATGCGTCTGTCCAGTAAGACATGACTCGAATTCATATTGGGGCATATATATGCCGGGAAAGCTAGCCAGAACTTGGCGAAATACACTCTTCTCGTTCCTTCCATCTTGTTTACAAAGTTCGAATAAAAACACATTTAAGCAGCGCGTACGCAAAGGCAATTAATTCCACTGCTCTTAAGACCCTGCTACCGCCACTGAACTCAAATGCCTCTCAGGAGATCGTATTCCTGGGATATTATTCAGCTCGATCTAACAAGGTCTACCGTCAATTTAGGTGCGACCTCTTTGCGCAATCAGTGAACGGTAAGGTCGCGCAGCAAAAGACTGGGCTGAAGGAACTGTATCTTCCGTGAAACAGAGAGGGCAATGTCTGCTCTGAGCAAACATAGCCTTGCGTTCTAGTACTGAATCGCACTAGAGTGGCGAACAGTATGCCAGACTGCACACAAAGTCTCTGCTTGCTCGCACCAGCCAAAATTATTTGCATTTCAGATTTGTTGGCACGCATCTCCTGGCCTTGAACGTATACGGTTCGACCTAAGATAAGGTCTAAGTAGATCTGGAACCATTAGATGTCTCAGGAGTAGGAGAATGCCTTGCCAAATAGCCTAGGCCACAGTATTGGGAACAAAAGACTGGGGAAACAGTATTTTGTGGTATCGGGAAATAAAAGAGCAAAAGGGAATTAAAAGATTGACACACACGCGCGCGCGCGCGGTCTCGCATTCTGCAACTTCCAATGGAACTCATTTCTGTTCACGTCTTTGCAACCATCTTTTGCGATATTGTTCGCTTCACAACGTCTGCGGCAGTTCAAAGATTGGAGCAAGAAATATATACGGTTCATATATACGTACATATATACGGTGCACGTATACACGGTTTTTAATCTTTTTTTTAATCATGTCATCTTTTGTTTTTCGGTGATCGCGCAGCATCGCCCTGGCTTAACCCAAAAGATTCGAACAGTTGAAAAACTGAATTCAACTGCAACTCTCGGTTACCTCATGTATCTAAACTGACGGCGAAAAGCTGGCCGGTGTTCAAAAACAATATCCCAGTTCTTTTTTTTTTTTATCTCGAGGCGGCCGGGTGTAGCAGACCTTCATAGCGTCGTCAGCTGTGCGCAGTGCATTTTTGTGTGTGTTACAATCTCAAGAAGTATCCCGAGCAAAGCCTTCACAGTGGTAGGGCCTTGAGAAGGCCGGCCGTATCCGCTGCCTCATGTGACAAACTCTCCGTGTTCGACAGCCACCGCGTCCGGCCGTACGTGACCACGGCCAAGGTCGCAGCGGTCGATGCGCGCAAGCACCGCGCGGTGCATCGCCACAGCATTGCATCTCGGCACTGTTTTGCGCCGATGACCGCGCGTGTGGCCTATCCGCCGGCGGCTGTCTGGGAATTCCCTCTGGGCTCCCCGAAGGAATCCAGTCGCGCGAACACATGCGCGCATTGAGCGGCAGAAAGGACACAGGCACGGGCACTTGCTTTTTTTTTTCTTTCGTAATCTTCGTTTTTGCAGCCGAAGCGCGTGACTGTTCTTTTGAATGAAAATGAACAGGGTGTGTCAAAAGTGCCCAGGACACAGGGTCAGCTTTCGAGTCGTGAAGTGGGACAATTTAGGCAGCCCGGACCTCAAACCTCTGTAGGCAGTAGAAGTATTATTTCCACCTCTGAGAAGCTTTAGCTGAAGTGCTAAAATGTACAGCTGAAAAGCTGACCTTGTGGAGGGGGACCGTTTGACCTGCACTTATTAACACGAAAGTCAGGTGCGGTTAAAGGTGTAGCTTGATGTTCTTAGTATGTCATGTCATTCATACTGCCACGTTGTATAGGCATTGACAGTTGTGGACGTCAATCAATCAGTCAGTCAATCAATCAATTAATCAATCAATCTCTGCAACATAGAGAGCTGTCAACATGGACGCGTGCGTTTTGATTAGCCGCCTCTAAAAGAAAAAGGGCCTCTACCAAGATGTCATATTTTATTACATATACTGGTTGGTCGGTGGTGTGGTGACGAGGAAAGGGAATGATAATAATAATAATAATAATAATAATAATAATAATAATAATAATAATAATAATAATAATAATAATAATAATAATAATAATAATAATAATAATAATAATAATAATAATAATAATTGCTTTTGGGGGAAAAGAGATGGCGCAGTATCTGTCTCACATATCGGCGGACACCTGAACCGCGCCGTAAGGGAATGGCTAAAGCGGTGAGTGAAAGAAGAAAGGAAGAAAGAGGTGCCGCAGTGGACGGCTCCGGAATAATTTCGACCACCTGGGGATCTTTAACGTGCACTGACATCGCACAGCACACGGGCGCCTTAGCGTTTTTCCTCCATAAAAACGCAGCCAGCGTTTTTCCTCCATAAAAACGCAGCCGCCGGAAACGGAAGGCGCAGAAACTGTTCCTCACTCATAGTGGTCACCTGGAGCCCACTCAAGGGAGCTGGGATAAATGATCGAGTGAGAGAACGAAGAGAGAGTCGCCGTAGTGGAGAGCTCCGGATTAATTTAAAACACCTAAGGTTCTTTAACATGCACTGACATCGCCGAGCGTGAAATCCACTGAGTTACCACTGCACCTGGCAGCTCGTACGGCAATCTATAGGGGATAAAAAATCATGACTCATCTTGCGAGGTGAAAAACACGCTGGCATCTGCGACCACAGCAGAGTTACATCTTGCAGGTTCATATTACTCTTGAGTCATTCAAGGTCGTACTATCGGCCACAAAAGTTCAAGGAATGCGTGTTTTAGGTGAAAAAAGATATTGTAGCACTCACGACCCAGCCGCCAGCTAACGTTGCCAGCTGATGGAGAATGAACGTTCGCGCACACCCTCAGAAATTTCAGACGATTGGCATGCCTCGCTGTGTCGGAATAAAATTTTTCCCGCACACCCGCATTCCGTGAACTTTTTTTTTTTTTGCCGATAGTGCATTGACTTTTGCAAGCCTAGCGGTATTTTCTTGGCCGCAAGTATATGACTCTAACACAGCCCATTTGCTTACATACTTGACTTAGCAAGGAGTGACCTTCCAAGGCACTGTACTACACTAAACCCATGCCTTATTTGACAAACACTGATAGAGCACACATTACGCTCGAGGCTAGTTAAAGTGAAGCCGCGTCGGTCGCGTCTTCGTTTGATCGAAGCAGCGCAGCTCGGACTCCAGCTCGTCCCACGAGCAGTATTCCTCTGCGACTTCAGAGTGTCGCGATAAATTCATCGCAGCGAATAATACGCATAACATTCCGGCGAGGTTAGGTGCCGGGCCCCGGGGGCGGTCACGCGTTCGCCCCGGTGTTGTCCTCGAAGGTCCGGGGCGAACGTCGCCGCAGACCCGGTCGCGCATCGCATTGCGCAAAGCTGGTAAAGCGGTCAGCCTCGCTTCCGGAACGCACCACACAGTGGCATCGCCGACATCGATTTGGATTCCAGGACGCCGGCTCGGAGGAACGGGTTCCTTTATCGCTTTTAATTGGCGCGAGCGGCGATTGGCATCGGCCGAGTCGGATGCGCTCGGCGATCGGTCTTTCGCGCAAATTCGGACCGAGGAGGGAGCGAGGCGCCGAGGCGTTCGCGCACCACGTGTGAGGTACGTAGTACACCCGCGGATAGCTAATATCTCTTCGGGGCGGCTTGTGGGCTGTTCTTCGGTCACTGGACGTCCTATCCGTCCTAGGCTGTGCCGAGAAGACCGAGTTTGCTCACGACCTGCGATAAGGGGAAATCCAGTTCGATGATACGCCTGCAATCGCGATCGCCACTGGCCCCGTATGGAGATCAGTGACAAATAAGTTTTGCGGGAGGATCGTGCTTGAATTTGTGCTGAGGAGATTTCGGGGCCCAGATGTCTTTCTGCGCAGATCGTGGAAACGGCTTGGCCTGTGCATGCAGTCGAGGCGACTTTGTTTGCGCATACATGCGGCTACAGTGACAGCCCTTAATGAATGAATAATCACCCTGTTCCAGTATGTTAATCGAACCACTTCTCGAAGCAAGCCGATCTTAGTCGATGTAATCCGCGTCCACGCGAACTCTTATAGTCGGTTGTATCTGATAGGGACGCACCTCGTCGTGCACGCTAGCGCTCAAAAGATGCAGATTCTCAGTTTTTAAGAACGTCTTCCGCGTCCGAGTGGCATCCTGCGATGCCGAGTTG
Source organism: Amblyomma americanum (assembly GCF_052857255.1). Lineage (NCBI taxonomy): Eukaryota > Metazoa > Arthropoda > Arachnida > Ixodida > Ixodidae > Amblyomma > Amblyomma americanum. The sequence goes on along the minus strand of NC_135500.1, from coordinate 174,793,076 downwards.
CCCGCAGGGGCCCGTCCTTATAACCCCATAACCGGAAGTGTATCAGGTTGTGTGTGCACGTGTGTTCGCGTGTGCAAGCCGTAAACCGTCGTCGCGAGCCGTTCGCGCCTTACGCAATCCCGCATCTTCTCTTTCCTGGTCTCGCAAAGACGGCGTTTGCGTTGCGCGTGTCCCAACGAGCGCGTCCGAAGAGTGTCGACACACCGCGAGGGCCGCAATTTGAGGCAATCGTGTTTGCGACCACCGCTGGAGACGGGGCTGCGGGCACTGCGCGTCCCCTCGCTCGACGCACGCCAACTCGGCTTATCGCTCTCCAGCAGGACCGTGTTTCGCTCAGATTTGCTGAACGCGTACACAGTTCCTTCTTTTTAGTTGGCGAGCCGCGAAGGGGAGAACACGTGGGAAGGAAAATGGCCGCCTGCGCGGAGGCAGCGCCCCCCTGCGTGCTCCGTTTCTGCTGCTGTGTGCCGGTGCGCCGTGACGCGGCCGTGACAGCTGCCGCTGCCGCGACTCTGCGCACAGCCCGGCGCTTTAGGTTTCCGCTAATTCTTTTCCTGTCTTCGCACGGCCGGGCTGGCCAGCTCTCGCGTGATTGACAGCTCGTATAGCGAAAGAATGGGGTGAAGGCTCCGTTATTCGTTAAACACATTTTTTTCTCTTTTTTTTTCGTATTGCCTGCCGGCGTCAGAAATCAATCAGAGCGTGTGTGAAGCGTGCGGCATTTTAAAAGAGAGCAAACAAGTTTGGAAAGAAAACGTGTAATTTTGTTGCCGCGTAAGTTCGTGGCGATGTGCGGCTGTATAGAGCAGGGGGATGTCGCGCAGCAGTAGTAGTAGCCTTCGCCTGGGCGGCGAACATCCCGGAACTCGGAGCGCACGAGGCCGTGCGGTGAGTGTCTGCCGTCTTTGGCTGCGGGCGCGTTGCATTAAAGCCGGCCAAGTGCGGTGACCAGCAGGCTCGTGAAGGAGGATTTTGCAGGGAGTTTCCAACGGCGCGCGCCTGTCAGTGTCAGAACGCTGCGGCGAAGGAAAATTGGATTATGCGCGCATCTCTTCTCCTACGGAGAAGGCTGTCGCTTTGGAGGAACGAACGCCGCCGCGGGTGTTTCGCAGGCGTCCGTCATCTTTTTTTTTTCTCTCTCTCGCTTTTTCACTGCCTCGGTTGAGCCTCCGACGATAGGTAACGTGCTCAACGACGGGCTGTTTCTGGACAGTGTTGCCGATGTGGTCCTGCGCAAGAAATTAATAAATGGAAAAAATATTATAAAAATGATGTTATGCGTAGAAAAATAACGAACCGATATGTGTAAACTAAAAAACAAAGTGTGCGGGAGGCAAATTAGAAGAGATACATGCCTTGTAAAAGACTCATGTGGTCTTTTCTTTGGCTGGTTGGCGTCATTTATTTCTACTTACTAAGTGTGACGAGGTATGAAAAGCGTGTAGTGACACAAGGTGAATATTCTCTCCTCGAAACAGCCCTGCCAGTCTAGACAAGCTGCATACTTCATGTTCGGCGCCTTATTGGCTAATGGAGCGTCGGAAGTGGAGTGCGTTAGAGCTGTGTATGAGTTGCCTCCATGTACAGAGTGTGCACACTTCTGGCCTAATGAGTCATGCTCCTCGATTGGTAGTAATCGAAACATTAAAAGACGCGCACAGACGATCGAGCAGGACATGCAAACAACTCTTTGTTCAGAATTTACGTACAGCATGCCCCGTGCGCCCATCTCTGTGTCTTTTCGTGTTGGCCCGGGTTCCGTCGTGCACTCTAAACACGAATGCAGTAAAAATGGAGCTAGCTGTGCTCTAACGCACTCCCTTTTATAAACGCGCAAGTGACATTGTCTGAGATGCGCGCTAAGTGGCGCACAGGTCATCGATAGTGAACTACTGGCACACAGACGCAATATAGAACAGTCGATGTCAGACGAATAAGATGTCCTGTGCGTGTTCATATAGACTGAAGAAGAAACAGCATTGTAAGCAAAGAAAAAAGGCCGCACCGAACCTAGACAGACAAAACACGTAAGCAAGGAAAAACTCGAACGAGGCTATCGCCCCCCCCCCCCCCCCCCCCCCTGACACACGCGCCTCTGGAATCTGCAGTAGCAGTAACTATTTAGGCACCAGTCTTGGCCATAATTTTCTTCCATTGTTTCTTCCTTATTTCAGAGAAGGCGAACTGGTAATGGCGCGTTTGAATCGAGTTTGACCAGTCGGGAGGCGGGGAAGAAGATGGCACAAAAAGTGCGAGAGAGAGAGAGAGAGAAAAGAATCCAGGCGTGAAAAAGAGAGAAGGGAGAGAAAGAAAGCCCACTGAGACGGCGGCAAGTTCATGTCGTCTTTGACTTTGGCCGCGTCTCTTCTTTTGTCCCCGCGCGTGTCCCGAATGCGGGGCCGCTCTGCTTTTCTGCTCGTCGCGCGGACAATGCCTCCGAGGTTCGCCGTGAGACTGGGACGCGAGGCGGCGCGGACACCGGGGCGGCCAGCGCCACCGTTGCGCGGTGGTATAGTGCCTTATCGGCGCCCGGTCATCTTCGCACCCCGCGGGTTCCTTTGTGGGGCGCCGTCGCTTTGCGTGTCGACGCCGCCGCTAAGGTGTGGAGGAGGAAGTGTGCGAATGCACGCAGCCTCTGGGAGCCGCCCCGTATCGCTTTGCACAACGCACGTGACTCCCGAAGCGCTGGTGGCATCAGTGGCTGCTGCTGCTGACCGCGAGCCGAACTGAAGTAAACTATTTGTAATCCGCCCCAACCGACTCGAATCGATTGTTATAAACAACAGCTACGATTCGTTAAACCACTTCGGGGTCAACAGTCGTCCACTCGCTGGTACCGATCGAGACGATGCGCCAGGCTCGTACCATGACCGGCATTGCTCTAGATAATAAGAGACTAGTGAGTGGGATGGCGGATAAAAGGCTCCACACAATCAGTAAACGACGCTACGTAAGGAGATGGGTGAGTTGAAGATTTCTCAATCTGGGCCCGGCGTTCTGGGACCTGCTGGATTGTTGGCCAGGCTCTAAGTCAACATTTCCCAGGTCATATGTGCCCACTTCGTTAGCTACGAATCACAGGACTTGATACTCGGAAGGAGACTACAGTGGCCACGTGGTTGAATCATGGCCACGGTGTGTTGTCTTATCATGGCCAGTCTTTAGGTTTGCCGATGACCTCCCTTCCACACACAACCCGGTGTGCACAATGGCCGACCAGAGGGACGTCGCCTTCAACTAGGGAATGGAGGCGACCTCCCCCGCTTCTTTTGGTAGATAAGTCCTTAATCATTTGTTTTATTCTCCCTCTCTTCCGTCCTTCATTTCTGTCCTTCGTTCTAATCATCCATTAATCTGGGGAGTTTACAAGAAATTTCTGTCCTTCTGGGAAGGGGAAGGACAGAAATTTATCGCAAACTCCTTAGGTTGAGGGAGGATGAGGCAACTCGTTCCTTTCTGCAAGCTCCAGATCTCTGTCGCCGCGTGCCTTTGCTTCTTAACCTTTTCTTTCTTTTTTTCTTCTCTCTGCGCGCGTGGCGGTCTGGTTTCTGGCGCGGGTAATAAAAAAGCAGCAGCGCGTGTCGAACGCGATAGATGAGAGCGGAGGAAAAGCGCCGCCTGGCGCATGCAAATGGGCCTCCGTCTACCGCACGCTGGCCTAAAGAGGAAAAGGAAACCGAAAGACAAACAGAAAAACTCGGGCAAAAGCAGAACGAGACCATTCCAGTGCTCCTTCATACCGCCCCTTCCGTAGCCGTGTCTGGGCGAAGCGAAGCCTCTCGTCGCCGCTGCAGCTGCCGCGGCGGAATACGAAGTTCGTCACGGTCCGTCAGACGCGGGCCAGTTTCCTCGCCTCTCGGACCCATTCCGCCGCTCCGTGGTGCAGGGGGCTTCGCTCGCGGACGTCCGTTGTCGTCGGCCGCTTTTATCCTCCTCTCACACTTTCTCCCTCGTCGCCTTGTCTAGACCCTCTCTCTTCGTTACTCGTCCGGCTATCCGCCTGTTGGAAGTCGTTGATGAACTTCTGCGACCCAAAAGTACGCGGAGACACACTGGAGTAGACCTCCACTATGCTAACACTTACTATTAGCTAGCACAAAAAGTCGACGGGACAGGCGCCCGGGATCAGCCTATCTCCGCTACGCTGAAGACTGTCGAGACGAGAGAGACATGCTGGACCGGCGTATGTCCTGTCAGTCTTTCTCTGGTCCATCGTCTTTCTGCGAGTTTATGTGCCTGAGGCAGTCTACGCAGGGTAACTTAGGGACGGTGTACTTTTTGGCGCCTTTTGCAAACGAGCAAGGCGACGACATCGTTCGCAATAGCCGGCATGGGCTACCACAGGCCACAAGGCTCCGGATTAACTTCTGCCACCGGGCGTCCCTTTCCGAAAGGCAAAATTATAAGCACGCACATATAAGAACGCACGAAGCTCGCCTCCTTCGGAACGCTGCCGCAGCGGCTACAGGTATTGAACGCAGCTCACGTTCAGCAGCAAACCGACAGCTGCGTAGTTATTTCTGTTTCTTCATTCTTTTCGCTCTTTTTAAACCCGCACGATGCATTTCTATTCTTTCAATTCATTCGCGTTCGTCCTCCTTTTTCCGATGCAAATGTTTTTACTGCATTAGGTCGTCGTGATAAGGAATAAACCATCACCATCGAAGCAGCTCGTGGAACGTTTCACTTGCTGAACCAGGAAAGACAGCGTCCTTGCATCGCTTAGTGATCGGCAGTGAAATGGCATCTGCTCGAGAGGCAGGTTCTAAGGACTGTAAGGAAGGAAGTTGCCTTCTCAAGCTTGCCGTGATGGCTATATACGTATACTATAAAAATACTGCCGGTGCTTGACGTGCTCTGACCAATGCGTGTGGAGAGGCTGCGGCCTCACTGTCTTAACGCATTCCATTAGAGGTAAGTACGTATTTACTAAGAAAAACAGTCGCCGATAACGCTACTTTTTTCCTAAGTGTCAGGGAGTGTCATACTTATCTAAAGAGACGCACAGAAGGCTACCCGTATACGCTTGGCATTTCTCCGCTGTTTGCTCGAGGAATCTCACCAACAAAAACATACACCGAACAAGAATCTAGAACGGGAAGAGCAGAGGAGGGAAGTGCACGGAAGGAGCAACAACAACAACAGCAGTGCCGAAAGCGAGGCGACGTAGAGAAATAAAAGCAAGTCTGTATCTCGCAGCACTTGAGCTCTCGTAAGCCTTGCGCAATCTGGCTCGGGCAACAGCAACGGAGGGCCATTTCCCGTTGCCACAAGTGAGCTGAGTCTATGCGCACCAGGCCATTCGCGAAGGCGTTTGGCGATGCCGCGATTGCTCCCTGCTACGTCGACCAGACGATATGTGTATGCGCACAATATCCGCCCCGGCTTATGCCTGGCGCGGTCGGTAGGCGCGGGTCAGGGCTAACGGAGCGGCCGGATATAGAAAGCGTCGGATCAAGGGCAGCTGAGCCTTGGAGATGCGCCCCTTTTAACAGTGCCCGTATGCGCGGGATTCTCAAGGCGCGCCGCTAATTAGAAGGATGGCGCCTGGAAGGACACATCCTTACTGCCGTCTTCCACGCGATGCGGGGCCAGGCCATCGCCGTACCGCGCTGTCCTTGTGCCTCTGCGCAGGGCAAGAACGGCAGCCCAGGTGTGTGGAACGGTCGTGCAACGCATAGCGTCAATAACAACACCTGCGGTTCAGAGCCGACTGCTTCCTTTGCCACACGGAGTAAAGCCTTCGGTACCCAGAGCTCGTGTTTCTTCCGCTCGTTTCCTTACGCAGCCAGCCTTGATTTATAAGGCTGCTATTACGTAGAGGTATTGTTCTCACTTGTTCCCAGGCAAACAGTCTAGTCTTTTTCCCGCAATTGACGTACACACACAATAACGAGGTGTTCCGCAGTGCAAAACTGCCCCTCGAACAAGGTATACTACACGGCAGTAACGTCTCTTTTGGCGAGACAATTTGCGTCACCTTTCCTCGAAGGGAGGTCACCCACTTCCAGTGGAAACTATAGCCACTGCTTCGTGGCGTCCCTGCATACACGTGCTGGATTGCGCTGGATTCTGTGCTCGTGGTCTACGGCTGAGTCGGTGTCTGGACGCCTTCCGCAGGGGGCCAGGGATAGGGAGGAAGAAGAGTGAGTGAGAGGTCACGAACCGCTCTTGACTCGTTCGCACGATCTGGACGAAAATGGCTCCGCGCCGGAGAAGGGGCGCCATTTTCTCGCCGCGTCCTCTTCGTGCGCCGTGTCTCGCGTGCCTTGTTGGATCGCGGAAACAGCGCTGACCCGGTGTTTTCACGCGTGCTCTCGCCAGAGGAAAGCGGAATCGAGGCTCGCTTCGGACCTTTTGCAGTCCCCGTGTGTGAGGCTGCTCCGTCTTCACGTGGACCCAGTGAACACGCACGCGGGGTATACAGTCCTCGAAGGTCTCACTGCTGACAACTTTCGGGCCAGAAGAGTGCCATATTTGTGCTCCTTAAGGCACCGCAGCGTGCTGTTTGGCGCTTCGCGCTTGTTACTCTTTTTTTCCATCTTTTTAAAGCGATTCTTGCATCCACAGTATCAGAACAATGCCCGAAGTAGCTACTCCTTAACAAACTAAAGTTGAACCTCGTTGTAACGAAGTTGAAGGGGCCCGTCGATTACTTTGTTATAGCCGTAGCTTCGTTATAGACTGTGTTTACCGAACTTTCAAAGGGAATCGTCATCAATTCGTTATATCCAATATTTCGTTATAAACCGTTTGGCTATAACGAGATTCAATTATTGCTATATAAGCACACGCTACGATTTTGCACGCAGCGTTTGCGTTCAAGTCCTGGCACATTCGCTTGAGGCGCACTGGCGTAATTTTTTATTAATTTAATTTGGAAGTTTTGTTCGATTCAGTCCGGTATTCAAAAGCTGCCACGTGTTTTTCGGCTGAACGCATGCACCGTATACAGTTGGTTTTCTTTCTTACTCTCTTCGTTGCTTCTCGCTGCTTCCAGCAGCTCACGTTCCTACAAACACTTTGACATTCAGCACACGGTAGAACGAACGTGGCTCTGCTTAACTTACTCTGCTTAACTTGTCCTCTTGGTCAAATGAAAAGTTTTGCTCCGTATGCCTTGAAGCCAGGGGCGGGTTTATAGATGTCTCTTAGAGAGGCGGTCTCATCTCCGCAATGCGTTTATGGATCTCTAAACGCCGAAAAAATGGGGTTCCCCACTGTTTTCTCATAGAAAATTTATCGTTTGGGGAGGCAGAATCTCCCCCCACCCCCCCACTCCCCCTTTCTGTCTTTATAAATCTGTCACTGCTTCCTGCAGCGGCAACGGCTCGCTTGGCTGCGAAAGGTTCAGCAGCGCGCAAATTCTAAGGAAACGGCGCATTTCCGAGGCTTACGTCTACCCGGTGCTGGCTTTTACGCCACAGAACTTCCGTAAGCACGCAGTCGTTGCTCATGATAGTGTGCAGCGCTCCTTTAAAACAGCTGTGCTTTCAAACGCAACGTCTGTGCCCAACCAGCTTCGGGCAGCGCTAAGAAACCTGTGCGCCTGGCAGAGCATCAGAAAATGAGCCGCGGAACGCAGTTTCTCACGCGGATACCGCCTTACTCGCACGTCGTAGGAGAAATAAGCTGCTTAAACATGTTTTAACACATCCCGCCTTGGCTATGGCATCTCGTAATAAATTTTGCAATAATGTATACTTTCATGACACGCCGCTGTATCTTTACGCTTGCTTTCTTGTTGGGCGACGTGATGGGCACGACTGGCTGCACTTTAGGAACACGTTGAGAGGCGCCGTCGTTAATTAAACAAACAAACTGTTTCCGCCGTTCGTCCCTCGAGGGTCGCTTCATTAGCATGGCGCGTTTGGATTATACGTCCCGGGACGCCTGGCGCGTCGACCTGTTTTCCATACGAATCCGGCAACGATTCGTCGTGGATCGCTCCCTCCGAGCGCGTCGAAGCGAAACTGACGCGCCCCTTGAGCCCTCTCCGTGCATGGACCCCGGCGGAACGGCCATACGTCACCGCCGAATTATCTGCGCTTCGCGATGACGTAGGAGGAGGCTATTAGCGACGCCCGCGCCGCAGCCTGTCCGCAGTTCCTGTTCGCGCCTTTCCCCCAGGGAGATGGATGAGCCTCTTCTATGCGGAGATGCCGGTCTCCGGTCGACTATGCACTGACCAACTGCGGTAGGCAAATCAAATTAAAATGAAAAATGAGCCAGCTATACTGCAGTGCGCGTGACTGATACATATGAAATTGAATTTAGCCTCCCCTTCCCCACCACCTCCTTACATTCCAATGACCAAGTGGGCCAGATCCAGTCACGTGAATACGCAAGTAACATTCTCGAAAGCGTGCACTCGCGATATTCTCATTGGCCCGTAGATGATCACTGGCGTCTTCCTTTGCGGCGTTCTGCGCAGCGACGCCGAGGTCATTAACCCCAGTTAAAATTCCACACAGCTTTCAACGTGACATGTGGAGCTGCAGGCAAGTATTTAATCACCTGCGATAGGATCGTCATTCTTGTAATTACTATCCACACTGAAGCATACACCATGGGAGATTTCCCTGAACACATGGGACTAGAATCGGCACACTACAGTGACCAAAACGTTTTATTCAAGGCTAATGTGTCGTTAATGTGTCCGAGAACCGTAAATGTTCTCACGTTGCAAAGAAAGAAACGAACAAAAAGGAAACACGAGGACGTATACTGAAAAACCACTGCAGTTAATAGTGATCGCACCTGACTTGAGTCCCACCCCTCCCACTTATTTTATTTTATTTTTATTTCATCCGTTTCCGTGCTCATTTCACGTTGCATAACCTTTACTAGCTCCTTAAACGTATAAAAAAGCGTTTAATGTGAACCAAGTTGTCACCTTTCTCTCCGTCGCCGCGGTGGCTGAGTGGTTACGGCGCTCGGCTGCTCACCCGAAAGACGCGGGTTCGATCCCGGCCGTGGTGGTCACATTTCGATGGAGGCGAAGTTTTAGAGGCCCGTGTACTGTGCGATGTCAGAGCACGTTAAAGAACCCCAGGTAGTCGAATTATCCGGAGCCCTTCACTACGGCGTCCCTCATAGCCTGAGTCGCTTAAATTGGGACGTTAAACCCCACGAAAGCAAAACCAAACCAACCTTTATCTGCCTAAAACCCCTCAAGCAAGCGCGGATGTTCAGGGGAGCCTTCACAGCCGCTAAGCCGGGTGGTAGTCCAACGTTAGTCCTTCTCTGTGACTGCACAACGGAGACAAGTGACGTTTACAGCGTTTCTCAACGCTTCGCGGAACGACTCGGCACACCTTCTTGACCCCCACAGGCGGCGGTCCTCGTACCCTCCGCCATTTGTTTATTTGCCTTTCTTCGTAGAAGTTATAGTTTGTTTGGCGTGCGTGGAACGCAAGGCCGCCTCGGATGGGATGCGCGCCAGCGAGTGCAAACTCTTGACGGTCGCTCTTCTTCCTCCGCGCTGACGACGCTCGCGGACGCTTCCAGGAGGCAAGGACGCTCGCTTCGCCCCGAGAGGATACCGGTAGTCCTTGGACGTATTTCGACTGCGCGATGCGCGCCTCCGAGGAGTTCCGTGCGCCAGGCATGGGCGGCCGGGCACGGAGATGCATGCGGTAGACGGGTCTCGTGTTGCGGTTAATCTGGGCAATCCAGCACGGAGCTTCGGAGGCAGAACTCGTGGAAAGCCTCCGTTAAAGCTGCAGGAAAAGGAAGTGCGATGTGCTATGGACGGCTTAAAACGGCACCCTGTTTCGGCTGTGGGAATAGCTTGTGAGATGAAAGGCTTATGGCTTACGGCTTATGGGGGTTTAACGTCCCAAAGCGACTCGTGCTATGAGGGACGCCGTAGTGAAGGGCTCCGGAAATTTCGACCAAATGGGGTTCTTTAACGTGCGCTGACATCGCACAGTACACGGGCCTCTAGAATTTCGCCTCCATCGAAATTCGGCCGCCGCGATCGGGATCGAACCCGCGTCTTTCGGGCCAGCAGCCGAGCGCCATACCACTGAGCCACCGCGATATGAAAACATACCTAATGCTATTCTAAGCGGCGATGTAAATCGCACTGCTTTAAATTGCTTGTAATCCCTTCTTCCTAACTGGACCAGCTATGAGTTTGCAGCGTCCACTGCAGTGCACAAAACTTTTGTCCCAGGACCTCACTGTGGTTCCTCTTCAGAGCCACGCCACTTCCCGTTTGCAGACTCACGCTTAGCGCAGGTGGTGTCAAACACTCGCTATCTAAACGAGGAGAGCTGCTCGTTGACTGCTGCTGGGGCTGCTTTAAGAGTCTGCGGTCTTCTGCATCTGGACCTTTGTAGTGCAAGTTGAAGCTGTCGGACGTTGAAGCCTGTGAAGGTGCCGAGGCGGCCTATATATCTTTTCAAGTGGCGTAGATGGGAAAGACACTTTATTCGGCATGTCTTTGTCGTTTTTTAAATCATCCCCACAGTGCGGGGGCGTGATGTCCTATGGTCATCCGAAACGTCAGTGGAGACAGGTGAAGTGTGAGACGCGAGGCAGGAGAACGGGGCCAAGGTCGCAAGGACTAGCGACGCAGCTTTTCCATTCAAAAGCGATGTTGAAATGGAGGAAGCGTGGCAGAAGAAGGGCACAGATTGTTGTGCACGAGAACAGGACCAGTGGGTGTATTTCGGTCTGAAATATGCGTAACGAGGGTTGTTAGGATGGGGCGGTGAGTGGAGAACTTGGATGCATCAGGTGAAGAGCATTATTCCCTTTGAAGGGCCCTCTTTCGGAGAACCTTCGCTGGTGGTACGGCACTCTCTAACGTGTGAATTAAGAATTTTCAGAGAGCGTACTTCTAAGCAGCTTCAGTTCCACACGAACACGCGTGAAGGCAGTTACAATCTGATATTTTTGTAAAACAAAACGTACAGCCGCAGTGCCCGCCTTAATAGACCTTGCTGCAGGAGGCAATACTTTCTGTGAAACGCCACCTATCGCGTGACTTCAAAAAAGGCCCCAAGCACTCTGCCCGTTTGCTCCTAAATTGGCCTCAACGAGCGCACGGTCCGGGAGCCTCGACTATCGCCGACTGAGGTGTTGCGCAGTTCGTGCGTCTCTGGCGCCAGAACGTGATATAGCAGCTGGACACTTGGCGCCAAGGTGCTTTCGCTCGCCTCGCTGGACACGATTTCCTCAATTGCGCGCACAGAAGCCATGTCGGGAATTTTTCCGCGTTCGATACCACTGCAGGAAAATAATCCGCCCCTGTTTCAACGTTTGGAGGTCTTGTCAGGGCTCCGAATTCGCGCAGTACTTCTGGGTTTCAAACGATGCGTTCATTGTTCCTGCGTTCGGCATCAGTCGCGCACCTCTCTGTACTAGTGGGTGGCCCGCAAAATAGTGCGAGATAATGTGCGGATTGGCCAAAGGAGGAAAGTATACCGAACGTTCAGCTTGGGCGAATCTCTGATTAAGGAGGGCAATTTAGACAACCTCGATGTGTTGATAGCCGGATAGCGGACTGACTGCTGCACTGTTTTGCCGAATGGCGCTTCACACGATGGGAACACTGAGCTGCTAGCTCCCTGTCTACGTCAGCGAAGACGCTATAGAGCGAGAGCCGACTGTGCGTGGCGCTGAGAACGTATATAGCGCCCATTTAGGTCGTGGCGAAAAAACAAGGCCAAACTGACAACAAGCTTCCTCCGTTCTCATTCAGAAAAGCTTAGGAACTGCATGCAGGTGTGCTTTTAAAACAGGGACTTCGCGGGGCCATTTAGATTAATGTCACTCTGCGCAAAATTGAGGGCTGTTGCAGTTTTGGTGTCCGCTTCCTATATATTATACTAGTCCCTCGAATGTTTCACCTCGGCAAAAGGGAGCCACGCCGCAGAGCCTATGTGGATGGCTGAAAAGTTATGTGACCACAGCAATAGAGTTAACAGGTGGCGCGTCGACGCCTAACAGCACGATGACCTGATGTGGATATAATGCGCATATTTTGGTCGACGAGTTGAGTAGCTTCTATTAAGGGTAAAAATGGGGAAGGTGGCGTATAATTAGGGCGGGAAGAAATCGCCGTGTGCTCCGCAAGTGAACGTGGCGGTACCTGAACAAGCGAAAAGAAAAATTAAAACCTTTTACATTGAGTAATATTATAAACTGCCTGCTGAACTGTGCACTTACTATAAACTCGGGCGGCTTTGCATGTCAGAGACCTGTGATTTAGCATCAGCGCGACCTTCGACTGCAGTGGCTCGATAGCTCTGTAGGGGATCGGAAGGCAGGTTCTGTGCGGATAGCGGGTTGTTCGGCGTATATTGTTGCGCCCTGCAGGCGGCACCAGCCCGCGCTTCGATAGACATCTACGGTTATACTGTCGCGAGAGCGAGCAGTATACACTCCCCAGGGGAAAACAGCTATCCGTTCACACGGCGACGCCTGTAAATACTGACACGTAGTAAAGACCGCGCTCGCATTGGGAATATAAATTGTAGTGTTTAGTGTCGCGAATGTTTTATTGCGAGGCACAGCGGGAAATGCGGTCGAGATGACTGCGCGTTGTAGCTCGGCCACACCGCGGAGGTTTTTTTTTTTTTTTTAAAATCTCGTCCTGCCAGATTCTTACGGGTCGAGCTTCCCGCGTTTTACACCGTTCCGAAATAAGGCCATCATGGCTGTTCAAAAATCGCCGACTTGAATGCTATCGTAGTTATTGAAGGAATTGCTGTTTAGATTACTGGCATGGAGCATTCAATTACTTTCACCTCGCAGTGTTTCAACATCAGTGTGAACGAAATGAAAACGAAAACTGGTTTTGGGGGAAAGGAAATGGCGCAGTATCTGTCTCACATATCGGCGGACACCTGAACCGCGCAGTAAGGGAAGGGATAAACGAGAGAGTGAAAGAGGAAAGGAAGGAAGAGGTGCCGTAGCGGAGGGCTCCGGAGTAATTTCGACCACCTGGGGATATTTAATGTGCACTGACATCGCACAGCACACGGGCGCCTTTTTCTGTTTTGCCTCGATCGAAACGCGGCCGCCGCGGTCGGGTTCGAGCCCGGGAACTCCGGATCAGTAGCCGAGCGCCCTAACCACTGAGCCACCGCGGCGGGGCCAACCGTGCTTTTGAAACGAAGTAAATGCCATTGAGACATTCCACACGTACAAACTGACCAAGAAGCCCATTCTGAATAGGGTTGGTGAATGATGATCGGCATATAGGATATCATTTGACGCCACGTATCCACGTATCCACCATGCATGCAGTGGCAAGCACTAACTATACATTTTGTGCTCTAAATCAGCCGTGCTAATTCTTCGGCGAAAGCGCTCTTCGTTCTGCCTAGGGACAAAACTATAGTCGAAGGGAACAGGTATACGGTCAACGTTACGCATTTAATGACGTGGTGTAGGGCAGGTCCTCATGTACTGTACATTACATAGGGGGAAGTTTCTGGATAAGGGGAAATGGTGGTTTGTACGAATGGGGCCTGCTCAGTTGCGTGTAATGGGAAGGGCGGACGGAGTCGTGTATGAGTGACTACAGGCATTTTCTTCCCCTCTGCATGACTTCACTTCGCCTAAAACGCCGTATCGAAAATAATTCGTGTCAGCAAAAGTATGAACACGACGAACGCACTCACAACTGTTCCCTCCTGCAGTATTGGAAACGAGACTGCGCGTAGGGGGTAATCGAGAACGTGTGCTCGATCTCGCCGATACCGAGCGCAGGTTACCTTGCAAGGTCAGTGGCGGCGACAATTTTCGGCACGGATATCAGTCGCCCCCCAGGGAGCGCGTCGCGTCGCAGTGAGTAGTAATCGAGCAGCGCTGCACACAGCGGTATGCCCGCAAGCGGCTGTGGCCCAGAAATTACACCGCTCAGTCGGAAAACCAGTTACGCGAACACGGACACGAAGAGAACGAAAGAGAAAGAAAACAAAAGGGGGAAACGCGAATGGTGCACAACGAAGAGTTAAGAGAAAGACAGAAACCGTGACAACCTGTCGGCTGCCGCTGCGCTGGGAACGCAGTTTTTCAGCCCAATTTGCCGCTTCGAATCAACCTCCTCCCACCGGAGGCGGTGAAATCGGGATCGTGCCCGTTTAGTTTCGCTTTTTGTCACCGTTTCGCTCCGATAAAATCAAACCACTCCAGCGTGCCTGTATATCGACCCCAAAAGGAATGCAGAGCGCTGGTATCCACTATGACCCACATGTAGGCAGTCCCTCCTCAGTCCCTGCTGTACCACCGCCTTTCCTTCCCTATCATAATATACTAACCCTTAGGCTTTGGTGACCTTATAGCACATACAGTTCTTGTCTCTCGAAGCGAGGCTACGAGAAAACAAGAGACCAGGGAGGTCCGCCCCCCCCCTGCCGGTAGCACTTTGCGTGAAAGGAGCAGGCATATATAAGAACTAGGTAGCAGATTGAAGGGCGGTGACCTGCTCACAGGCACGATCTGCTGTCAATCAACGCCCGCTCCAAGCGATATGGCGCGCGCGTGCGACACAACGTGTGTGCGTTTGGGGAGGGGGAGGGGGGAGCAAGAGGAAACGACTGAAGGCGAACGCGTCCCGCCCATTACAATAAATAACCTTGCGCAACGCTCTGGTTTCGGCGCGACGGTCGGTCGCGCTGTCTCCGTCGCCCTCTTAATGGCCGATTGTTTCGATAACACGCGTCCCGCAGGCATGCACAGAGTGTCTTACAGCGTTCGGCAGGTCCCCCTCAACCTCCCTGCGCGCACCTACGCCCTTACGAGCTTATTAGCGCCTATCTGCAACAGCGTTTGTTTATTGGTTGCTCGCGGGAGCAGTGTCAACATGTTCATGCGCACGTGCATCGAAGCGATCTAATTAAACTTGAAAGGCGTGGCGTTCGCGGGGTTGGCCCGCATCCGTCACATGCTTGCCATTGGACCGAAATTCGGGATTTTTGTTTTCGAAGAAGCGCTGTCGTAATCTGACGTTCGAGCAATTAATCGCCCGATTATTGCCGGTTCAGCTCGCCAAGCTCGAGGGTTGAAGTGTTAAGCCACCTTGAAGCAATATAAACAATCTCAAAACACCTCGGAGGAACGAATATAATAAACCTACCTGCGCGTTCAAGTCCGCAGACTGTGATAAACAAGAGGCCTTAAAGACGCAAGATTAGTGTTACACGGGTCTGTGGTATAATTGCGACAATTAACGATACTATTTTTTTTTCTTTGCGACTTTCACTTCGTTCTGAGTCCGAGTAGGACTTTTTTTTGCACTTCGCCAGGCAGAAATGCAGCCTTCACGATCGGTAATCAGAAACGTTTCGAGCGGTTTCCCCAGCTGTTTCCCTCTGCTGTGGCAGCCATTGACAAACGACTCCTGTAGTGCCGTTCGCTTAGGCACGTGACAGGTAATTTCGCTTTGATTTACACCCATTACAGTGTATCTACAGAGAGCGCGGTGACTTAGTATGAAGCCACTCCCGCATGTGTAACGAAGGTGCTGTGTGCCCTGAAAGCTCGCTAATGCGTTGAGGCGCCCGCCGATATCAGTCGCGCACTCCACGAATGACCTGGCCCTTCCCACGCGCCTGGAGTTCGGGGACAGCTGAGTGCGGCTGGCGTCAATGCGTGGTGATGAAGTCGCTGGAGGCGAACTCGCACTCGATGTGCGACGATCATCACCTGCTGCTGGACATGCGCTTAGCTGTATGCGCGTGCCCTGGTCTGTCGACGGCGTAGTCAATTTAATGCATCGGTTGCAGCGGCCGCAAACCCCTGCAACTCTTCGCGGTCGTGACAGGTGTGAGCAATTGAGGCTAATCTGCCCGCGCTACTTACGTCCAAACATAATTGCTATTATTTTTTTTTTGTCAAGGAAACCTCACCTTGTCAACCAGCCGATTCCATGCTGCCTCTTTTTTTTTTTTTTGTACACGTCTCTGAAGAGTAACTTAACGGCGATTTCATCAGCATTAGAGAGCTTTTAGAATAGGGGGACCCCATCGGTTGGGGAAATTTAGAGTTATGCAGGTAGCCGCGTCACCTAAGCGCAGAGAGATATTAGCTGCACTCGGATGCATGTTAATGAGCACTCGCTCTTTTAATTCAGAGATAAAATGCTCATGAGCTCTTGGCCGACGCATATCGCTAAGCTTGGCGCACTATAAAACGAGTCACGTGGCTCAAACGTTGCTGAACGCCGCACTGGTTGACGTCAGAACTGGCTGCAAAGTGTCAGCGAGAAGCTGCCGGAGACCCTCCACCTAAGAGACGGCCGGATTTTGAAAACGGCGTTACACAACTAGCGCGCCCCACTAGATCCGCGCGTATCCGGCGTCCACGTCAAGGGGATGGGGGGGGGGGGGGGGGGGGGGGGGGAGCGCTCACGATGACACGGAGCAGCTGGCTGGCGACCGCGCGATGCATAACAGCGCGCCGCCGCAGACGAAGAGCGCTCGACACACATAACCCCGTGGCGCGGCAGCGTCGGCTGTGCGTTCACGCATAGAGAAGATGCACTGCATGGTGTGAACGGGGGTCCGTGCTTCGCTGGCCTCCCCTCCGGCGACCAGCGCAACAACGACGCGGGGTCGCGCTTGGGTTCCCCCGCCCGCGTGCTCCGCTCGCCCCTCAGCTGCTGCTGCGGCTGCGCCAGAGAGCAGTGGGTCACTCGCCCTGTTCTGACGCCGGTTACGCGACTGTCTCGGCCCATGTTTCTCGATTGTTCGCCGGCTGGAGCATCGGCGCGTAGGCGGACCTAATGAAGAGCACAACGGCCTGACGGGAATAGCTGCATGGCGATGTTCATTCACTGGGCCTGAATCAACAAGCGCTCCGTGAATACCAGCGTAGCCTCGAGCTTATTAGTGCTGAGCGCGACGAGTTGGCCAATGCGGGTACCCTTTCACAGTTATAGGAGCCGCCGCGGCGGCTCGGTGGTTGTGGTGCTCGGTTGCTGACCCCAAAGACGCGGGTTCGATTACGGCAGCGATGGTAGAATTTCGATGGAGGCGAAATGCTAGAGGTCCGTGTACTGTGCGATGTCTGTGCACGTTATAGTACCCCGGGTGGTCGAAATTATCCGGAGCCCTCCACTACGGCGTCCCTCAAAATCTCAGTCGCTTTGGGACTTTAAACCCCATAGACCATAAACCTTACACGCACTCTGAAGTGGAACACGCCTGTATGGGCATAAAAAGATAGTAAGCATGCGCTAGATGACAGCTAGCTTGATCAGGCTCAAGTAATCAGCATGACTTTGTATTCACTCTCAGATTTGGCGGTTCTAAAAGCTCAAACAGAGGTCTGCTCGTGGCCAAAGACGGTGCACAAAGAGGCTGGGTTAGGGGCAGCGTACACCACTTCTGCGGTAGGTGTGGCAAGTATAGAGCGCTGACAAAATCCCCTCCGCTACGCCTTCGGGCGGAGGTCGGATTTGCTGGACAACAGGATTATACCGCTCCTGTGGCTACGACAAGATGCGATAGCAATAGTGCTGAGCACCATGGTTGCCTGCATGCTTAGCCTGCGTATAGGCACGCTGAACGATTGACGTCACATGGATAATGTCTGTAACATTTGCAACCTGCGAGTACTGTTCGTTTCTGTCAACGTTTCCTTCTCACCGACTGCGCTTGCTGCACGAAGGCGCTCCACGTTCGCAATTCATGTTCATGTGCTTACTTAAAGCAATAGCAGCTCAGAGTTACAACTCCGTGTTCTGGAAGTCATTTAGTCGTCCTTTCAGTATAGCCTTGATCGCAGGCTTATGCAGAACTTGCGCCGTCTCGCTTTGCAAGGCAAACTATTCTTTGGGTTACGCACTGCTCTTCGTGCACCAGGCAACACAGATGACCTAAAGGTGAAGGGAGGCTAAGCAACTTTGTCGCCTTCGGCTGCTTTGCGATGTCTTCGAGTGGTGTTCACCGAAGAACCGCGTGCTGCGCGTTGCCTATCCTCGCTTGCATTCGGGTCACTAGGTAGACGCACATAAAACGTGCAGATGTTCAGCCACGGGGAAAAAATGACCGGCTATTATAAAAGGCGACGTAGAGAGGACGCACCTTTGGCGACCCCGCACGTGAACACCGCGTCGGTAAAAGCATGGTGCTAGCCCAGCAACTCTGTGATCGCACGGAACAGCGCGGTCAGTTGCTCGTCTTCGTTCCACGGGCTACACTCTGCAGGAGGAGGCCCAGTTCGCCCATCAAGCCGCGCGCCACGCGTGCAACACTAAACACAGTCATCCCCCTCTGCGCTGTATGCTCGCGGTAAACACAGCTATCCTCGAGCGGGTTGTTGCGAGGCGCTGTACACTGCGCCGCGGGCGGATTGCAGCCCCTTGGGCTGTACTACAGCAGCGGAGTCCTCCGGTTCCTCGGCAGATCCGGCCGTGCGTGTCCGTGTTGTCCCACTTGTGGGCGACACATAGCCGCCATTGCTGCGTCCGGCTCCGGCCGGCGCGCAGTTCCCTGCAGCGCTGTCGGAGCCCCGGTGCTTTGGGCCCACCTTGCGCAAGATTTGCCTGCCGTAAGAGCGCTCCCTAATTGGCCACAAGTACGGGCCAATGAAAATAGCCAAGGCGACGACAGAACAGTCGTAATACATTCAGCGACAAAGATGCCGGCCAACTAGAAGCCCTCGTACGTAAGAGACGCTTCGCAAATACCGTGTCTGGTTTCGCGTGCCAAAGCGAAACTGCGGGCTGAGGTGCACGCTGCAGTGGATGTCTCCAGATTAATTTTGACCACCTGTACGGGGTTCGTTAACTTGCTTTGAAGTCTCAGCTCGGCGGATGCAAAACCGGTCGCCTTCGTATCGATTCTGACCGAACAGAAGAAGGTTCTTGCGTTTCGCTTTCGTCGATATGTGGCATATGCGGTCAGGATCGAGCACCTGAACTCGTGCTTAGAAGGTAGAAGCCACAGGCCCTGAGGTAGGCTTTTAAGAGCAGTCAAGGCATGCAACCGCTTTGTCACACCAACACACATGGCTTCCTCCGCGCGGTTAGAGTTCGTCGCATTGTATTCCATCGCAAGCTCACTTGAGGTCGAACCACGCAAAAGCAGAGACAAGCATCTTCGCGCCCGACGCTCGTGAGCCGTTAGTTCTGAAAGCGAGCACCCTTGGAATTTGCCGAGTGTACACAGTCGCACAAAAAAGGCGGCCATATGCCTTTTGGTCACGTGGCCTTCACGCCGCCAGTGGCTCCGTTGGAAAGGGCTTTACCATCCAGTGCAAATGCTGTAACAAACCATTTTGCCCCGTCCTGCATTAACTGAAGCCCTGATTGCGTGATATGAGATGGGGACGGAAGTATACAGAATGTTATTTAGTGACATTCCAAACAGTATTGAATTTCATAACTATTCTATTGTCGATCTTTCTGGTCCCGCTTGGTTTATTACATGTCGCTCGTGGCGTGCTGGGGCACATCTAGCCATCACTGTCACTCTCTACATCGGGTATCAGGGCCTGGCTGGCAAATGGAACCGAGGGAGAAAATGAATCAGGACAAACGTCCTTATCTAGTACGACCGCAGCTACGCCATTACGATCGTCAGCCGTCATTACCTGAGCACGGTCGCACGGTTCGCAAGTCCTCCAAGACGCTACTGCGTGCGAAATATTTTACTTTATGAGCTCTGTATGGGGCTAAGAAGACTACTACTTCAAGAATCCATCGGTGACGTCACCATAGCAGAGGAGTCCCACTGGCTGGAGGGAAGTGACGTCACCGGAAAAGGTTCGTCTGTGAGGCCTCCACCTGCCAACTGTGGCAGGTGGTGTACGGGATGAGCAACATGGGCCTCGCAAGCTCCACCAGTCACTTCCGGCAAGTTAAGGCATCAACAGCTTCGAATGCTAGCGTATTGCCAACATATTAGGCGTCCATGTGTCCTTAGTCTTTGCACTCATGTTGCACATGTCTCTGCAGGAGCTTCCAGACTTAGACGCAAGCTGACAGCCTGCACTCCCTCTGGCACGGGGTGTGTTCCCTGCACAATTGCACACAACTGCGAGGGGAGACGTAGCGTCACGCGCCGCGTCACGCCCAGTCGCGTTGTTGCACCGTCGGCTGCCGCCCGGCCGTCCAGCATGCACGCGCGGATCTTCTCCGCTGCGTCCGCGACTTGTGTGTCTACACTGCTGCGTCAAGGCTTGCTTGCTCCCCCCCCTCTCTTTCTCTCTGGTTGCGCGAATGCTATTTCGAGCCGTGTCCAAGAGCTTCCTGTTGCGCGTGCGGCAACGCTTCTTCGCCGCTGCGTCCCGCTGCGAGTTGCCGAATCGCGTCCGCTCGATGTTCCGCTGTGTCTCCCCGCATGGGACGCGTGACTTAATGGGTTCCGCCGAGGCGAAAGGGATCGACTCTCACCTGGCGTGCGAGCGACGCCCTGAACTCTCCGCTTCATTCAGTAGTCCAGCCCCCGGTGAAATCTCATAAGTGCAGTATTCGTTTGAATCTGAAGAGGGCTGAAAATGTGCTCCTAGGTTCGAATTAAAGGGAGACGGGTAGAGGGAGCCCGTAATACACGGGTATCAAGCGTCAGTTTGAATAAACTGGGCCTCCGAATTAAGCCTGTTCGGATTGAGGAGTTTCAACTAAGGAACCTACGCTGAAGCTTGCCGTGTCGATTGCAGCGCCGTAATACACAGCCTATCGCGACAGGAGGAAGCAGTTTTTGGAGTACTCATAGTGCTTTTCCATGCCACCTTCGTGCACTATTGGCATGACTGAGCTTCCGCGCTCTTGTAAAGCCACACGTGCCGTCCGTCAGCTATCTGGGCTACACCGAGAGAAGCTAGAAAATGAATGCTGTCAGCCAAACGTGGGCCTCTAATCGTTCAGAATGTGTTCTCGCGCTTGCAGCGGCCCAAGCGGCTGACGGCAAGTTTTGTTGTCGCCGAAAAGAACAATTCCAGTTGTCGACAACTGGGCAGCACAAGTTTCCTCAGTGCGTGTCGCATGATTGTAACGCTCGGTTCTGCTCACAGAAACAAGCATACGAGTTGGTGGCTGAGCAATGCGTTGTACGCAGTGAAATTGTTTAAATATTCCCTACACCCTTCGTTCACGACAACCGGATTCACACCATTGAACATGCGCGGTGTTTACTGGCAAGCAACGCGTGCACCTCACACGCATGGCTGTGAGAAAACTAAGGGACTTCGCGGTGTGTAGTTCAGTGTAGCGGACTGCACCGGGTTGAAACATTGAAGGCGAATTGCAGTAATCAGAAACGACGCTATTCATCAGTGTGTCCGCAGCTTCGATAACATAACCGAGACGAATTTTCTTGAAAGCAGACGACGTGCAATGATTCCACGCGCGAATAGCGCTGACGCTGCTTAACCGCGAAATCTCAGCATGTCATCTCGCATAGTGTTCAAGCACCCTCAACTATAGTCAAGTAGGCCGTGGTTGGCGGCTGCTGTGGGCCAGTTAACAGTATAAGTAAAGAATTGCAGTTTAAAATCTGCTGGTCGGTTTAAAAGAAAACGCATAACTATGCTACAGATGCACAGCTTTCTTTTCTGTACAATGATTAGAACCCCAAGTGTTCTCTATCAAGAGTAGATATTCCTGTATGTGTGTGTAATTTGGCTTGGTTCCCGCAGAAACGCCGCTGCCGGTTATTATTGGCATCGATACCAAGGACTCGTGACCAGAGCAAGGTAACCAGAAGCTCGCAGCTGAAAGATACGATGTTTAAAGCAGAACACGGTGCATGTTTCTTCTACTCCGCGTTGGTGCAGCAGCTGACAATGCCGAGCGCATCCCGTATGCATTCCGAGTCGCCGAGCTGTGCGATAAAACGGCATGCGTTTAGCCGGATGCGGTGGTGAGAGATTTGCAGCGTGGGCAGCGAAGAAAGCGTGTTCTCGTTTTGTTCTTCGTTTTCCCTCTGGACTCTCGCCAGGGATGCGCCCGCAGAAATCGAATTACATTCCAGTTGGCAGCTTCTCGGCGCGTAGCTCCGGACGAAAACAGAGTCAGTTTTGAGAGTGACGCACACCGCTTGCCATTCGGTGCTTGCAGCGAAGTTCGCGCAACTACTTGACCTAACCATTACGGTTTCATCTTCTTGGGCTTCGCGTCCTTGGTAGCCATTGCTGCGCTTGTGCACACGACGATACGAGCCTCTTGTTCTGTTTCGGCTGTCCCGTGATGCGCACAGCAAACTTGTTTGAAGGCTTATGATGTCTCATTATGTGAACGGCGCACTCGACTGTCTACTATCGAATACAACTCAAGAGAGAAGTGGCAGATGCCCCCCAGAGGATGCTTTCCAGCCAATGGCGTCGACCCCGCTTCTTATGACGCTGTGGTGGTTACCCTGTTAATCCGTGATTAATCGCCTTACACCTACCAGCCGCATGCGATGTCACGCTAGCAGGCGCAAAGGATTTAACCCCGCCACCAGACGTGGTAACGAAGCGGTAACGAAACGGAAGGAGGGGGAGGGCAAGGGAAATAAGGAGAGGTAATGGCAATGTTACATGAGTGGAGAGTGTGTTCTGCGTCTGCCTTGATCTCTGTACAGTTGGAACAGTGAGCCATCAGGAGTTGTAGATCATTAGGGGGCGCTCGCTCGCTGGCCAGTCGTGAGGAGTCCTCCAGGCCAGTGCGTTAGGAGTTATCCGTAGCCGTGAGGTGAGGTTGTCTCCGATCCCACGCCTTCGCTTGTTCTGCCAGTGTACCCTCGAACTATTGCGTCGGCAAGGTGGTTTCCCCTCTCTCCCTCACGTCCCGAAACCCATATCACACTGTGTTGGTTGGTTGTTGTAGGTGTCTTGTTTAGTAGAATGCTGGTTATTTTGTTGACCCTTCCATTTAGGAAGTTTTCTACACGCGTTCTGTGAATCGGTAATTATTATGTGGCTTTTTTCTGTTCTGTTTGCTTCTGTGGTGGCGAGCGAGTGCTGCGGCAATTTCTTCTGCTGTGTCTATGTCCCGAGTTTTGACCGATATCGTGATGAATTCTTCCCCCTTGTTTGTTACGGTGACGGCTGTTGCTTTCCAGCGTTTGTGCATTGACGCGTCCACATGTACAGGCGTTGTTTTTCCTGGTGAGGTTGTGACTGATGTTTGTGGCTCTGGCTTGCCTACGTCCCTGGTTGTGGACGGGGCTCATGTTCTTTGGTATTGGGCTTATGATTAAAGTTCATCTGATAGGTGGCGCCATTTCTGTTGTCGTTTTCATCTATGTGATGATTTCCTGATGCCCCTGGTTTCCCAGTAGTGTTCTGCCCGTTTTCGACTACCGTAGTCTTTGTTTCTGGGAGTATAGAGTAGCTTCCTTGTACTCTTTATAGATGTTGAATAGGCTTAGTTCTAATAGTTTTTTTGTGTTTTGCGTGGTGAGTGGTAGCGCTGTTTCGTATGCTTTCCTGATCTGGGCGTCCATGTGGTTCGGTTCCTCTCTGTTTATTCTGTAATAGGGTTGGCTGTATGTGATTTTTCTTATGACTAGGGCCGTGACTATTCCAACTGAGTCCGCCTCTTTAAGCTTTCTTCTTTTGTATAGGTTATGTGACGTATCGTGATGGCCTCGCCGCACTCTAGAACAAACTTGGTGTGTCGAAGATTTGCGAATCTCGTCATTGCCTTCTTTTTTGGGGTCGCTATTTTATTTCGTTCTGCCACAGGAGACAAATAATATTCGGGTTAAAGCGGAAGCTTACGAATAAACGTTAACTGGAGAACAGGCAATAAACCGTCTACTTCGACCCGGTTGTATCCTACAGAAGTCCTTGAACGCTAAGCTTGCCTCCGTCTCCCGCAGGCGATTGTATAGGGACGCACTCATCCAGAGGCTCCGGCGACCGCCCACTTTACGAACGACACTGTCACACAAGCAACCGACGCTCTTTCGAAAATAATAATAATAATAATTGGTTTTAGGGGAAAGGAAATGAAGCAGTATCTGTCTCATATATCGTTGGACACCTGAACCGCGCCGTAGGGGAAGGGATAAAGGAGGGAGTGAAAGAAGAAAGGAAGAAATAGGTGCCGTAGTGGAGGGCTCCGGAATAATTTCGACCACCTGGGGATCTTTAACGTGCGCTGACATCGCACAGCACACGGGCGCCTTAGCGTTTTTCCTCCATAAAAACGCAGCCGCCGCGGTCGGGTTCGAACCCGAGAACTCCGGATCAGTAGTCGAGCGCCCTACCCACTGAGCCACCGCGGCGGGTCTTTCGAAAATCCCCATCACGAAGGGGTGACGTAACGTTCCCTGCGGAAACTAATCCAAGGTCAGGAAAACACGTGCCTGCGTACATACGTAGGACAGACCCCCCCCCGCACTCCTTTCCCGAGACACACACGCTTTAGATGGATGTGGTAAGCAGCGGCGCCTGGCGGCGGGCAAAATGAGGCCAGCGCCTGCAGCGCGAGTGTGTTCAACGACCCCCGAAGACCCCTGCGGCTGTGTTGTCGGCGAAGACGGCCGCGGCGCTTTCATCTGGAACCATTTTCGCTGAAATCGCCTCGGTCCGTTAATGCGCGTCCGCGCACCAAGGCGGCGCGACCCCGATTCGCGCTCACTCCGCTGTGGTAGCACGCGTCCAGCCCTCCGAGAGTCTCGCTGCCTCCACTCGCCGAGCGCAGCTGTGGAAGTTACTTTCGGGCAACACTTGCCATCTGGACGCAAATGCAATCGCGTGTAATCGTGGGACGCTCGTGTAAGTGCGCCTTTACGGGGTCTGTGAGACGGCGCGGGCCTTTTTTTTGCATCGTGATTTCTCTGCCGAGCGGTGTAGACGCATAACGGTCGTGTATTCGTTGCAACCTGAGGGAAGGGCGAGTAGGCGTCGGGATGCATGGAAATGCGGCCGTGACTGGTTCGGGATTCCGAACTTCGAAGCGAAGTTACAACTTTGCGACAAGCATCGATCCTCTGAAAGCTCGATAGTTGAGTGAGTGAGTGAGTGAGTGAGTGAGTGAGTGAGTGAGTGAGTGAGTGAGTGAGTGAGTGAGTGAGTGAGTGAGTGAGTGAGTGAGTGAGTGAGTGAGTGAGTGAGTGAGTGAGTGAGTGAGTGAGTGAGTGAGTGAGTGAGTGAGTGAGTGAGTGAGTGAGTGAGTCGTTATGCAGTAGCGAGCTCGATGCAAGAAATTCATGCACCGTGGAAGTGAGCCTGCAATCTCTCTGTATGCAAGACTTGAACAGCAGACTGTGTCCAAAGTCTGAAACGTGTGTCTCATTGCTATAAAAAGCGAGCCGTTACAAGGAGCGATGACCAAAAGAGCTCTCTGTCGAACCCACTCGAGTGAGGCGCATTAGAAACTCGATTTGGCATCAGGCCCGCCCCTTTTACTTCGTGCAGGCTCAGGATTACAAAGTGTGCGTGCAGTTGAGGTTTCGGATTGTCGGAGCAAACATGCTGCTGCAGCGTAGCCGAGGGGTTTCGCTCTGCCATGCACAGTCCTTGAGCCCACGAAGCAGCACCTCTCCTCTGTTCCTCTCCGAATGAAATGGGGAGGGGGTTAGAAGTCGACGGTGAAGCGCGCTGCAGTGATAAAGCCGAGAGTGGCCGGCGGAAAAACAGCAGCAGCGCTCATCTCTGCGGACACGACGAGCTCGCTTTTCACCCCGGGACGCCGCGTGATGCCAGAGACGGTCGGCATGCAACCGCTCTCTCCGGCTGCCGCGCTGGCTTGCCGTGCGCGCGGTCACGCACCCCCCGCGACACCCGGTGAGACAGGGTTCTCCGCCTGGCGGCTCGGAGGATGACTTGACGCGCTTCAAAAGCCCGGAGCCCCGTGGCGTCTCTCCCTCTCTTCGCCATCCGCCGCGTGCGCCTCTTAAACGCGACTTGATGCTCCGTTACTTCCGACTTCGCCGTGTTCGTGTTGTGTACACACACTCAATCCCCCCCCCAACTCTCCTCGCAACCGGCTCCATCCAGCCGCTCGAGCGCAGTCCCCGTCCGCCCGGTGCGACCGTTGACTCGAGACTAGATGCGAAGGGAAGACGTCGTCGTGCGCTGTGGCCGGTCTTCCTGCCACCCGCGTCCGGCGGCTGCGCATATCGTTGCACTCTCTTCCGCGTCGCCGAGCGGCCAGATCACGTTAATGCCAAGCGTACCTCTGAGAGCAGCAGTATGTACGCACACAACGGGATCGCACCGGAGGCAGGAGATGCGCCACGCGGTTAAGAGTTGTTGCCCGGTCACGACGAAGCTTTGAGTGGCTTCTCTACGGACGTTTCTGCAAGCGCGGGCGAGAGACGAGGAGGGGGGGCGAGCGCGATGTCCGATCGCTTCGAGCACCGCGGGGTGCCTCTCGTGAGGCGCTCTCGCCATTCGTGCCTTCCCTCTGCCGCTCGACGGCTTCGTTTTCTTCCACGCGCGTTCGTTTACATAATGAGCGTAGCGTTTTCCGCCAGGCGAAGAAGATGCGAAGGGGAATGAACGTACACGCTGTCTTCGTCCGTGACAACACGCATGTAGCGGAGCTTCACGTACGCGCATAACCGCATTCGACTCGTTGTTGTTCCTTTTCTGTTCTTGTCGTTTCTCTCTCTCTTTATTGCTACGCTCTCGTAACGCGCGTTTGCATCATATACTCCGCTCCCCTCCTTCATGTTGTCCATCTCTAAAGCCTCGTCTTCTTTCTGTTGAGGCAGCAACAAGACGCAGAACTGACGTTCCTCTTTAGCCGAGACTTAAGCCGAGCTGCTTCTGTCCACCGATAGAAAGAACGGGGAAGAGGCGGTTTCCTGGTGGCGCGTGCATTCTACAGCGTCACATATCTTACTGAGATGTCGTGTGTGCATGGTTGCGCGCACAACAGTACAGCGAATGTCTTACTTTGGCGTCCCTCGCGTCGTAGCGTGAATGCAGGAAACGCCAAGCACTGTTTCGACGTGAAAGCAGGCCTACTGCACGAGATGATTTCTTCATAAAAGGGGGCAAGAAATTCGTCCCAACCGTTCATCAACCGCCATCAAATCTTCGTTTCCCTCACTTGATACGACTGGGTGGTACCCGGTACTTCGTGTGCATCATTTTTGCACACGAAGTACCACTTTTTTTGCTGGTTTCGTCGCCTAGCCCAAACATTTACAATTAAAATCGCAGTCTTTTAGCTTGTGAGATGAGCCGCAGCAGTTGTTTGAATGCATTGGCACCCCACTCCCCTCTTCACCTTTGCGCGGATCCTCGTGTTGGGGATATCACCCCAATTATATGAAGAACGCTCAGCAGTCTTGGCCATTTTTCTCTTCTCCAGCGTCTTTGGTCCTATTTTGTTGCTGTCCCGAAGCACGAGTGCGGTAAAAATGCTCCCGTCAGCCCAGACCAGTGCATTGATGACTTGAGGACGACCGAAGGTCGTTTCTGACAAACTTTTGCTGAACTACTCTACAGTTCGCGTCAGCGTTGACTTGCATCCTGTTTCATACCATTGCGGGGTCTCTCACTCGCATTTCAACCGTTGTTCCCTTCAGACCCTCCTAGCGGGCGGCTTAATCTATACCGCAAGGCCATTTACCTACGACGTCCCCGCACAGGAGTTCCAGAGGGCAGTCCCTCCATAGAGCAGCTCCGTCCCGGGGCAACGACGGTCGCGTTCGCAACGAATGAGCCGACGGCCGTTGTCCGTGCGTCCGCACTCTCTGTCGAGAAGGGTCCGGGCGAACGCGCCGCCCAAAGGCGAAACAAGAGAAAGCGCGACGCACACGGCTCGTCGGCTCCAGGCAGTACAAACAAGGCGGCCCGTCACAAAGCACGAACAGGACGTGCCAAGCGAGCCGAGCAGCGGAGGCTGGAGGAAGTTGACGGCTCGGGTCGACGTGGAAGGGCTTCGCGTCGCACGGGCCATTGCTCCTGACGCGGAGTCAACGGAGGCCCCTTCTTGGTTCTCTACCGTCCCCGAGGGTCGCGCTGCCTTCCTCTTCGCCGCCGCCGCCGCTGCTGCCGGGTGCCTCCACAGAAGCGGAGCTCTGGCTGCGAGAGGGAAAGCGATGCCTGTGGAAGGAGAGAGGAGGCGACTTCCTCGAGAGGCTGTCGCTTTTCCTCGTTTCTTGGTATGAATATGCGAGGCTTTAGATAATGTCCTCAATCTGCCGCACTGTATACACTCTGGAAGATGCTCCTATGGAGTTACTGCAGATTTTGAGGATGCTCCTTGAAAGGTCACGTTTCATTCAATAGTTCACTAAGCAAAAGTTTGTGTTTGTCCACACCAACGCTCGGCTGAGCACGAAAAGCTGCAATGAAAGCTGAAGACGTCAACCTTGTCATTAGCAGGGCTCTGGTCTTCGAATCGGGCTTTAAAAAAAGCTAAACATGCTGCGAAGGATATGAACCTCAAAACATGCTCATCTATCCACGCGCTCAAGGCGAGTGCTGAGTATGAAAAAAAGGTTTTACTGTCTGTACAAATCGACCTTAGATATAAAGGCTGACCAATACCGGAGGAAGTGCCTCGTTTTACTGCGTAAGCAGTATGAGTGCCATTAGGCGAAAATTCCGGCGTGTGTCTCTGCGTGGCGATCGAGCGCACGTCAGCTGAGTGCCATTAGTAGAGTGCCATTAGCCGAAAATTTCGGCTTGTATATCTGCTTTACCGTATACCATGCGTCAGAGGATCACCGCAGCGAGCGCGCAACAGCTGCTGATACAACGCGGCGCGCCAAGTAAGGCGAAACATGTATAATTTAACGAATGTGAAAGCATTAAAAGATCACTAGCGAGTCATAAAGAGAGCAAAGTAAAGCGAAGTGTTAATGCAGCGAATGCAACTCATACTCAGCGAGCCTAACAGCCAGGCAAAGTAAAGCGAACTTAATTTGCGCAACTCGCAGGCAGTGCTCAAAATGGAAAAGAGTCGAATAGAAAAGCATCCAATGAAAAATCATCACCCTAAAAGCGCATGCTGCCTGCGCAGTTCATCGCAGTACATCATTTAAGCTTCTGTCAAGTTTTTTTTTTTTCATTACTCTCCTCCCTCTCACCAACCACCCCTTCCCACGTTTGCGAGACAAGGCATGAAAGAGAAAGATCTATGCCGACTTGTGCAGGCTTTCGTACTGAGCAGGATCGTCTACTCCCTCCCTTACCTGCAACTGCAGCTCGCGGAAAGGAACAAGGTCAACGCTGCAATCCGGCAGGCCTACAAGGCGGCCCTCGGGCTCCCGCACAGTGCGTCCACGGAAAGGTTGCTGGCCCTTGGGGTACACAACACACACTCGGAGCTGTGCGAGGCGCACCTCGTTTCCCAGCTCGGACGACTCACTCGTACGAGCGCGGGAAGGATCATCCTATACAGACTAAAGATGTGCGAACAGCTCCCAGAGAGGGACGCGAAAACGCAGTTACCCACGCACATCAGGACAGCTCTTTTGGTTAAACCCCTAGCCAAGAACATGCACCCCGCGCACCACGAAGGCCGACGCACAGCGAGGGCTCGCGCCCTACACACCAAATACTGCCGAAACGACAATGTGGCGTACGTGGAGACGCAGCGGAATACCGGCAAACCCAGAGAAAAGCGTTCGCGCTGGTCGCGGTGAACGGGAACGGCGCCCCGTTGGCGGCCGCGTCGACAGAATCCTCCGAGACGGCGGAGAAAGCGGCAATAGCCTTAGCTATAGCCAACACGCGTGCTGATATTATATTCAGCGACTCCAAAACAGCCATTCGCAATTTCGCGAGGGGCCGTATCACATCTACCTCACTCCGCATCCTTCAAAACACCCCCTTCCGATTAGAGAAGTTGAATTTATCTGGGTCCTCGCCCACCCGTCTAATCCGGGGAACGAGGCGGCTCGCGCGCAAGCCTGAGGTTTTGTCGACCGGACTGTGAGCGCGCCCTCCGACCCGAATTTCACGAGGGACGGGTTGATCTCATTCCGTGACATCACCCATCACTTTAGGCTGGAGAGGCGCGCATATATCTTCCTCCCCACAAATCGTTAACAAAAACACAGGAAGTTAACCTCGCGCCGACTGCAAACACGCTCCGTTCTCAATCCGGCAGTGCTTGCCCTCATGAGCACTGGCCAGTACGACCCAAACTGCCATATATGTGGTGAAAGGGCCACATACGACCACATTCTCTGGAAGTGCGCAAATGATCCGCCCCTGGTGGAGTTGATACAGCTCCCTTCTCCCGTGCGGTGGGAGGCCGTGCTGGTCAGCTCGGACTCTAACATTCAAGTACGCGCAATCGAGCGGGCCAATGAGGTCGCCGCCAGCCATGGGCTAGCGGCCATCTAGTATGTGTCTCCTGCAACCTGCTCTCGACGCAATAAATGTTTTACAATCGAATCCAATTCCTCTCCCTGCTCACTGCCATTGTGGCCTTTTTATTGGTTCTTATTCTCTCTCTCTATCTCTCTTTTTTTTTTCGGGGGGGGGGGGGGGGGGTGTAGGAGCAGGCACAAACAGTCGTGAGCTGCTTCTCGTGAGCTGGCCCATCGCTACAAAACCAAAGCAGTCAAGCATTGCAACGCTGGCACTGGGGAAGCATATCGCGAGGTCAAGCGCTCCCACCACTGTACGAGATGCTTTCGAGAGAACCTGTTGGCTGTTTACAGTAAAGCGGCCGTCCGCCAGGCTAACCACATTAATAAGATGCTGGCAGCCAGTTAATGCGTTTCCGGTTCTTTACCGCTGTCGCTGCCTTCCCCGTATTCGTTAACTGCACAGACGTGGCATCACGTATAGTGGAAAGTTTTTCAAAAGCACCGTTTTTGCTACGCACCCGCCCAAACTGGCTAAGCAACGTCAATCGTCGCTGATCTCGGTTATCGTTCGGCCCCTAAAGAGACGGGGCATTGCCAAAGAGCTCGCGCGGCCGACTTCCGTAATAGCAGTTTGTCCCCAAAGCCGCACCCAAACAGCCCGCGACGTCATCGAGCGTCTCAGCTTCCGCACCGGAATGCGATAGCGCCCCCGAACGTGACGGGTCACTTGTGTCCGGCGCTAACGGTTCTCGGCTTGTGCCCTTCCTCGACTGCGTACACGGCTTCCTATTTCCCAGCAGCGCACGCCGATTGTAATGAATATCGCGGGGGCTTCGCGGAGTCGCGTATATCAGCCGCCGGCGAAGCAGAGGCAGCATAGATAAATGGACGCCGGTGTCGGAGAGCTATCGGGTCGCTGCAAACCCGTTCGACCTATCGGCTGCAGAACGAGACTCGCGCGTGCACGCTCAAGGCTTTCGCAGCTGCAGCTGAATTCTGGAACGTTCGATAAACAACCCGTTTCTTTCTCGCTGCAATTTATCCGTCTTCGCATTATTTTTGCTTTTTTTTTCTCCCGGGCCGGCGGCTGAGAGAGAGAGCGGTCCGTGTACATCCTCCCCTCGGCTTCCGCTCTCTCCACTGTTCTCTTTTGCACCCGGTCTAATCTTTCGAAACCTTTCTGTATACAATTTTCTTTTTTGTCGTAAAAGCTGCCCGCATTTTAAGTGCAACCGGCCGATCGGCTCCACGGATGCGGGAGAGCAAGCACCCTCGCTCTCTGCGGCGTTTATTCCGGCGCGCATTCTGCTCCATCGATCAACTCATTTGCTGCGGGCGAAGATTTCGCGGAAAACGTCCGGCGTCCGCGGCGCCTCGGTCGGCAGCCGCGCGCCTTCGCAATAGCGACGCGGCTTGTGCCGCGAACGATCCATCCAGTGTGTCGCCCGCTTCATTAAGAGTTTGTCCACTTGCGCATTCTGTCGGGTCCACGGCGCGGTCTCCGGGGTGGTCCGCGCATGCGCTGAATTGTACGCATCCTTCAGGAATTCTTGCACTTCGATCACGATTTTTTTTTGCTTCTCTTACTTGTTGATAATGCATATTAGCCATATGGGCGCCCCTTCCTGGCTGCATACGCGGTTCCCGGGTTCGCGGTTCTGACACTTACAGTAGACAGCAGGAAAATTTCATCGCAACAGACAGCTGACCATTCGTAGCGTTTAACTGGCGTGTCGAGTAATAGCATTTCTGACATTGTTTCAGCCTTTCTATTACGGGTATACAAAATACGCTACTCTTCTCGCAGTTGTACACCTGTTTCCCAGCTTTATTTCGTCTAGCTTCTCACCTTTCGAAGCTGAGATATTTCTTCATGGCAACCGGTTGACCAGTGTAAGATGGTATGGACTATATTCTGCGTTTAAAAGAAACAGCATTTCGAACATTATTAAATCAAATTAAATGCACGGCTTAGTCGGTGTAATTCATCCACCGCATAAACTATGTTTTCCTCCTCCCACTGTGCATACTATGCATCGTAACCAGCAGCCAGCACTACGTTATCGTCTCTATCTACACTCTCAGTTGAGGGTTAATTTTCTTCATAAAGTTGAGTGCTCACCGTAACTAAAGAAAATAAAACTGCTCGTCCTTTTTCTCCCTTCATCTGTAGTCGTCTGGATGTCTGGGTATGTTTCTTTCTGTTACTCCTGGATAACCTGCTTTCGCTTCTCCGTTGGCTCGAGTAACTTGCAGCTGCAGGAACACTGGCACTCGTGACGAGCCATTAGTATGGACAAAGCACGCGAGGAAAATCCATACATGCATGAAAAAGAAAATAAAGAAAGAGGTGCCCGAGAAAGTGGTCAGACCTGTCTCCGCGACAAGCCGTGCAAGCAGTACGCGACACCCTCTAGCGTGAGGGGTTTTCTTTTGTCGAGCCTTGGGCGAACTTTTCTTTTCTTCATTTCTTTCCGCCTAATGAGAAGAAACAGGGGTTTTTTTTTTTGGTGGCTCACACGTTCATTCGTTTTCCTTCCTTGTGCCGTGTTGGTGTATCAGTGCACCGAAGCCGCCCTTTTTTGCCCGAGCACTTGTCGCCCCTGTGTGTTATGCGGAGGCCGGCTAAGCAGGTACATATGCTCGAGCTCCATCGCAAGGACAACTGGGCGTCAGCGAAGCGAGGCGAGACGCGACTGCTGCGCGGGGCGTGCTTCAACTTTCAGCACACTGCAGCCAGTAAGGACGGGCCCCCCGGCGCGCGAGACAATTGCGCTAATTTTCTGTCCCCTGTCGCCGGCTATTCTGAGACTCGAAACCGCCTTCAGCGTCTTCTTGCATTAATCCTAAGTTGCGTGCATTTCGTAATTTGAATTTCCTGTGCGAATCGTAATAGAGATGACGCCCGTCACTTGCACACTGTCCATTCTATCGGGTAACGCTCGGTTCGTAGTGAAGGCAATTTTGTGGAGCCAGAAGAGTGGCTGGTAATGTATGCCTGATGTTCTAATTTCTGTCGGTGATTTTTTTTTTGTTGTCTTGCATCTGTCAACTGCATAAGAATGTTTTGCCAGCACTTCGAGACAATAATATGAGAATCAATGTTTTTCAAATGTCTGCACACTGCATCACTAAATTCTATAAATTGCACGAACGTTACTTCGGCTCAAATAACTGCCGTTGCTGGTCAGACATATTTGCAATGCTCGGGCACCGCCGTGCGCGCTTTTTTCAGGAAATCGTGGATTGCGTTTTGAACCTAATACAAGCAGTAAACCAAGACAACGCATGCAGATATTCGAGTTACGGAGTCCGCCACGTACAGTCTTCGTCAAAAGTGTACAGCCCAGCGGGTCTGCCTCTGAGTCCTGCAGCGCGGCTCCTCATGCATACTCAAGGACTATAATATCAAAAAGGCGGGAGGAACTTAAGTCCTCAACCCTCCC
This sequence comes from Amblyomma americanum, assembly GCF_052857255.1. Lineage (NCBI taxonomy): Eukaryota > Metazoa > Arthropoda > Arachnida > Ixodida > Ixodidae > Amblyomma > Amblyomma americanum. The sequence goes on along the minus strand of NC_135500.1, from coordinate 174,759,451 downwards.
AAGCTTAGGACTCTCAAATGTGCCTAAGAGCCCCGCTACACGGCTTGGAAGCAAATCACTTGGGCTGTATATTTTTAACAAAGACTGTACATGGTCTTCAGCTAGAGCAAAGGTCATCCAGTAAAAATAAATTTGGACGCCTAGCAGACGCTCAATAACCAAGTTGCCTATTTTTTTTTTTAAAAAAAAGGTAAAGCTGCAACGGCCCTTGATAACGTCTTCCTTTTTTTTTCTTTCACAGGATTGATAAATCTGCGTATAATCGAAAAAAAAAAGGTTTCGAAATGCCCCCTTACAGAAATATCCTTAGACGGCTTATAGACGGTCCATACGCTTTTTCAATAAAGTCTATAAACAGTCTATATACACTATATAGATTAATCACCATATATTTTCAGTAGGCTTTTGTCTGTATACACTGTCTACAGACAATGAATATACGAAAGGAAATGTCTACAGGAAAGCAACAGAGTCTCTAAAAAGTGTCCCGGCCGCGGTGGTCACGTTTCGATGCAGGCAAATTGCTCGAGGGCCGCGTACTGTGCGATGTCAGTGCATGTTCAAGAACCCCCAGGGGGCCGCAATTATCCGGAGCCCTCCACTACGGCGTCACTCATAGCCTGAGTCGCTTTGGGACGTTAAACGATAGAAATGTATTCATTTCCGCGTAGAATAAGTGTTGTATAAGCGTAATTTTATTGCTGTTTTTGTTATTTCGTTGTTCAATAATCGCTTTTGCTTCGGTTGCTCTAATTGTGGTTGTTTCGACCAAATTTTTTTTGTCTACACACACTGGTGATTGTGTTTTTGTTTTCTTATTTCGTGCTTATGCTTAGTTTCAACTTTTTCTTTGCTATCATGACAGAAGTGGCGTCGTATGCCACTGCACACTTGCTGCACAGGGGGTGGAAACTTTGTCAAGCGCTAATTATTTTTTTTTCTCATTTCCTCCATCAATTTACGATTATGGGAAATAAATCATCATTATTAAAATCTAATACAAATATGTAAGGAGTGTACAGAAAACCTATAGTCCAATTTGTAAAGGCGGTAACTTCTAAAAGGGCGGTAACGCACTGTTTCTGTGTAACTGTCTGAGGGATACACTTCGTAGGACCCTTCAGTGCGTGCTTATTCTGTGCGACGCTCGATGTCATTAAACGTGCATAAGGACACACATGAAAATGCTAACACCGGTAGCCATTAAACATATGGATCGCTCGATATTTCCGTACCGCACCGAGAACAGCTTATACCGAACTGCAGAAGAATGGCACGCGCTGCTGGGATGCATAAACAATTTCCATTTTTCTCACAGCATCCCCGCTATTTTTTTTCTCTCTGCTGAGGCTATTAAGGGTGCTTTAGTAGTTCGTACATGTATGTCCGTGTGTGAATTGAGGCGCCACTCTGAGGAAACGAAACACGTCGACGGTGCCGCACTGTTTGCTGGGCGATAGTACAATACTATATACGCTTTCGTTTTCCGCATCGGCGAAGTGCACCGTCTTCCCTGCGGCGGCGGCGTGTCTAAAATAAAACGCAAAGTATTCCAAAGTGCGTCGCCTCTCGCCGAGAGCGCTCCGATTCCTTGTAGGCGCCGCGGCTGAGATCCGTGAGTGAAAAATAATTGCGCGCCGCGGCACATCTTCCCCGACCCGCCGATGCGCGCCGCGCCACTCGTGCATTTGAAATGCAGTGGCCTGTGAATAAAAAAACGCGGGGGCCGAACGGAGGCGGCCTGCGGCAATCGGGCTCACCATCTCTCGTCGCCGTTCTCATCGCCATCCCTGCAGGCAGCCGTATACGAGCGTTCGACTGTTTGTTAGTACCGTATTTACGCGAATTTAAGGTGCCCTGCGATCCTCCACTCGATTCTCCCCGTCTTCCGACACGAGTATGCCACAAGTCTACGACACAATATCGCGACTTCACTAGCCATGCCAGACTGTGCTATCTCTTCAGAAGAACCGAAAACTGAGCGACTTGGTGCGCATTGAAGAAGAAAAAAACAGCGCAGCGGACAAGAACGAAGAAAGAAGAAGGACAAGCGCCTGTCCTTCTTTCTTCGTTCTTGTCCGTCGTCGCTGCGCTGTTATTTTTTTCTTCTTCTTCAATGTGCTATCTCTTGTGCTTCTTTATTGCCTGCACTGCATTCACCGACCTCATGGGCACGTTGAGTTCTTTTGCGTTCTTGTCTAGCCGTGCTATTCCAGTTTGCGCCCACCACTGTCTCCAATATGCACATGACACCTTTCAGCACATCTTCCATGTGATGGTGTGTCTAAGTAAGTATATAAGTATTTTGCTGGCCACTGATACGAGGTGTGTTGCCCGCACGCTTTCACCGTGTACTGTGTAGCCTGCAGAAATGTGACAGTTTGGGTGGGTCAAGTGATTCATTAAGTGATTTATACTCGTCACGGGTAAAGACACAGATGACGCCATTTCAAGGCATACCTAAAGCTGCTGACATCTTTGAAGGGTTCTAGCGCATTACAGGTATATGCCTCGTTGTAAGCAGGCATCGCAGCATCGACAAGGCGCAAAAATCCTCACAGTTTGACCACCGTCCCGGGCAACGAGCATACAGGTGCGTGCGTTGTCTGCCGGTGTTCCTCGTCGCTGTACTAATGCTTCCGCATCGTTTCAATGCAGTGTCCGCGTGTATAGAGCGATGTATACCGACGCATTCCTGTAGCGGATGAAAGGCGCGCCATCTAATTAACCTGCCCTTGGCCCGGCCAATAATTAGCACACAGAGGTCACACGGCGCTCAGTCTTTCCTTTCTTGATATTGTACACACACGGCATACGGCACGCGTGGGTGCGACTCCCAGGAGAAGAAAGCACGCCGCCACACTTCGTATGCATCCCGCGCGGACGAAGGTGAAGTTCGCAGAACAATTAACGCTTCGCGAGCGCTGCCGACGTTCGGTTCGCACATTTTCATTGTCCCACATGCGGCCCGCACTGCGTTTCTCTCCCACGCTGTTCGCCGATGCGTTTTCGGTGCAACGGCGTCCACCGACGTGCTAGATGACCCCCCCACCACCTACGATGCACAGGTCGTTAGAAAAACACATCGACGACGACGCTTTGTGTATTCTGCGCGTTCGTACGCAGCGAAATTCTAATGCTAATAAACATTACGCATTCGTTCGTCAGCAACCACAGCGCAGGAGATTAAAAAACCGGGCTTGATTTGGTGACTGTATAACTACCTGCGCTTTGAGTTTGGCTAATAAAGATGACATTGGAGCAATCTTGCGTTCCTGCTTCTGCGAATTCCTGTTGATAGAGAGCAAAGATACTGACAGTCCTTGAGTATGCGACTCTGGCATCGCTAAAGACTTCACTTCGAGACATCGAAGACGACATTAGTTATTAGCGCTTAAGATGCTGCCGCATGCTCAAGGCACATGACGTCATTCTTCCATATTTGTTTTCGCAGGGTACCCAAACATGCGTCGCCTCCTTCCGTTCGTTGACTTATTCCCCCAAGTAACGAAGAGTGACGCGGAAGGACACGCATCCCTGTCCGGTGTGTCTCATATCTTTTAATTGAATGAAGAGTTTAAACCTGCCTGTACACGCCGGTCGGAAACACAGGGTGCAATAGTCGTTCTACTGCCTACACCTCCGTATGACTTCACCTTGCGTCCGCGTGCGCCCGCAGCACCCTCTCGCGTTGTTCGTCAGACAGAGTTGCGCGAGATTAGTCAAACACTGGCAAAAAACAGCTCAGCGGCCAAACTAATCGCCACGGAACGACCGGGTCGATTCTGATTTCTGTAGACGCGTTTGCAAAACAACTCGAATGTTTCTTCGCGTTGTTCGCCGCGATGCTGTGGCTAACCCGCCTTCAGGTTCATGATAAACCCTGCTGCGAACTCTGCAGGGTTCGTCTGGCTGCCTCCAGCATCCGATGCGTCAGCTCAGCGGAAGTCCGCAGAGAAGTGTCGCCCTGCGCCGGGTCGTTCAATAAAACATGGGCTGTCACTCCTGCGCGACCGTCCCGCCGAGGTGTCGCGAAAGAAACAGACCGGTAGAGAAAGAAGTGAAGCAAACGAATAAACGGGAAGGCGATGGACGCCAATGTTGACGCCCCGCCGATAACCTGAAATCAACCGGCGACGAACCGGTATACGGAAAGCCCGGCGCGCGGACGGGATTCAATTGCTGTGCTCGGGGGGAGGGGGGCAAGGAGTGGGCTTGCACGACACGGAACAAGACGTCGCGGGCAGAGGGCGAGGGACGTTGCTTCCTGTCGCGTGGCGGTGACACTGTGTCCCACGTGCTGCAGCTCGTCCTTTGGCCATTCCGAGACGCGGTATAGTTTTGCGCAGTGGGGCTGAATCTGCAGCCGAATAGCAGGCAGTCCACTCCGGATACACCTCTACAACACTTAGACGCTATCATTTCGGCGCCATAGCATCCCGACCTTTATTTTTCTCTTTTTTTTTTAGTCAGCAACTACTTTGTTACAGGGACTGCGATGGTCTGCAAAACGCGTCAATGCAGCTCACGTACCTAACATTACTATCATAGTAGCGCAACTGCGGATGTAGCTAGCGTGCGCAAGCCTGCGAGCAAGCAAATGAATTCAGCTGTAGCTACAAGGGCGCCTATTAAAAGCAAACAAATTACATATCTCGGTAAAGAAAATCTCCCTTGTCGGAGCATACATGCACTCAGCTGACTGGAGTTCCCGCCGTTCATTTGGTTCCGCGTTCAGCGATTACTTTAAAAGCGATCGTAAATATTTACAGTTGAACTTTACGGAATCGCGTTCACAGTAACGTATGCTAGTCTTCACCAAAAGTAACCATGCAACTGGGTTTGTTTTTTAGCTATGTAACGAAGCACTTATGGCACCCATTAAGCTTTAAACGCATGTAATGTAGGTAGAACCTTTATTCTCCCCTACTGAGAACTTTTGATGCACAGGGGTGCCGGAAAGGGCACCCCTAAACCACACTATACGGCTGAGAGACTTTTGGCAGAGACGGCACATCCGTATGTTCAGAGAGGGCTGGGACTTGTCGCAAGTTATGTTTCACAAGTACCGCGTCTGTCAAAATGGCGACAAGCCCGTATTCCGTCAGGATGATTTATGTTATTTGGCCCCAGGTATATAACTGTAGAATATCTCAAAATATGCAACAGTTGCGTCCAAACCACAGCTTGAAGAGTAAAATGACCCCGAAAATGTATTCGTAAGTAGTTACAGCTCATTACCGCGTAGCAGGGGTTGTTCTGCAAATTGCGAGTTTCCGAGGTTACCATTTCTAAGGCGACGTCCATGGGCCAAAGCGCGAATCCCGAACGGTCATCTCCCCCTTATCCGTAGCGGTTGGGCCTTTTGGCACATACAAACAGGCTCAGCTTAAGTTGGCAAACGATGCACGTCTGCCTCCAGGCCCTGCAGTTGTGTGGTTTGTTCGCCGGAGGTCATCGCGGTAAGAAGCATGGCCAGGGATACTCTGTTCCAGTTTTCCTCCTGTACGAGTCTGACCTTGCACCCGACCCAGGAAGTCGGTCGGAAGGCAGAAGCTCCGCGACGACCGCGCGCGAGAACTCGCTCCGATTCGCTATCTCTTGTCTCGGTGAGCAATGGCCCTGTCGCATGCCGCTTCTTGGCATGAACGGTACCAGAACGGGCCTTCTACGTGTGTTCGCGCGCAGCAGCTCGGAAGCCGGCCCCAACAAGTGTGCTCGTTTTACGTGAACCAACAGAAATGAAACAAAACGAAAAGTTACGTTGACTCGGACGTCTTGTGGATACGCACCTTCATTCACCTGCTGCTATAGCGACTGCTTTTACGGCTCTGTTGGCCAACTTTTAACCAGTGTGTCAAATTTGTTCGTGCTGATTAGCAATCGAGTGTCCTGTTTTCGTTCCTGCCGGTGATTCGCTCAGTGGCGGAGTCAGAGAAGCCACTGAAGTTAGGGTTGTTGTCTGTCGTGCCGGACGTTAATGCGCGCAGTTGGCCGAGAGACAGGAAGGGGATTAGATTTAGTGAACGTCCAGCTGCAGTTCTTTGAGATTTTGCAGTTCAGGAGTTTCGGTCGTCTAACCATAAAAGGAAGTACAGCCTTTAGTCAAAAGTTAAGAGCCCAGTGGCCTGCTTCCAAGCCATGTAGTACGGTTTTTGTAGACTTTGTGGAAGTCCTAACTATCGGAGCAGTTAGAGTGGGGTTTTTTTTTCTCACCTGTAGGAGATTTTGGATGCTGTCAATGCACATCGAGCTAGACAGCATGGCCCAGACGCGAAAAGCCTCGGCTTCTAACCATTTAGCAAAGGATGTACAGTCGGGTACAAAAGTCTCTGGACCACGTGCTCCGTAAAAGAAGCCGATAGCTCTAGTATTAGCAGCTGCCGGAGACCACACTTGTGGAGGTGAAAGAGCAAGATTTTAGCTTTCACCTCCACAAGCGTGGTCTCCAGCCTGGAGCTAATACTAGAGCTATTAGCTTCTTTTACGGAGCACACGGTCCAGGGACTTTTGTTTCCGACTGTACTTGGCACACCTGTGCACCTTCGCATGCAATCTCTCACAGACATCAATTTGAAATGTTGGGTGTTTGCGCGTGGGTGAGCGTTCGCAGCGGGCAGTGCAGGCAGAAATACATGTAACAATCGTCACCTCTTAATACGTAGCTGAGGCTAAAAAGACATTGTTTTGTCGAGCCACTAAGCTGGCAATGTCCGAGTGCTACATTGAACTGGGACACCCTCAGCCGCGTCATGAATTTCGTGGCATAAACTGACTTTTAATTGCACGTAAGGCATCGGTTTTTATGACTGAAAGCAGAAAATAACAGCGGCCTCTTCACCAGAGGAAAAAAAAAAACTTGACCGTGGACATTATGCTGCCGTTTACCATGCAGGAAGGAATGCTTCAGGAGTAATCAATTTCCTTTTTCTGTGAACGGAAGAACATCAAGCGGACACGCAAATGCCCGAACAGGCAGGTTAAAAATGGCATAGAGTAATGCAGAGAATAAAAATGCCATGGACCTCATGTCGTGAGAAATCCCAGAATTGTACAGGACGTGCAGACGTTAGGCAATACAAAGTACTGTGTGCACAGAATCGCGGGGTCTATCTAATACGGACAGAGTCGGACGTAAAGAATTTAGCAGCAAGGAAACGTGCAGTAGTTCGTAGTACTGATGGAAGACAGATATTCCGCCTAGCCGAGTGAGACGGGGGCAACGTAGATGCAGTTAAAGCGAAGCTGCCAGTAATAAACCCAGAATGACCTACAGAAGCAGGAGGTAAAAAAGCTGGACAGGACAATCGCAAACTCTGGCAGAAAACAATGTGCTTGATAAACAACGCGAGAGCTTGAAAGCATCGATCCCAAAGGCAATTTAGAACTTTAAGAAGTCAACTAGCGAAATTCACCCGTACATGAAAGCCAAGTTGCATCCGTGAGTTTAAAATGGAGAGGAATAGCAGGTGAATAAGATGGGAGGGAGTGCATCTGAGGCTGTCGCTCCCACATTATGAGCAACAGCTTTCTCACATCCCTGAAAGAGAAAGTGTATAGCTGGTGCACCTTGCCTGATCTCACCTGTGGGGCCTAAACCTGGGGGCCATCATAAACGCTAGAAATTAGTATAATAACAGTGCAGCGATCAGCGGGGACTGAGGAAATGGACTTGGGCAGGTAGCGTAGGGCTCAAGACTCAGAATCGGTGCTCTGTTAAGTTGTCAAAGTGGATGCCAAGGAAGAATAAACTTAGTAGAGGGCTGCCGAGATCCATTTATGCAGTGACGAGCTTCGAACTTCGCTGGAGTAACGTGGTCGTGGATGGCGCAAGACAGGAATATTTAGAGGCCATTGAGAAAGCTCTTTGTCCCTTATTGTACATCACTCCAATGATAACGCTTATAATAACGATGATGATTTCTCTACATATGAGCGCCGCACAGTGCTACAGAGTTTGTGTTGTCCTGAACTCATGGAGCGACTTTTCGTATACCAGCCCAGTTTGCCATCGTGGCGATGCGTTCATCCTCAGATTTCCTTTTTTAAGATCGATTATGCAGCACAAGTTCAACTCATCCAATTACATCCTCCAGCGAACTTGTATACAGAGCGCTCAAGCAGCGTCGGATGTAGAGTGCTGGCGACATCTGCCGTCACTTTAATGTTGGCACAACTTTCTAAAACGATCTCATCGCAGTCCGGCGAAGACTCCTACACCAGCAAATGCGTTGACTGTTATAATGCTGCGCATCAGTCCCGCACCACCTGCCAATTTCGCAGCTCTGATTGTATACGGCACACGGCAATATACACGGGATTTAGAAGCGCCTTTTCTCATGGAAGAGCCTCATCAAGTGCGGAAAGGGACGGGCCATTTTCACACGCGTCACACGGGGGCGTATAGTAACTGCGACGAGCGCACGAATGGCCGCAATTAGCGCGTCACGTTTCGAGGAAAGCGCTCTCCGTGAAGCGAAATCGGTGCCGTACCCGTCGGCATCGCCATTCACCACCCAAAGTTGTGGCCGGCGCCGGTTTCTTTTCTCGCTGGGACAGCGGCAGGGAGAGTGCATGCCCAGCGTGCGCGCGCGTATACGTGATCGTGACTAAGCCTCGCGCAGAGGAACACGCGATGTGATGAAGGAAGCATGTCGAGCATGCACCAATTTGCTTAATACGCGCCCAGTGCCGAGTCTTCCCGATCCTGGGTGCATGCTGCTCATTATGCATCCCAGTGCGAACGTGGCGGCGCATAAAGTCGCGCGGGCCAGCGCTGCACGCGCGAAGTTCGCGGCAGGAAGTGCTCAGCGTGCGCGCGCATCATCGCCACGATCTCAACCGTGCTATAGTTGCATGCAGTACTGCACAACCTGCCGCTGCGATTTGTCTAGTCAGAAGACAGGGAACACGTCCGACAACTGAGTCACAGCGCCGCCGTGAGTGACGGTTCTGAGAATCGCCGACACCTCCTCTTCCAGCGACTAAACGCTTGGGACTCGTTGCATTCGACATTTCATGAGACAGCAACTAGCGGAGGCCATTGAAGACGCCACCGATATCTATAGCTGCTGCAGACAACTATATATATAAGGACGCACGCGAGAAGATTTGGGTATCTACGCACTCTGTAGCAAGTATTGTACTGCACGGATTTACAGTCCGGCGCAATGGCGTATACGGCGTGGTCAAAGTGGCTTCTGCGTAGCTCACACACGCTGCTGCTTGCCGCATGTACCGCACCACGAATCCGGTGTTGAACGATGCACGCGTACAGCACTATTAATCGTGCGCCGTGCACCTGCTGACCACACGGCTAAAATGTAGCGGTCAGTGCAATGAACTGGAACGTAGCGTTCAGTCTGCAACGGTTGTTTCAAGCTGTGCAACTAGATTTACACGCGGATACGCAGACACGGTAAAAACGAAGTACTCCGAGGAATGAGGAAAGATGTACGCACGTACAGCGGACCCCTAAGGCTGCAGGTTTTTGACAAAGACTGTACGTATTCCGGGACATATAGATTTGCTAAAGATGCGTCGAAAGTATACGGATTTAAATCAAGCGTATGAAGTCGGCCTATGCACAATATAATTATAAATGGTTTTTTGGCGAAAGGAAATGGCGCAGTATCTGTCTCATATATCTTTGGACACCTGAACCGCGCCGTAAGGGAAGGGATAAAGGAGGGAATGAAAGAAGAAAGGAAGAATAGGTGCCGTAGTGGAGGGCTCCGGAATAATTTCGACCACCTGGGGATCTTTAACGTGCACTGACATCGCACAGCACACGGGCGCCTTAGCGTTTTGCCTCCATAAAAACGCAGCCGCCGCGGTCGGGTTCGAAGCCTATGCACAACTGTATTAGGCATTGAGGACAAAACTGCAGGTGAGTCGGTTCACGACCGTTGAACGCATGTTATAGTCAAGAAAGATTCAAGTGTATTCTATTTCGATAATATTTTTATTTATTTATTTATTTATTTATTTAAATGGCCTAAAGGCCCCTTGAGACAAGGCATTACACGGGGCACTACATATGCCAGGAACGCTGAATTTTCTGTTTCGAGGATATGCCAGGAACGCTGAATTTGAAGCGAGTGAATTGAGCGTTTGGATCTCATCTGCTCAGCAGACTTTTAAGCAGACAACCCCGAGGCTTGCATCAAATGAATTAAGAACTTCCGTGCAAACTCGACGAACAGTGGCCAGATATGGGCACTCAATGGAGCCTTAAGCTAATATAAATGTAAATTTCAGACGTCCGTAACTGTGAGAATGGCACGGCAATCCAAGCATCGGATTACCTGATAATCTCAACGAACTCACTATCTTGAGCCAGCTCTGTCATCTGGTGTACAGGGCTGGCACAAATGATTATTGTTACAATTTCATATTTCCATTCTTTCCCCAAAACACGCCTAAAATTATAATTTAACCGTTTAGGGATGATGACTTGACAATAGTTAATCCGAAGTATGCGTTTTACATGTGCACAGTTTTTGCCCACGCATCAGGGACCGACGCGGCGGCCAATTACTATTCGCACAGACAGGCGCACGAAACAGCCGGTATTCTCAGAGCATGTAAATAAGGTTAACACCACTTAAAAGAGGGAGTCTACCTGCCAATGATAAGCTTGGGGTCGCTAAAAGTGTACCTTAGGAAGATGAAATCGCAGATACGTTTGCTCTAAATATGAACACACTTGGAAGGTAACAGGAGGTGTAAGCTGTCAAGAAGTGAATTACGTTACACATATTTTGACACAATTAATTAACGCGGCATCAGGACACGTGACTGCCTTTACTCAGGTCGTCGTACAGCTATAGAATCGCAGGAGAAAGGAGACGTGCGTTTTGCAAACCAGGACGCTGGATGAGTCCCTGCGCGGTCGCCACTTCGTCCCTATACATATACAGGGGCGACATCGCGGACGAACGACGAAGCTTGACGTTTCTGATGGCTTTTTTCGTTGCAAATGATGGCCTCGTCTCAGACTCCAAGAATGCCGTTATGCGGCTTGCGAAAGTTCCAGGAAACCCATGTGTTTATCGACGGCCATTCGAGCGATGTCCGTGTAGATTCACTCGTGAGCGCACGGGGCACAAGTCAATGAATAAAGAAAAGCGCATGGAAGAGCAGCCACAGCCTCGCGAAGGCCTTCGAAGAGGTGCTGTCCTTGGTGGAGAATGATTACGGGCCGCCAGAGGTCACGTGCACACGCGCTTTCCGACCGGTTATAGCGCGAATCGTTGGCGGACGCGGTGTTGATGCGGCTGCGCTTATGGAAGCTCGGTCATCAGGACTCTCGGTCGCCGCTAACTATTACGGCGTGGCTGCGTTCGGTTTAATCACGTAAGCGCTAATCACCCGAGGCGCACCGTCAAACTCTGGAAGATTCATGCTCTCTACGATAACGCCTCGTTTACCGTGGGAATAAACATTCGCCTTCAAGTCGTTCTGCTTTCCTTACTCGATGCACAGCAGAAAGCGTTCCAGATGTTTTTTTTTCTTTGCGTATTTGGTAGTGGCATGTACGGTGATCAGCGCATTGAATAAGCTGCGCGATTTTTGTGCTGGTCTGTGAGGTTAAAAGAAATATCTCGTGCCACTTGTTGACCTTTGACTCTGGTATACTGGCACCGAGCTAACAAAATCATAAAAGGTCAGTGCCCTATAGCCTAAATATTTATTATTGCTAGTTAAAAGACAGAACGACCTACATTTGTCGCCCCCGCTATACGGACTCGGTACCAAGGAGACCCAGAAAGCAAGACAGCCTAACCCTGCCCGGTGCTTGGCTATTACTCCGGCTAATGAAGAACACTGTCCCTTGCCGCTGGCAAAGCTGGATGACCAGAAGCAAATTGCACGTGTGACATCGATGAGCACTGTGGGCACTGGGACATCCGGATACGCCTGGAGAGCGGTGGGGGGTGGCAGTGCAGTTAGGGCTACTTTTAGTCTGCTGCCTTGCGGCTAGGAGGGGAACCCGGTCAGCAGTGTGCGCACAGCTGGACGCGATGAGGTCATCGATGTCCTCGTCTCCGCAGGAGGCCGTTTAACTGCCTCTTCTAGTTCCTCCTCCTGATGAAGTTTCCCACTCGTCGCGGCCACCTTGACCCTTTCGAGCGGCGCTCCGGATCCCACAAGTTGTTGCCAACGTCCCTGCGAGCTGGTCGCGCGGGCAGTTAGGACCGCCAATACACGCTGTTTTTTTTTTTTCCTCTCCAGGGTGCAGTGCAATCTTCATATGAGCGCGCCTGCACTTCGCTCTACTAAAACCCTGCAGTGACGCCAAAGTTGAGGCTGGCATAGGCCAATCAGGGACGGGATGCGCTACGCTGCTCACACGCTAGAATCGTTCGGACTGGCCAGCACCTTGGCTGTCGTAATTGCGGCAGTTGTGACCAGCCAGAGCGCGAGCTCCGGCCTGTCAGTTATTCAAAGAATCGCTGATTACTATTGACACTAACTTTTTTTCTTTTTAACGTGTCACCTGCAGATATCGCCGTCTTGTTTACGTCGAGAATTACTGGCACATTTCCTTCACCACACCCTTTGGTTGGTACTAGCTACTATATGAGCGCTTGTTTTTACTTCTGTATGCCTTGGTGTTCGTATTAGTTTAGTATTTCTTCTTCGTTGTTTCATCGGTATGTTTCCTATTCTTCTTTTTGAATATCTGAGTTCGAGTTTGTGACCATGAATTGAACCACTTTTTCGTTTTTAAATCCATCCATATAATCCACTCCTCTGCTTCTCTCACGGGGCGTTTTAGGCACTGAAAAATAGATAAACAAATAAACTTCCTTGCGTTTCTGCAGCTATAGCCTCATGAATTACGCCACTGGTTGGCGGGCGTCAGCCGTATACCTTCCCCAACGCTGCACGAATCTGCCGAGGGAGAGAGTATGGATGTGTACACCGCCATGCAGGGGCGCCCTGCGGCGGTGCTCAAGAACTGGATTACGACACCGACGTCTCGAGACGCGCAGTGCGTGTGCTCACAGCAGAGTCGGCCAGAGCGGGCCTTGCCGCCGGCGCATCCTGTCAACCTGACGCAATCGCCACGGCTGGTTTGACCACTCACTCGTTTGGCTTGCTTTTTTTTCCTCCATTGACGGCACCTTCATTTCCATGCGCTGCGCAGCGTCTACAGCGACGACAACGACGTCTACACGCCGCTTAGAGACACGTAATTAGTAGCTCCCCGTAAAGGAAGCAACGCGGCTGGCAAGCAAAGCTTCTCTCGCCTGCTTTGCACTTGCTTCCACGCTTCCTTCTAGCTTTCCTTTTTTGTTGTTTTGCTACCTTGACAGACAGGTGCAGTAAATTAGGAACCGCCTTCTTTGGGCGGTGCTCTGCTATGCGTCTTATTTCAGCCTGTCAGTCAGTAAATCGGGGACAAATATGATTTCCACCCGCAAAACACCCAAACAGAAAGCATACTGTAATTGGATACAACGCAAGAACGAAGCGGCAAGTGCCTTTCAAAGGGAGCCCTTCAGCCAATAGCATAGACCGCTGCTAATCCGTGGTTAATCCTCTATAACACTAGGTTAATCCGTCGTTAATGCTCGGTCGACTCCATTGGGTGGAGGGCTCCTTTGAGGGGCATTTGGCGCTTCGTTTTTTAATTGTATCCGCCTATATGGTGTCAGTGAGCTCACGTGTGGCCAACTTTTTTTTATAATGCTTTAGTTTAGAATCTCGATAACGCTGTCGGAAGAAAATGTCGTAATTCAAGTACGCCGGAACGCATAAACATATGATGTATACATTTTGAGATTAAGTTTTAGTACTTTTTGTGATAATTTCCAAAAAAAATATTCAGTACTTTTGCTATGTTGAGCTCGGCGCAATAACTTTATGAAGGGAAGGTGTATTTGCAACTATTCGCGTGATTCACATGCCTGCCTGAGTGAATTGTCTACTTGGACGAAATTTTAAAAGACAGGAGGGTGTAAGTTAAGGTATCCTAAATGTTCTACGACAAAAATAACGTAAAAATCTTACTCCACTAATTCCTTTCTTCTAATATTTCAGCTTCTTCGTATCATCTACGCGTAGCATTTCGACACTCTGCGTACGGATCTCCAAGAAAATGCGCTGGTGAAAGACACGTAAATGACAAACGACCGGTAATGACAATCATGAAAAATATTTAACTTCATAGAGAAATATGTACATTTCTTTTTAAAGCAAAGATTTTCTTTTCAGAACTTAGGTTCGGTATATGCAAGCAAAATCGCGAGGAGCACTTAGGTGTTCATGACGGACGTTTTCGTTACAGAGCTGTAATTGTTAAATTACCCATGTCCGGATTAGTGTTGGAAATTTCTTCCCCGAACTTGTTCCCAATCTGTGGCACTTCGAAGTCTGAAGCAAAGCCCTGCAGAATTCGGTACATGATGAAGCGCGGGCCTGCGAGGTAAACAGAGCGCCCGTGATGTATGCGCCGGAAGCGCAGAATGCAGCTGGAAACAGCGTGGCTGTGGGCTTCCGCTCGCGAGGCCTTGCACCCCACACACATATATTTTTAAATTCTTGCTGTTCACACTGCGCGCTGAAATTTCTACGGGGCCTCGAAAGAGAAACACCGGTGGCTGTTTGTGAAGGGCGTTTTGTGCGTAAACTTCTTTCCGCTGCCTCCCTCCACGACTACACCTCCCCCCCCCCCCCCCCCCACCAACGCAAATCTCCAATGTTGAAACCTTCTCCCGCGCTTATTTCTCTGCGCTTTTTATTGTCATTGGCTTTGGTTCGACGGCGATAAACTGGCCTTTGTTTCGTGCAAAACCCTCAGACAACGTCTTTCGTTCGTGACACGTCACATGTGCGCAAGAGCTCCATCGCAGCTGTTCTCGTTTCGAAAACAAAACAAGAAAAAAAAACTAGAAAGAAACTGTGGAAGGAAGAAACATGTGCGCAGTATAGACGGAATAAAAAGAAAAATCGTGCATTGAACAAAGCGTTTCTTCCCTAGATACCATTTTTTATTGTTGTTATGCATAAGTTCGGCAGGATTTATTCCGCGAGGTCTCCGCTGGTCTGCGCAACTGTATGCGACGCGCGCGCGTGCAGTGAAGTTGACCTTTGTGACGCCTTGTTCACGCCCTCGATTCAACTGGGATTCCGGCCAAAGAACGGATGTGAAGTGTTTTTCGCGTATCCCCGTTTTCTTGGCTTCCTGTGGCTGTGCTATTTGTAGCCTGCAGACAGCTTCCAAGTCACGTGAACATCCTACGGTTTCGCTGGGGCCTGTACCGCAGCTTGGATAGATGCCAGCGGCCCATAGAGTTCACGCCCACCCGATGCATATGGTAAGACACGTCACTCGACTTAGTGCAGAGCATCGTCGCCTTATTATTATTATTATTTTTCACTGCAGTCATCCTATCACCGTGATGGGGCGTTGTGTTGATCCGTGGCATGGTGCCTTGGATAACGCAGTGCCGCTTGTGCAAGGCTTAGGCCCAGATTGGGGATTCACGTAAGCGGTGATATTTGTGTGAGGTAGGATTGTTTCTGTGCGGGCCTCAGTAATGCGCATAGACCCACTTTCCGTTGTGCGTTTGTGCGCCGTATGACCTTGCGGCGAGACATCTACATTCTTAGTCAAAACAAGTCTCAAGTTCCGTAGGGATGAGGACGATAATGCGTTGCCCTTGCCTTCGAGAAACTGGAAGCACTTGCGATATGCACGATGAGCCACAGTGTGCGACCCAGAGGAAGACCTTGCAGGATACGCGTCGCTGTAGCTGTAGAGTACCTCTGTACTATACCGTTGCATAGACACACGTTGGCGGCGGAGCTAAAAAAAAACCTACTGCATCCAAACTCAGCGTCCTTGTTGGCACGTGCTTTGCGGCGGCGCGAACTGCGCTATAGCCTGTGCATGCACTGAATCCAGGATAAATGGTTTTGGCTCTGCAAATGCTTATGTTCTTTCAGCGCACATTTTGCTATTGTGAATGAGATATCTTGCTTACCCTTTTTTTTTGCTATTTTGAAAATACGTGAAATAACGCACAATTAATCGTTCACAATTTATACTCTTGCGTTTCATTTGGCTTAGCAGTTTCGTTAACGCACAGATGTGTGTATCCATGCACTGTTCGTATAGAATTTACGGCAAACACTCCTGCGGCTGCCAATCAGGTATTTTATCGTTTATGAATTCGAGCTCACGTCGGCACGGGTATGTGGAGGCTTATCGGACATGACCGGTATAGTTAACGTCTAGACTCCTTGAACTTCGGCCGAGATCATCGAAAGAAGCTGTTGATTCTTTTGCTATCCGACACAGAACGCGTTGCCATAGAAGTGCCGCGGCTGTATAAACTTTGGAGCGCTATCTGACCGGCTTAGCTGCTCCGAGACATCGCATATTTTGCCGGACGCATTGTTCGCACAGCGCCCCTATACATCGACGCACCTCTCCTGTCGCGCGTGCTTCCACCAACAATGACGATCGCAGGGGTGAGTTCAAGATTAATTTTCTAGTTCGCACCTCCAACGAGAAGAACAATTTTGTGGTTTTCTTTCAATTTAAATCAGCTTATTTATTTGTCCTTTTTTTTTCGTGTATTGCAACTGAATACGAGCTAGTTTGTATGTCAGTTCAGGTGCAGCAGGACCGCGTAGAATGCTGCTTTCTAATTCAGCTTTCCAGTGAATGCCCTAAACTATTCGGTGAGATTGACTTCGTGAGTTTGATGAGGTCTAGCAAAGCCAGCATAGTGCAAGACAAGATGCGACTGAGGTGTGATCAGGGATGCGTTCTACGAGTAAGAAAGACTGTACTGCCGTTCATTCATCGACGAATTAAACAAAGCTCGACTTATGGGCATTTGTTATCGCCAGACCGATGTCCTGCTTGAAAACCGTGCAAACTAATGCGCCCCCGTGCTTAAGCTTTCTGAATCCACGGTGTAGCATGTCTCGCGAACTATTATTTGAGTACAACGTGCTATCCAGACTTTTTTTTTTATTTCGGACGTAAGCAGCAAGTTAATTATATTAAGAAATAGCGTATACTGCCCAGTGCCGTCCATTTTTAATTCCGCCATCTTACACTGTTAGGAGTACAGTCGTCGGAGTACAACAGTGAAGCCCCGATGTGTTGCAACGAGGACAGCTTGACTAACTAATTCTACTTTGCTTGCTGCACATTCATTACCTTGAGTGATAAAAAAACATGTAGATACGTTCATGCGGGTGACCTTTACTGGTTTATTGCGTTTTGCTCCGACAAGCCTTGCTGAACACGCACCTATATGTAAGCTGTCTTTCTTTGCACACTTGGCTTCAGCTGCTCAAATTATGGATTGAAAAGTTGAGGATTCGCCTATCATCTCCTGTTTTCCTGATCGTGGGGAAAAAAAAAACCAAGCCATCTAGCGCTGTAATTAATTTAAGTAAACGTGTTGCATATCAGTTGTTGTCTATTAGTATGTACAACCATAGACACAGTTTGCGGGATGCCAAATTCGCGGCAAAAAAGAAAAAAAAAATGCTTGGTCCAAGTGAAGCAGGTCAATGAAAAGCATAGATGCATGAGTAGACATGCGCGCTCCATCCATTGGAACGAACATCAGCCGATTTTTTAGCGAGGTAGTTTAGAATTAATTTAAGTAAACGTGTTGCATCTCAGTTGTTGTCTATTAGTATGTACAGCCATAGACACAGTTTGCGGGATGCCGAATTCGCGGCAAAAAAAGAAAGAAAAAAATCTGCTTGGTCCAAGTGAAGCAGGTCAATGAAAAGCATAGATGCATGAGTAGACATGCGCGCTCCATCCATTGGAACAAACATCAGCCGATTTTTTAGGGAGGTACTTTAGAATTAATTTAAGTAAACGTGTTGCATCTCAGTTGTTGTCTATTAGTATATGTACAGCCATAGACACAGTTTGCGGGATGCCGAATTCGCGGCAAAAAAAGAAAGAAAAAAATCTGCTTGGTCCAAGTGAAGCAGGTCAATGAAAAGCATAGATGCATGAGTAGACATGCGCGCTCCATCCATTGGAACGAACATCAGGCGATTTTTTAGCGAGGTACTTTAGAAGAATTTTGTTTTCCGCGAATCCGAGTCCCGCAGACTTTTGTCCATGACTGTACATCGTATTTTATGTAAGCAGGGGCGCCTTCCTTAAATGACAAAACCCTCGTCCCCATAGAATCCAAAAGTTGTCGCATGTCAGTATGAGGACATTCGATTACGCCTGACCGTATACGGCGCCGTGACGTCACCCGTTAAGGAAATTACAGGCGGCGACGGTGCGGGCTGTTCTACTGCGGTAACCTGCGTAGCGTGTGCGCGACCGTGACGTGTGTGCGGCCGACAAATAAGCGCAGCCAAGCGGTTCCCCTTGTTGCAGAGCGGGGGAGAAAAAGAAGAACGGGAACGACCACGCTGCCGCAGCCGGTCGATCCCATTCGCGTGGAGCGCGCTCGTCGCGGCACCCACGTGGCCGCAGCCATTGTCTCGCGTTTCTGGGACGTCCCGCGCTCGCAACCATACAGCGAAGCTGTCCCGCCACCACAGAACCCGCGCGCACGCCGGCATCGGAGCACCTCTGAGCAGCCTTCTGCGCGGTGGCCTGCCTGGTGCGACTCGATGCTCACTGTCTGGAAGTGACGTCCGCAGGGCTGACCAGGAGCGGCGTGTTTGGAGAGGTCGTGTCTCCTTCTGGTTAGCGTTGACGCACCCTTCGGTTAGTCACTTAATTCCCTTAATTCACGGCAGAACACTTGGAATCGGCTCGTCGTTCTTAGTTTCACCTCCGGCATTTGCTGCGCTATGGTCTGTTGGCCGTTACGGTCCGCTATGGTCTCTGAGTCGGCCAGGAGTGGAAAATTCCTCTAGATTTCCTGAGGTCTGGCTTCTAATGTCATCGGATGTGCACCACGACAGCGTTGGCGCCTTGTTCAGTTAGTGGCATCGCGCGCTGTCTCACTCTTCCTCCGGTGAGGTGTATAAGAATATCCAGCGCTGTTCCGATTTCCCGCAAGCTTTTCTGTGCACGTCGCCTTTCCACTGTATAGGCCAGCATTCTCGGCAAGCTACAAGAACTTTTCCCTCACGGCGCGTGCGTCCAATCCCACAGCTCAGAGACACTCCTCTCTCAGAGCCGCCTTTGCTCTGGCTTCCTCCTCACGTTTTCGCCAGATGTTTGAATCGTTGACTTTATTCATTCATCTGCTTGCCTTGGCCTGACATATACCCGCTTACGCGCCCTTTTCGTGTAGCCTTCCATCTGAACTGAGCAAGTGCGCTAGTGTTTCTGCCGCAAAGGCTCTGTGTAATGTTGATGTTTGCTTCATTTTAACCGAACTCGCATGCCAACTGCTTCTTTGGGGAGGTCGCAAATCTTCCGGTTCACTGCAACTTCCTTGAATTAACACAACCGCTTCCGATCATTCTGTACGCTCCGTGAATTCGCCGTGCTCAGATTTTATACTTTCTGTTTAGAAAGCCTATTTGCTCTGAGATTTCGAATCGTGGTCCCTCAGCTTAGCCACTGAGTCCACCCAGTCTTCAATACGTGGAATTGCGGCTTGCAACTGTGATGGGAGTAAGGGTAAGTGTTCATTTCCTTTTGTGCATCTCCTTTTAAAGTTGGAAATATTATGTTTGTGCGCTTTGTTTCGCTTCTCACTGCGCGCCGAAGAGTCGCCGCCGGTGCGCGAGAGGTCAGTAACCTTTCGAGATGAACTTTCCGCTTCGTGCTCAAAATTTCAAACAATGTCCTCCAAAAGTCGACGAGGATGATTTCCTCCTTCAGCGGTAAGAAAGTTCGAAGTAGAAAACACGTCGCAAATTGAATCCGAACCTATGACCTTCGCGTCGAAGCTGCGCCACGCGACCTCTCGTGACCTTGTGGCCGACGTCCAGCGCAGAGGACGCCCTCAAGAGGTCCTCAAGAGCTCGTGTTAGCGCTTCTCGCAGGTAAAAAAAATAAAGAGGAGGGGGAAGGGGCAGGTGCAGCATAGGAGCTTTTCCGCGCGGCCCACGTTTCTTCCTTGGGGGGTCCTTTCAGCCGCGCTAATGGCTGCGGCGGTGACAGTCCGACAGGCTGCGGGAAACAGTAAACGCCCGAGTGTGTCGCGCTTTCGCCCACGGTCGAAGGAGGAGTCGCAGAGGGGACCGAAGAGAGCCGTCGCCTTCTCGGTCGTGACTCCGCGGCCGAGTCGTGACTGCGCTGTTGGTAAACAAACGGCGACTCTCCCGCTGGGATGAATGCTCGGGCTGCGTCACGCTTGACGCGCCCACGCTGGCTCACGCTCTTCGTCTGCCCTGCCGTCGGCCAGCCGCTTAGCGGGGGCCTTTGTCGCCGCGACTCTGCCGTGCGGTGTCCCTCCGAGGCGTGTCCGCCGGTCAGCAAGTTACGAAACGGCAACGATGCCTTTCTCTCTATTCGTAATCTCTTGGCTCATTCGCTTGACTAAGCGAAACCTGACCGCGAGTTGGCGGGAAACTTCGTTGCTTTGCTGATCGGGGTTGAAACGTTCGCGGTTGGCAAGCGCGATTGAGTTATGTGGAAATGCGAGTAATACGAAATGCTTATAACTGGTCAACTGAATTTGATGGCTTGTATGAACAGCGCGAGGAAACAAACCCCTTACTCTTTTGAGCTTACCGACATCTGCTCTTGCGTACCTTTCGGTATGTTCATGTGGTGTCACTTGCACAGCGCCTGCAACCTTATGGAAGTTGAGAAAACGAAAAGTATAGACCAAGCAAAGAACTCTCTTCTGTGAACTTTAGTGTTATTTTCACGTGCGGGGTCATTTCGCTGCCGCCTTGTACGTGTGCTTAGTCGGTGCTTGAGTCGATCTTACATACATGCGCCTTGTGCTGATAGTCTTGTTATTTATTTATTTTGTTTATTTATTTATTTACAAATACTGCGGTCTCAACGAGACCAAGCAGGTGGGCATATCGTACAACATTTTCTCCCGATTAAGATCAATTAAAAATAAGCTCTTGCGTTTAACATGTGAAAGAGAACGAAACATCTGAAAGAGAACAAAAGTGAACAAGCACGCAATTCAGATATGTAGAATGATTTTTACGTAATCTCACAGAAATGGACTTGCATACGCTACCCTCACAATAATGATAACCTGATAAAATTACGGAAAAAGACGTCACAGAATGTCACGACGCAAAATACAGCAGCAGCGCCTGGTCAAAATTGTCAGTGGAAAAAATTCCAGAGGGGAGACCATTCCACTAACTGTATCAGGAAAAAAAAAAAAGAATATTTATACAAGTTAGTACGGGCATGGAAAGGCAGCAAATTGTGAGCGTGACGGTGCCTTGACACACGTGGCAGGTAACGTTGAATGTATGGCCGTACATTAAATTCTAGCGACTTGTCATACATCGTGAAAAGAAATTTAAGTCGTGCTGTAGTTCTTCGCAAGTTGTCGACAAGTTGTCCAAAGTCTACTTATCAAAAGTGACACATACTCCAAAGAATGAGAGAAAAAAAAAAGAAGGCTAATGGGTACTTAGTTTTCACGTGCAACCTGCGAGCTGTCAGGTGTGCCGTATAATGAAGAGTGCCGGATGAAATGTTTGAATACCTCAAGTTCTTTAGCGCTAATCGAAATCTCGGTGCATGAGGGTTTTCGCATTCCACCTCCATCTGTGTGTGGCCGTCAAGGACAAGATAAAACACGAACGCCTAGGCACCACAAACGGTTATCATATTGTTTCAGCGCGACGTACACAGAAGCGGCAGAAAGACAAAGACAACTGGAACAATACGATGAACGATAACCAATACTCACCTATACCCCGTACACAACCACATGTCACGGTAAAAGGAGTTGTCCGATACATTCACTCGATGGCATATGTTCGTGTTCGTGTGGATTTCGCTCAAGTACTGGGCCACGTTGGGCTCTCCTTCCGTATCACTGCTGAGTAAGTTGATAACAGTGCTTGCTCTGTTCACACTACACATTGATGTTCAGAATGCAAGCAAGGAAACTCTTCGCATGCTTTTGA
Source organism: Amblyomma americanum (assembly GCF_052857255.1). Lineage (NCBI taxonomy): Eukaryota > Metazoa > Arthropoda > Arachnida > Ixodida > Ixodidae > Amblyomma > Amblyomma americanum. Next base: position 174,737,422 of record NC_135500.1, on the reverse strand, counting down.
CCTGCTTCGCCCGCATTTTCAGTTTTGCTCGCTATCTTCCGTTCAAAGGACGTGTACTGCTGTGTTAAGATAAGAGGCGTCGAGTGTCGTCCTTATCTCTGGTCAGCGCCCGGGTTCTACTTCCTAACTTCCTCAAAGAGGCGAAAGCAATACTTCTTTGATGTTATTTTATTTTGGTGTGTTTTAGTTTAGTTCAGTTTATTTTAGTTTAGTTTAGTCAAGCCAGTTTGGCTGTTTCTTCACATCCGTCCCAAAATGAACCAACCTGTCCGAGAGGCGGAAGCCGCGTTGACCGCCCTGTTGATCTCGATACACGCGCCCACCGGCGTTACCAGAACACGAAAGAACGGCAGAAACAAAGCCGTCTTTCCGATCGACCGGAAACCACCGGGGCCACTTCCGATTTGCGAAACGCGGCCCCTGGACGCGTGCCTTAGACCGGAACTACCGATCGCTACGCCCACTCCTCGATCGAGTCTTGGTCTCGAACTCGCGGAAGTGGAACTGTCTGCTCTCCCCCACTCCTCTCCCCCCCCCCACCCCACACTCTCACCCTTCTTCTTCAAATCTTTGGCCACTTACTCCCGGCGTATACCTTTGCGTGAATATGCGGCCACGCGATCGGCGTTGAGAATCGGCTGTTTTGCCGTGCCACACGTCTTCGCTCCAAACGCGTCACCTTTCTCCTCCCCTTCCCTCCCCGGCGTTTCTGAACCCGTTATTCGGTTACTGCCTCCCGTGAGATTGAATAGCTTGTTTGCCGCGCGCTCGGTTATGGAGTCCCATTCAGGCGCGCCTATTACGCGCGCCAACGGCGCCGGGCTTTCGTTCGTTTATTTATTTATTTGTCCCGCTCGACGCGTTGTGTTCGCCGAAACGTAACCGCGGCGTGGCCACTTCGCCCCAAGCTCGTTTATCGACTGACGGCTACTGTCAGGAACTTCGCTCGCTCGCCATAGTCCGTATCACTTTTTTTTTTTTTTTGACAGAACGACTGGGCCGCGCCGCATTCCCCTCGCGCGGGGGGGGGGGGGGGGGGGGGGGGGGGGGCATGCGCTGCCCTTTTCCCCGTATATACACCCTCTGCATCATCAATCGTTTCGGTTTCGGCCTCTGCGCGTGCGTGCCGGATAAGCAGCGCCATTGTCTCCCGTTGTTATCCTCCAGCAAAGAGGAGAAAAATGACGTCTGCACTCGCCAGTTGCTCTGCCTGCGTACTTTAGTGCAGCGACGTCGCCTTCGTATGCGGAGAGTAATCGCAGAACTTGCATTCGGTAGCACCGTGCTCGGCGAAAGCTGTTAAAAGCACCGCGCTTCTTTTGCGTAGACGCTCGCGTGTAAGCCGTGAGGTTTGGAATTGATCTCGCCGTCTGAGTGACGCATTTATGCTGATTTTATTTTAGCTGCATAGAGGATCATACCCAACAATTCTGGACAGAAGCAATTTTTGAGCGGGAAACCGTTTATGAACGTAATTTTTTCATATAATGTAAGATTTCGCTATAACAATCAACATATTCGCAGATCACCCGACAGCAGCCTTGTACTTTTTTTTTCTATTACCGTTTTTGGTATCGTCAAAAGCGTTCCCCATTGCTTTTCTATGGGAGTCTTAACTCTTCGATGCAATCGAGAGAAACACTTGAAAGGAAAGGTTTTGCTACATATCGGAAGAATAGACCATTACCTTCAATATTTCTATAACAGTGTCACAATTTTCAAAATTTTTGTCCGGGAATGTTGGGTGTGATGATGAGCAGAGTTAAATAATTTGCACAGGGATGAATGACACTGGTGGCATAGCTCTGTGTGGGGGGAATTGCGCTGTGCTCATTACACCACCCTGCACAGGCTGACGTGGACCAGGTCACTCGCCGGTCACGCTGGAGTGGACACTATAGCAAAGGTGGAACGCCGCTGACCATCTTGGTCATCCCTGCCGTCCCCATTCTTCGTTCAACAACCTCTTGAAACAAAAGCGGTCGTTTCTCAACAAACCCAAAAAGGAATTAAGTTCGCTGCCCGAGAGGACTCCGGTTATCAAGAAGTCCCGTCCGCTCTGGTCTCTTCGAGAGTTAATGCGGACAGACCTACTTGTGGCGAAGTGCGTTTCCTGTTCTGAGTTCGCTGCCGTGGCCGCTGGAGCGTACACTTCGTCATTCCTTCGCGGTCATATTTTTCCCCCCTCGACTGTGATTTTTCCCTGATGCTCGGTGACCCGGCGTGGAACGCGTCTTTGACGAAGAGGCTCTCGAATTTACATGCGCGCCTGCTCATCCTTGGCTTGAAAAAGAAAAGAAAAATGAAATGAATGGAGGTCAGCCGCGGCGGTCGGTCGAATTCGGCCACGCGCACGAGGACGCGTCCCCCCGCCCTGTAGATCAGATACGTCCGTGGTGCGTTTAGTACTTTGCGAATCGGCGCATACCGGCCTCATCTGCAGGCTTGGCTGCGGCGGATTGAAGGGTCGGATCGAAGAACCACGCCTCGCTAGACTGAAAAACGGGTCTCGTAATTTCCTTAATCACGGCGTTATACCCCTCGAGAGCGCCATCCGCTCTGGCGTGAAGCGGGCGTAATAGTTCGTGACCCGCTTTGTACCAACCAACTGAAAGTCATTCATCTGCTGTGATAGGACTGCTCCCAAAAGCGGGTTATGGCCTTCAGCTCTACCTATTCAACGTGATCAAGGGGTTCGGAGAGCTTGCGGCTTTGCGCAATTTCATATTGGCGCTAGACGCCGCTATAAATCATAAGCATAATTATAACACAATGAATATATAGCTCCTGTGTACGTGAGTCGTCACTTTCTCGTCCTGCCACTACGCGCTGTTTTCTGACGCATTACATCTTTAACGTGCGATGTCAGTGCACGTTAAAGATCCCCAGGTGATCGAAATTATTCCGGAGTTCTCCACTACGGCACCTCCTCCTTCCTTTCTTCTTTCACTTCCTCCCTTATCCCTTCCCTTACGGCGCGGTTCAGGTGTCCAACGATATATGAGACAGATACTGCGCCATTTCCTTTCCCCCAAAACCAATTATTATTATTATTATTATTATTATTATTATTATTATTATTATTATTATTACTTGAATATAACAGGAACCAGCCATCTAATCATCAGGATGAGTAATCATCAGCAGTCATCAACATGGGTTCAACGTGGTAGCATGTGGCTCAAAGGCTAACACGAAGCAGTCTCTTTCGCCGGCGTCTGAAGAACAGTCTGCAATAACTTTTCGCGAACAGCGGTTGCTCCGTGAGAAACGTTGACAGCCCTTTCCACTACGAGCAAGTTCGTACTATGAATTATTGACGACCGGTGTCCTCCACGTGTACAGGTATAGCATCAAAATATACTAAAAGGGAACAGTCGATGTGCGCACAAGAACAAATTCTGCTTCTGCACAAAAGTTGAAAACGCCTCAAGAGCGTTATTCAGTCAGAGGAAAACTATTTAGAACAAAGGAAAAAGTGTGTTTTTCATTCATGCCTGTACTGTAATATCATTGGCTGAACGTGGACATATCGGCACTAACTGTGCAGCACCCGGGTGGCACGTTGCAGTCTGACGGCACTAATAACAGGCAGTCTGCCTACATTGAAACGTCTTTGCTTTTGCCTTTTTCGTTGAGCCAGTTGACGTTTCCAGTGTGGTGAGAAAAATGCATTTCAAGTTCATAGACAGCTCTATACAGCTATGAGAAGTAAGTGTAATCGATATAGTGCGGCCGCACAGAATAGTGTACAGTTTAATTCCACAGTCGGTTGCTAAACATTTTCGTTGTAAGACAGGGTTTCATTATCTTACGGTTAATTACCGCCAGGCTATGAGCGCATGCAGCCAAACTGCGTAAATACTTGGACACCCAGTTTGTCTTGTAGATGCGCTACAGACATATCACTACAGTCGGATACAACTCATCGCCCTTGCACCTTTCTGGCGCGAAACCGCAGGGGACGGCAGATGAAATGGGAGTAACCACGGATTAATATAACTAACTGCGGTGTCAAAAAAAAATTCTGTTCATTCCATTTGCTGAAGGGCTCCTTTCAGGGTCATTTTCCGCTTTGTTCTCGAGTTTTATGCGACTGTGTCTGCAGCGAACCTGCAAGCAAATGTGGCTCTGACATGTGAAAGGTCTTAGAGTGAGAACGAAGTGAGAGTTCGTCTTTGTGAACTGACCACAGCCAGGGTGCTATACCGAATAATTACGCCTTGGCGTCCAGCTTCGACTGTATCAATGCAAGCTGTTTTCCGCCCTGGCAGTATATACACGACACCGAGAAGTTATCGAGCCATGACTTATCGCCGTCGTAAACGTGCGACTTGTTTGCTTGCTTGTGCCCGCGCGTTGGGCCCCCCCACCTTGTTTGGGCGGCCCTGCATTGGGCGGCCTGTGCACTGATGGCTACATCGTTTCCTCGTGGAAACTGCTGCAGCACCGTTCTGCTCTGTTTGACACGGCGGAAAAGGCCTGTCCGGCACGCCCCCTTCAACTCCTCGCGCGCAGGCCGGGCCTCCTCCATCCATGGACCCGGCGTTCTTGTTTCCTACGCCTCACTTCGTGAAAAGAAAGAAAAAGAAACGCCGAGAAGTAAATGGCTTCACGCGACGATTTCGTCGCCTCGGTATACGTATTACCTGACTGGAGTTAGGCCTGTTTGTACAGTCCGCGGGGAGCGCTGCTGCAGCGCGCCGACGGCGAACGCGGTCTTGAGAACGAGTTTACGGCGCCCGATTGTTTTTGTTTGCGATGGAACAGTCAATTGCGCTGGGCAGCGGAATCACGGCTGGCCGACGCGTCCCTGCGCGCTGGTGCGCGAATGCTGAGATAGCCCGAGTGTAGCCACAGGTGGAGGGGGAACGTCTGTTGCTTCTTTAGAAGGGTTAACTGCAGCACGTGCTCAAAGGCCGGTCGTCGTGCTCTTGCGTATACATCTTCTTTGAGGGATGCCCGTCGGAACTTGGCATAAGTGTTGGTCCAAACCGAGCGGTTATAGTCTCGAGCCACTACAGCCAACTCCGAGGCCGGCTCAGAGTGTATTTCGAGCGTTGTTCGGTCTCAAGTTGAAGAGAAACGAAACAATTTCATGTGGCGCGTCTGCCGCATGCACGACGTTGGGACCAGGCGATTTACTGTAACGTCACATTTACGTTACGTTGGGATATCATATGCGTACTACAATTTTGATTTCTTTTATCCTCCCAGAGACCGCCGTCTCAATCTGATTAAGCATTGCAGCCATCAAATGGAGCCAGCACTTTCAAAGCTGCTGCCTAATTTGCGAAAACTGAGAAATCACTGGAAGGAGAAAACTTCCCGCAAGAAACTCCTCTGCAACTTTTTTTTTTTTTGTTAGAGCTATGGCAAGGTCTCCACGTGCTGTCTGTACGGGACAGAATTTCGCATGTTGAGGCGCTTAGCTCCTCACTGCGTATGTACCAACGTGAAAGAAACGCGAGGGCATGGTGCCGTCGGTGTTACATGCTTAGCATCGTTTGAGCTGCTGTGATGCGTCTTCGTTTGGGGCAGATTTCACTAGTATTTTTCTAAAACCAGTGCTCTTGTGCGGTTAGGAGTGTGCTCTACATTTCACATCTCACGGTGGTCTGGTTCATGATAATGTACGCAATTTTCTGGAAAAAATGGGCATTTTCGCAACCACGGCTGCGCTAGTATGTTTTGTGGCCTTCGCGGAGTTTTCGTCGTCGTTGTAGTTGTGTATCTGTCATAACAGAAAATCACATCACCTCACCACCCTTGGACCACATGTTCACCTTCTCATCAACACAATAAAGAATTTCCCTGTCTACCAGTTGGGCAATGAGGGTCCGCCTCCGTCATATGTGGGCACGTGATCAAGCTGTGCGTTGTGGTGGCTTTTAGGCGTGGTCCCTTTCTCGGAGGCACGGCTGTTGTTGCCCCCTCTCCACCCCGTGGGAAGAACTAATCTCTAAACACACAGAAGGGGGTCTGCACACTTTTTATTTCTTTGATGCTTGCAAGTTGCACACTATACGCTTGTGTGGGCTAAGCTTCCAGTAGCGCTTGAAACGAGAGTATGACACAAAAAAGGCGGAGACAGCGCTGAACTTCCTCCATTTTTTTTTTGCAGACACCACGGTGACTTCTTCCTTTGTGGCTCTCTCTTTCCAGAGGCTTTAAATTTGTTTTGATACGGAGTCTGTGCAATTGTCCACCCTTGTGAGTTCAGCTCTGTGAATACGTGGGTCTCTCCTCTGTCTTGCACCGCCAACAACCCACTCCGGTGTTGTGTCTTCCTCACACAACTAAGTGAACAATGCTTCCATTCCTCCATCCTACATGTGCTTCAACTGTCTCTCTCTCTCTTCCCCTTGTGCAGCGCAACTTTGTCCGCGAGGAGGAAGGCCGCGTGGTGCTGTACACCACCTCGATGGGCGTCATCCGGCAGACGTGGGAGCAGTGCCGCCGCGTGCGCAACACGCTGCAGACGCTGCTGGTGCGCTTCGAGGAGCGGGACGTCTTCATGAACCGCACCCACCAGAAGGAGCTCATGGACCGCACGGGCCTCCGGCACGTCGTCGTGCCGCAGCTCTTCGTGGAGGGACACCACCTGGGCGTAAGTGTCCGTGGCTCCGGTGGCCAGGTGCAATCGGTATACCTCGTGCAGGGCCGGAACGCTAGGATGGAGTAACGTTGAGGTCACAGTACCAAACCCTAGCCATACAAAATGGAGAAACATATCGGATATTCGATGTCCCTATCGCAGTTATCAGCTGTCTCTTTCTCTTGCCTTAACAGAGGCCTCTACATGTGTAAACCTTTCCGTTTTCCGATAGAATGCCAACAACTGTTCAACACACTCTGAGCTGACGGAGAAGGGCCGTTGATGGGGGCAGAGGCGTAGTTTGAAGTTTATTGCTTAAAATACATGAGAAATGCATGCATACACTGATTGATCATACAGAAAGAGGTCCCAGAGCAATATGCTGTAATGAGAGCTCTTATAATAAAATGGATAAACTAATGACAAGTTTAGCAATAGCAACCGCGAACAGTAATGAGTTAAAGCATATCAGGTAAACACTATGACATATTCGATGAAAGTACATATTGAAACACAAAAGCCAGAGATATCACGCGGCAGAATCAAATTTTGAGACTCAGTTCTTGAGCCCTGCGAGCAAGTTTCCGCTGGTTGACGGCGCGTAGCCTTCTGAAAACGCTGAGATCGGTGCTTTGGGATCTCCGATGCGGTCACAACGAAATCTTGTTTGACAGCGTAATGCATTGGATGAGAGCTTTGGTCAGCTTTCCGTAAAAAAAGAGTAGCACATTGTATAGATCTGCTCGGCCGCAGCGAGTTCACGCTCAAGAATAACACTTATACCGTATTCGCTACTTCTATTTTGACTTCACTTTACCATTAACTGGGTTTGCCCTTCGCCCGATAGCCGCGGCCCCGAATTCGTCAACGAACCTCGGATCGCAGGGAAAGGCATACACTCACTGAGAAACAGCGCGAACGTGGCGGAGGCTCTTGGGGCTATTTACAGCGCTATAAAACGCGCTTCCCACGGTGAACGCAGGCTTCCTTGCGCATATACACACACACACTATCGCCAGTATGCCTATACGGACTGTGCTACGCACGCGGAAATTCTTGTTTTCTTCGTCGAGGCGCGCTCGACACCGAAGCGGCTAAGCGGCCGCGCTGTGGCCCGTAATTGTTACAGCGGCCAGCGAACGCTACAGTCGCCGCTATAAAACAGCACGTCGTGAAAGCTTCGGCACGAATTCTTTTTTCCTAGCGTTTAATGATCTCCATCGTCTCCCCATGGAAGCTAGGGCGCATAGAGTAAACGTGAAAACTCTCGCACTCGCCGCGATGGCCGAAAACGGCCGGGTGGAGACAGGATCGCCGCGAAGACCGCTTTGGGGATGGACGTCGTCGCTGGGGGCGCTGTGGGCGCTGAATTCTCACGTCACGTCGGGGACGCGCCGCCTTTTTTCACGATTGGAGCATCTTGCGCGATGACATCACGGACGACGTTCCCGTTTCCGCCGCGCTTCTGCTGTCGATTTCAGGCTGATGACTCGCAACAGGATTGGTCTGGATTCGGAGTTTTCTAGGACACGAGCAGAAAAGCGAAATCTGTTTGACTTTATTCCATGACCGAGAGTTTTGAGCCTGCATATTTTACCTCGGCGCAGGAGTATGGCGTTGCGGCGACTAAGCGTAAGAAGGATATTAAATAAAGTTAGGCCTTGTTCCCTTTGAACGAACATGATTTTGGAGCGCCACAAAACAAAGTGTGGTTTTGCAGACCCTGCATGGTTACCTAGCCTCCAACAAATCTATAGACGATATCAGTATCCGTCTGTCGCATGCTTATCGAGGCAGCCACTTCTAAATCGTGCATTGCAGACTAAACGGTGAACAGTATACACGATAGTATAGATGTCCAAGACTGGCAGGATCCACCGTTCTTCAATTTTTCAACGTCAGCTCTGCAAACTATATGTAATGTAAACCATCCTCACCGAGGAAACTTTCTCAGTCCGTCCGTTGCGAGTGGAGTTGCTAGCTATGGTTCCAACGCAATATCTCCACTGACTCAGGCGTGTCTCTTTATGCTATGGACGGCAGGACCACACATGCCTGTTTCCGCCACTTACACACGTGGACTTAACCGTTAAGCATTGGGAACTGTCTCCACTCATTCCTCATGATTCCAGCGAACAATATTTTCGTACGACGAAAAATCTACAACTAAACGCCCTGTAGCTCGTTTACTGTTCGAGATGCAGCGCGCCGTGTATACACCACCCGAAGCTGTCTCTGCTCTAAGCCGGGCGGAAGAGGCAGCCGTTCGCGCCCTGCTCCACGGCGCCAATGAATCGCGGCGGCGTCGTCTTTTCCGAAACCGCGGCTACAACGATCCTGTCCTCCTCCACAGAGGTCACCGTCGCAGCTCGAGACTGCCTTGATGGCGGTGCCGAGTCGACGCGGCAGCGCAGGACAGGGCTGTGCGCAACAGCAGCAAGCCGGCGGCTGTTACATGTGCCGCTAACAACGGGAAGGGGGTGCCGTTCCGGCGGCGCCGGTGTTGTCGCTGCTGCACAGACAGCCAAGCGTGAAGCCCGCCGGCGGGGGCACGCGCGCGCCGTGTATCGCTGACCATTTAGGCGCCCCGGGAGACGCTGCTGCTCCCGCGAGAGGCCCGTAACGCACGGTTCAACGACCCCTCCTCCCCGCGACCGGTCAGCGGCTGCGGAGGACGGCGCGTTGTTTCAGCCGACCCCTCCTTCGACACGGCGGCCACTTTCGCTTGGCTCCTGAGGGGCACCACGACTTGCTCTAGCTATTAACAGTGACCGCGGGGTTTGGACTGTCCACCTGCAGCGAAATGTTTGGCACAGCTGGCAATCACGATTTGCTCTTTGTAAGAACACAGCCGCCGCGGTGGCTCAGTGGTTATGGTGCTCGGCTGCTGACCCGAAAGACGAAGGTTCGATCCCGGCCGCGGCAGTCACGCATTTTGATGGAGGCGAAATGCTAGAGGCCGCCCGTGTACTGTGCGATGCCATTTCACGTTCAAGAACAAGAATCCCAGGCGGTCGAAATTATCCGGAGCCATCCGCTGTAAGGCGTCCCTCATGACCTGAGCCGCTTTGATGACGCTAAACCCCACAAGCCAACCATCTTTATAAGGACAGCGTAGTATTCAGTGAAGGAACCAGTCAGTGTCTGCTTGATTTTCGTCGCAACGCTATGTTCCATGAAGTGGTGTCCGCGCATCCACCTCGAGTGAGACAGTCGGGGCTCCTTTCCTTTCCTCATGACTACTCCGCCATGTTAGTACTCTGGATGTGGAAAGAAAATGAAAAATGAAACGCAAACGTTTTGCGCTGAATCGCATGCAACGTATAACGTGGCTGTACATCCACAGTGCTGAATGCAGAGAGTTGGTGAAATAGACGCGCTTTCGCTATTCACCCAATCAGATTCAAAACCGTGCTTTGGGACCATTGTTGCGCTACTGGAGTTCGAAAACGGTACGACCGCGAAGAAAGCTTTCCTCTATCCACAGCTAACTCACTCGTGAGCTTGACTGAAGCGTCCGGAAGTTGGTCCGTGTGCTTTTCACCATGTGTGTGCAATTGCGGACATAAGTGAATGGAGCACGCTATTGTGTTTCACGCCTCCCCTATCGGAAATAAAGAAATATTGTTTGTCCATGATAAAACACGCTAGCGTTTACTACCAGCGTGCACATACCGTAACTGGCAAATTCAGTTAGGCAATGCGTGAATTATACAAGCCATTAGCGTGCTCCCTTTACCTTTGTCTGTATACCTGTACGTACTTGTGCGTATGTGCAGACACGATTGGGGCCCACACGCGTATCTACAAGTTCTCTTTGCCCTCATTGCGTACAATAAATTTGATCACACATTTTTTATATTCGCAAGAGACTGTACGAATGTTGGGTAGATATTGCTATTACGCATCGAGTACTGGGCCTGGCTTTATCTCGCGACCCATTTGATGTATCCTGAGGCTTTATTTTTTTTTTTTGCTTGCGACTTGTAGATCTAAAGTTGTTTGCTCGTATTTTTCCTCCTCGGTTCTTATTTTCTCAACTGGCGTGCCAAGTATCGCCACCTTCGTCCGGCTTCTTCTTGCAGCGATCACTGTGCGAGGAATTATTTGACAAATACCGTGATGAACACGAAGGATAGTAATCGCAAAAGGTAGCAACGTGAACGCCACGGATGAAACGCATAAAGACGTTTCACAGAGTTCAACACTTATCTGTTTAATGTAATCCAGCAAAAGCTTAAATCCAGGTAATCCAGCGGCAATCCAGCTCTGAAGAAAAAGAGTACAAAAAAGAAATTTTGCCGGACAGCTTCAGACTGTTCTTGGCTATGAAATACAGCTGGCCTGCGCGAGCCCTACCTTGCGTATTCCTTTCGAACGCTACCGCGCACAGTGTACGTTGAACACGTATATACCACGTGTGCAAAAAGCGTATACACACATCGCGGTCCTCTAAAGTGCGTGACCTTTCTGTAATCTGGATCTTTAAAAATAGCCTCACTTTCGGATCACCCGCACTCCACGAAACAGTCGAACGTGTGCTGATTGTCCTGACTGATAAGGAGCGCCGGGCCAGCTTGATCCTGACGCGATACGATTTGTTTTGTAAAAAGAAAAAAAAATGGTACTTTCATCTCGATTTGGTTTTTGGCGTGCGACGCAGTGAAATCAAGCCTGGCAAGGCCTCAAGCGGTGCCACAGTATATCCCCAAGCCTTCCGCGTGAGCTTCGCTTTGGTTATCGTGTTTTTTTGTTGTTGTTGTTTTTACCCTGGATCTGGCGCCAAGGCATCCCCAGAATGGGTCCCGCAGCTTTGCACTTGGATGGATAGATACCTTCGTATTCGCCCCGGTTATTCGGGACACGCGTCTCTATATGCGCCGGCTTTTGAGACTCCGCCCTACGGATGCGCCTTGCGTGTGCGTGCTTCCTCCAGCAGCCTACGTATACATGCCATCGGCGTCTTCCTTGTGATGTACCGGTGTTGACGACCTCGGGCCGCTGATCTCTGAATACTTGAATCAAAACGTCTTGGTTTTGTAGCCAAAGCCAAGATCGCGCTGAAATAGATTATCTGTCGAAATACGTAACCGTTCTTTTTTTTAGAAGAGTCGTCAGCGTTGTAAAGTCGGCAAGTATTCTTTCAGACGCTATAGGAAAGTACAAGACAGGCTCCCGAAGTCATTGAGTCGATATCTTCTAGAGCAGCTGAGACAAAATGAGTAAGCAAAGCAATGATTTTACTCCAGATGAGTGTCAATTAGGTGTACTTGTGAAGCGCAGTCCGCGAAGCCGCAGCACAAAAAAATTGAGTTCATTAGCAATCACAATGGAAGCAGAATACATGAACACGATAACAGAGCGCAGAGAACTTTTTAGTCACGATGTTAAATTTATATTTTCATATATTTTTTCCTCTCGTAGCAAAGGAGTAGGAGCTTTAGTGGGATTCACAATAGCACGATCCAATACCGTGATCCGCTTCCGCGGGGACCGCATCTGCGCATGCGCGGTGGCAGGTGTGCATCCCTCGGGGCCAAATGGGCAAGTGCAACTGGCGCCTCGACAGCGCATCGTGGATCGCGCAGTGCGAAATCTCTCTCTTGAAGCGAACAGCCGTGATATCGGAATTAAATAAGTTCCCTACTTCAACTTACACATGGACAGAGAACGCTGGCTTTCTTCTCTTTTGTGTCTTCCGCCTCGACCTTCTGCACGTGGTCCTTCCACTTCCTAAAAATTCCTTTCTCTTTCCTCGGAGTATACACAAAGTTCTGTGTTTCGGATCTTCGTACCCCGGGGTTTCGTGATTCTGCACCCGGCAGAGAGCCTGCAACGCGGGGCACCAATCTGTACCGCACTCGCCACTCGGAACAGCGAACGAAAAACGCGGCCGCCCTTTCCTCGGTGCAATCTCCTTTGCGCCCGGGTTGGTCGAACATGACGATTACTTCGCGAGCGGCAGCTTTCATGCAGCTGCGCGCGAGGCTGCCAGCCGCGTTTAATTTCTCTTTCAAGCGCCCCATTTCGAACCCGCGCTCCTGCCGGCTTTATTACGAGTTCCACTCTTTATATATAGCGTGCCGAACGCGCGTATACGAGACGATGCTGTTTCTTCTTTTTTTTTCTGAATTCCCCTTCCGTGCTCACGCTCCTTTTTCCAGTGCCTTCTTCCTTTCCTTGTTTGGACTTGTTGTCCTCTGTGTTTGCGGCTCAGTTTTCTTTCTCTTTTTTTTCCTTTCCTCTTCGTCCGTGCGCGCTTCATTCTCCGCCATTTAGGCACAAAGGCCCCGCGCCCAAGGAAGGCCCCACGCGCGTATTGGTACCGCGCGGTGCTTCCGTAAACCAGGAAGTGCTCCGTCCTGGTTGCCTGCCTTGCTCGGCCACGCCATTGTGTCGAGGCGCGTGCTCTACGAGACAAAACTGGGCAGCGACGGCTTTCTAAAGCCAGGGAAACAAGTACACTCCGACAAAAAAAAAAAAAAGATTGCTCGGGCTGAGTGAGGGATGAGCCCAGAGTCGGCCGTTGTTGCAAACAAGTTCGCGAGGACCGTGTAGAGTTTGAGACGTGCGCTTAGGCCCCCGAACAAAGGATAATAAATGTGGCTGCGCAGTGGAGTTGCCTGCGGTTCCGGGACACCGTGGAACGGCGCGCTGTAACCGAGTTGTTTGGATCGCTTCGTGCTGGGCGGAAGCGGCCGACATCCGTGCGTACCTGCTCCCAATGTTGCACTCTCAAAAGTCTCAAGCCCGATTGGCCGACCAGCGGCGGATCCGAAGTAACGTTTTCTCGGCGAAAGGATCCGGCACCGGAAGCGACTTCCTTGCGTGATGGCGCGTCCTTGTGCGCGCTTCATCACCTTGTGTGGTTTGTGTGTATATAGTTACCTCGTTAATAGTTTAGTCACGATCTTGGGCGCTCCTAGGCCACACGCTGTTGAGTTGGGGGCATGCGCATGCTCGCATGTGACTGACGGTGAACGACCTTGTAACATTTTGCGATCTCTTCCTAGTGACGTATATTATTTTGTTAAATCGCCTTTCGGTGAGCTAAGTGTGAGGAACTGCGCTTTTAACTGAATGCGTTGTAGTGTCACCTTTGTTTAACACTGCTTCGCCTGCTCATCAATATTGACGACGTTACGACTCTGCCTACTCGCAACGGTCTGCACAGGTGTAAGAGGTGCCGCATACAAATTTTTCATCGAAGCTGATTTCTAAGAGGCTTCGAAAAGGGCCTTCCGCCATTTTGCATTTATTTCGAAGGAGGCTCCCATTGCAACTCTCCCCCCCCTCTCCTCCCCTATCCTATTTCTCCGTGCAAGGAAGAAAAAAAAGATGAAGAAACAAAAGTGGTGTAGTTTCGGAATCGTCCTAAAATCTTCGTTAGGTCTCCAGTACTGCTTAAAACCGTCACGTTGCCTTTGTCACACCGCAACCGCAGCGTGAGGATCTGCGCCCGTAAAAGACAAAACTGACGCGTTCCGGCTTTCAGATATCTGTACCCTTCACATATTTCACCATTTTTAAACAAATTTGTAGTTTCGATGGCCTCACACGTGTCCATGTTTCCTCTGAACTTAGCAGAAAGATCGCCTTATTTAACGATGGGAGCAGTGATTAGTGAAGCCCCGATCTTAGCATTAATTAATAATTAATAATTGGTTTTTGGGGAAAGGAAATGGCGCAGTATCTGTTTCATATATATCGTTGGACACCTGAACCGCGCCGTAAGGGAAGGGATAAAGGAGGGAGTGAAAGAAGAAAGGAAGAAAGGGGCGCCGTAGTGGAGGGCTCCGGGATAATTTCGACCACCTGGGGATCTTTAACGTGCACTGACATCGCACAGCACACGGGCGCCTTAGCGTTCGTGCTGTGCGATGTCAGTGCACGTTAAAGATCCCCATTTCGATGTTGTTCTTTTTCGCAATTTGCGTGCGCGTGCCGTGCATGCTCCATCAATTGAAGAAACTCGTGTTTTCTGCAGGCAACGTGCTGTAATTAAGTATATATTCATAATGGCAGTTTGCACAAGCGTTTCTTCAGTCTCATTTTCGGTGAAGCAAGTAAATACTCTTCTTTAGCGTTTTTTTTGTTTTCTTTTGCTTGCAGGGAGCCGAGACCGTGGAGCGCCTAAATGAGACGGGCCAGCTTAGACAGATGCTCAAGCCGTACAAGGTAAGAACTGCGCCGTTTTGTCACTGCATTAGTCCTGAGAAGCTGGCGCCCTCCGCATGACTGCGCAAATATATTCCAATTTAAGTTGCTAAAGGTACGAATGAAGTATACTCCGCAAGATTAAAATTTCGGTTACATATACAGCCAAATCTGACGCGATTAGTGGAAGACGGTTGATCGTAGAACACAGGCTCATTGACGATGCCTCAACAGGCTGCACCACAGCTCTTGCACCCGTAATGGCGATTCTACGTGTATTCAGCAAGATTAACACAAGGTAACTTTCAGGACAAGCATATATTTACAGTGCGACACAAAGGTGTACCTTCAGCTGACTCTAACATTGCCGTCGCGCTTGCTGGCGAGCTTTAGTCGCTTTACAGATTCTTGCGCAAGCCGTCAGAGCTCACGATATTCAGGTGTCTCGAATCGCGAGCTCGAATGGCCCTGTCGTTAAATGAGGACTAACAGGGCAGAGCTTCTGAAAGAAAAAGGCAAATCAGCACGAGTGTTTTTCTTTTTACTCTCGTGCCACTGCACATTCATTCATTCATTCATTCATTACTGCCAGCTGCCTTTTGGTAGGCAAGGCATGCAGGAGTGGTGATATCCCTGCGCGGGTCGTACAACCAGTCTGTTCGCGTGGCTTTGTTCTGGTTTCGCAGAAGAGCAGCGTGGGCGGCACGTGCGCCATGTGCGGCGGCTACCAGTACCTGCCGTGCCCCGTGTGCGGGGGCAGCAAGAAGTCGGCGCAGCACAGGCACCGCTTCTCCTCCTCCGTCATCTTCCTCAGGTGCCTCAACTGCGACGAGGGAGGCCTGGTGCGCTGCCAGCTCTGCATCAACGGCGACAGCTGAACTCCTGCCGCCACAGTGGCCTCCTCCGGCTCGCACCGTCCCTAGTAGCAGGACAGCAGCGGCTTCGAGGCTTCGTAGAAATGGCTGCCCCCCATCCTGCTTGCCGCCGTGTCGCAGTTTATTTGCGCGTGCGCCAGATTTCCTGGACAGTGTGTCGTGATGCCAAGCAGACGACGCAGTTGTGGGCGAGAACGCGATGACCTTGCGGACAGTGGACGGTGTCTCTGCCGGAACATGATTCCTCTCTGAGGACGCGCGTACGGCCTCACGCCGTGATTACGCGAACATTGTTTGTAGGACCGTTGAAAGCCCTAACAAACTTCCAGTCTTGTTGTACTCGGTGTACAATCTACCGCGTCACTATTTCCATCACGAGCTGCAAAGTCGCTGCTGGAGATGCTACGAGATCAGTGACAGGACAAACGTCGACTGTTGCTGTTGGGCAAGCTTCGATGGTTTTCCTTCTTCTTGGTGTCCTGGTGGCCACATTTTTTTTCTTTTGTCCAAAGCTGTGACGTAAATAGCCAGCAGACTCCTGGCTCTTGTCACGGCTACTGGCAGGACTTGCTGAGAACTGACCTCGCGTTGCTGCTGCGATGAAATACATGCCCTTTAAATGAGCTGCCGTCAAAGAAAATGCGCAACCTTGACGATGAGTGTCATTTGCTAAGTGACACAAAGCAGCCGCTACGAACGTTTTACTGGTCAAACTGCTAAGTACGAATACCAGGAGTGGCCCCATACCTCAGATAACCAGGCATCTCCGGAGGCTGTTCAGCGTTGTTCACCATTGCGACTTTACTATTGCAATTTCCACACTGTTTATGCTGTGCTTCACTGCTACAGGTCGCCAGTCGCTTTGAGTGTGCTTTTCTTTGTCAGCGCATGCGTAACGAGTCCGCCATTTATAGTCGTAAGTCTAATCCTAACATGGCACGCCATGCATATAAGCGCGTCAACACGAACAGAACCACTGTTCGAGAGAAATGTCCATGTTGATTGAGCCGATCTGCCTTGTACCATGCCGCGTCTTGATTCACGCAGTAGCTCCAGCTATAGATTGAAGCATGACTTCAGAGACAACCTGTTGAACGGCTTCTTTTGTGTAAGTGTGTCCTAAGGCGGAAAAGCCTCCAGATCAGTGATTTGAGAAGTTAAGTAAAAGTGATTGCAATTAAACCCTACCATGCCTCTTTTTTTATCTTCTTTTTGTGCAATGGAAAGTGTCTCTTTTATTGGTATGGGTTATATTCTGCGCACCAAGCATTGTCATTGGTTTGAAATCGGGCCGCAAGCTGTCAGTTTCGTTCTCTTTTAAGGAATTCCAGCGCCTATTAGCGTACAGGAGAGATCTCAAGTGGACCCATGGACCTCTGCGACTTTGTCCTCTGCGGGCCAAGTGCAGAAAAGCCAATTTGACGACGCATTTCAATTCTTTGAATGCAATCCTGTGTTTTCTTCCGTTCTTGTTCTTTGCTTTGCGTTTTGTGGCTGGTTTTCTGAGTCGTAGACAATGGAACAACCCTCTGATTCCAGGGACAAGAAGTCATTTTTGCTGAAGCAACGCTCTCCGGTGCTCGCATCAGGCGCAGTCTTCTGCGCGGCGAGACTGCCTTCAGCGATCACTCCTGCGCCTTATTTTCTCGAAGAAAAGAAAAGCACAAAGCGTACGCACTTCGCGTTGCAAGTTCACGTGTGGAGCTTCCACGGGGTATCAGCTTCTGATCCCTCGCGACCTGCATAATCTTAATCTTGCATGGAGAAGAGCGTGGCGATTAAGTGGCTTTAAAGGTGGCCTGGATTTAAATCGCGAAACTGTGAGAGTGTGCGACTTATTATATTGCTCAACTCAGTGTCCCAGTTTGCGATGTCGAATGTGCCTGTGAAACTTCTCGCGTTCGGAGCCGACTGCGGTGCTTGTGCGGTGTTACTTGTGCTCACTGTATACTGTACTAGATTTCGGAGCGATGAGTTGCCTTCGAGTTCCGGACAGTGTGTGTGTGTGTGTGTGCGGGTGTATGCGTCGAACGTGTGCATTTTTTTTTACTTCAACTAATCGAAATGAGGGATACGACGTGACTAGAAAAAAAGATGGCCGTGTTCGTTTTGGGGGTTGAAACGAAATATAGAGCCATTTAGGCTGAGTTGGTGTTCTGTAGTTAATCCGAGAACAATGCGGTGAAATCAAGGCGTGAGCGTTTGTGGATGAGAGTTTAATTCACTGCAGTGTGTCGTCATGATGTGTACCTTTTTGGTGGTATTAAGCCTTAAACCTTGTCGACATATGCCATCTATACGTTCTGTGACGGGCTTATACAGCCTACCGGTAACGCTTGCGAAGATTCCGCGGTTTCGAAGTGCGCTAATGCATCACCAACCGCTAGGCTTTGGTGATGTGACCAAATTAGCATCCCAAATCCACCTGGTTCTGCAAAGAAGAGAAGCGCTTTTAACAAGCGCGACAAGTGATTGATTGTGTAATGAACGCGCGAACGCAAAATTAAAAAATGTTTGCAGAAATGAAGTGTCGACTTTCTGTCGGATGATCACGTGATTTGGAGTGCGAAACACGTAATGGAGTCGCGAATCCGCAGTTTTCAATACACTCTGTACACAGCGTGCAATGTCGCCTGTCCTTTCTGCGCTGCTGTGAGTACAAGATTTATTATTAAAGGCGCTGGTTGCGAACCTCTGTGTGATGCGCTCTTCGTGACTTTTGTGGCCGTGGATAAACATGTGCCACATACAATGGCAACAAGGGAATTTATTTATTTACTTCCGACGCCCTCATGAGCCGTGCACAGTGCATTGTAGAGGGGGTGCCATAGAAAAAAATACTCTGGTTGCAGACGGGAATAACGTGTACAGGAGAAGAATTGCCATACACAATTACCACAAGAAGAATGAAAAGAAACATAATTAACAATAATAACTAATAATAGGAAGAAATCATAACGGGAGCAAATACATAAGTCGAAAACCGGAAAAACGCAAAAAATATAAAAAGTTCAAATACAAAAAATTGCCTCAGATGAACACCTCTAAGAACCAGAAAAAGGGAAAGAACATCATCATTAACACAAATATTGAACACAGCAAACTACGTACTGTGCACGAGCTATATAGTTTATAAATACTATACCATAATCGACTCTTACAAGAAAGGGAATGTGCACAGACTCGAAGCGATTGTATTGATAGCTTCTTCTTAAATTAATCACTCTCATTTTCAAACACAACATCAGCTGGTAGGTGGTTTCACTCGGACAAAGTTGGCCAGGTCTACTAATAAGAGAAGGAGCAAAACAGTTATCAGCGAAAGGGGGTCAAATAAGCTGTACGAGAGAGAGAGAGAGATTAATACAGAAGAAGAGGCCAGCCACGCTGGACACGCCTGTGTCCTGCTAGTCCTTACAAGCCGGAGCGGATGGATACAACTTACACACAGAGGGTAGAAATTTCTGAAGTGAAATTTCTGCGTAAAGAAAGCAAACGATACATCAGCTTTTACCCTGCTGTATTGCGCTAGCTATAGACACGATGGACTCAAAAGTGAGACAAACCATAGTGCCCCCCAAAAAATAAAAAGGCGTCCCAACAGGTACCCCTGTCAAACGGCATTCCTTGACGGCCTTTGCAGCAAAGACACGCCTTTTCACCAAAGGAGCGAGAGCTCAACGAAGCAGTGGCGCAGCTACACGGCGCAGCCCAAAGGTGAAACAGTGGCTGCATGTGGTGGCCGGAGTGAGAGTTTAAAATTAGCGCGTGGTATTTTATTCATTTGTATAACTCAGATATTCTTTTTATTCCTATTGTTTTCTCATAATAACTGCAACAGCTATTCTCATCAGCAGCAATATACAGGTTTTGTGTATTGCCTTGGCCATCAGGGCATTCGGTATTTCTGCAACAATTTTACTATCTTGAAATCTGAGCAAAAATAGAAACACCCGTCCAAAAAGCAAGACCAGACAAACGTTTCGTATATTTATAATATGTTTTCAAACATTGTTAGCTGCATAGGTTTTTCATCTTTGCTTTTACTTTTCGCCGTTGGACGGCATTGCGATCGCAGGTTTTCGAAGGCCGTGCCCTAGGGCTCCTTCGCCTCCAAGGCGCTTAGCGGAAAATGCGGAACATATGTGCCGTGTAGCTGCACACCGTACGCCTTTGAACACAAGGACCTGATTCGATCGCAAAGGCCTTTACGGGACCCGTGTGACAGGGAAGTACTCAGAGGAAAGGGACAGGAAGGAGGTGGGGAAGAGTCGATCAACGCTTTTTCCTGGCAGCATGACCTCTCGCACCGAAGTTTTTTTTTTTGTTTTTTCCCCTCCGTCCCTTTATCATGCCTGGGATCAATTAAAGAAACGGGAGACCGAAGTGTACCAACGATGGCCTCAATCACCCGTCTAAGTCACACGCCATGGACCCAGCGCCTTTCAGTAAATAATGGCAGTTCTGCGGGGTGAAGGCGAACCTATATCATATGGTGTGGGCCTGTCAAGAAAATCCGGAAATCGAACCAATAGCTCAGCCAACGACTACTGATGGTGGGAGGCGCCTCTATGCAGCTCAAACCTCGGGAACCGGGGACAAATTCTCGAGAGAGCGCAGGCTGCAGCGACAGCCAATGGAGTCCCGGACTAGGGGGCCGGGCCCAACCATATCAACCTCTCTGCCAAACTGTCAATTAATCACTTGCACCACCACGACCACCACGGCCTACTCGTATCCCATCAGGCCAGGACGCACTCTCTGGCGATGGTTGGTTTAGTTTGGTTTATGGGGGTTTAACGTCCCAAAGGGACTCAGGCTATGAGAGACGCCGTAGTGAAGGGCTCCGGAAATTTCGACCACCTGGGGTTCTTTAACGTGTACTGACATCGCACAGTACACGGGCCTCTGGAATTTCGCCTCCATCGAAATGTGACCGCCGCGGCCGGGATCGAACCCGCGTCTTTCAGGCCAGCAGACGAGCGCCATAACCACTCAGCCCCCGCGGCGGCCCTCTCTGGCGATGGATAAAAGCGGCCACCAGTTCATCAGAGGGACATCAGACACGTCACGCGGATTCGACGTGAAAAGCGCCGGTAAGTAAAAAGGTGAGCTGGCTGCTTTGCTAAAGAATATCATTTCGGGGGTAAGGAAAAGGATAACCCGCCGTAGGTACACGATTCATGATAGAACTTGAGATTGCTTGCGGCATAGACTCTTGGACGTTGTCGCTGTTTATGTGCTCTGACCAATTCTGTACAAACTTGCTGAAACTCCAGGCGGCGCAAACAGCCGCTCCTTCTGGTATGCGCAGTGAACTTTTGATGAAGTACTATCAACAACAAATTAAACGCGAACACGACAACTGAACGGCGAACCGCAAAATAAGTAGCTCAGATGGGAAAAACTGAACCTTGGCTTAGGGTAATTTCACTTCGAAGGCGTGGAGAGTGTCCTTTAGAAGAGTTTATCAACCTCGCTTGTATTCACTCTTCAGGAGCAAATAAGTTCGTTTTTTTGTGTGTGTGTTGGTACTTCAGTTCTCTTGTCCGCGTTTGATTCCTTGCTTATAGTGCACAGACTCGATCGCATACAAACTGCAGGCGAATTATCAGCGCCTCGTTCAAAATGGCAGACCGGACCGGGACAATAACTTATTCAGCCTTATTGGAAAAATATAACGACCAAATTGACTCAAGTATGCCTTTTTCAAAGCTAAGGGAAGCAGCTGCAAGGGTGGAAAGGTTCAGTGGTTAATATCCTTCTCTCTTACACCCATCGTGGTTGCTCAGAGGCTGTGGCTTTCGGCTGCTGCTCCAAAGGTCGGGGGACCAAATCCCGGCCACGGAGGCTGCATTTCTATGGAGACGAAATGCAAAAACACAAATCTTCACGATCCATCTAAATGATCGCTGTATCCTCTTGTGACGTGGCCAAACACTCACTAAACAATCCGATGCGCTACGTACTGTTTACACGCACAAACACACTGAGACCTTCGCTTTTGTGGTGTGACCGCAGCACTAACCAAAGGACGGTTAGATTCTAAAAATGTAGCAAAAATGTATTTATAAACGTATCTAGCGATTGTAATTGCTGCTTTGAGGAAAATATGAAGTAAATTCTAATGAAAAGAACACCACGCGTGCCAAGTAAATTCATTATGGCAACATTCACAGATATTCATGCAACAAACACTGCATAGTCTTCCTCTGTGGTCTTATAGCTATGCTCACGTGAGCGAATAGTTTGCAACTCAGGGCAGAAATCAAATCCCGGCCACGGAGGCTGCATTTCTATGGAGACGAAATGCAATAACGCAAAACTTCACGATTCATCTAAATGATCGCTGTATCCTCTTGTGACGTGGCCAAACACTCACTAAACAATCCGATGCGCTACGTACTGTTTACACGCACAAACACACTGAGACCTTCGCTTTTGTGGTGTGACCGCAGCACTAACCAAAGGACGGTTAGATTCTAAAAATGGAGCAAAAATGTATTTATAAACCTGTCTAGCGCTTGTAATTGCTGCTATGAAAAAAATATGAAGTAAATTCTAATGAAAAGAACACCGCGCGTGCCAAGTAAATTCATTATGGCAACATTCACAGATATTCATGCAACAAACACTGCATAGTCTTCCTCTGTGGTCTTATAGCTATGCTCACGTGAGCGAATAGTTTGCAACTCAGGGCAGAAATCAAATCCCGGCCACGGAGGCTGCATTTCTATGGAGACGAAATGCAAAAACGCAAAACTTCACGATTCATCTAAATGATCGCTGTATCCTCTTGTGACGTGGCCAAACACTCACTAAACAATCCGATGCGCTACGTACTGTTTACACGCACAAACACACTGAGACCTTCGCTTTTGTGGTGTGACCGCAGCACTAACCAAAGGACGGTTAGATTCTAAAAATGGAGCAAAAATGTATTTATAAACCTGTCTAGCGCTTGTAATTGCTGCTATGAGAAAAATATGAAGTAAATTCTAATGAAAAGAACACCGCGCGTGCCAAGTAAATTCATTATGGCAACATTCACAGATATTCATGTAACAAACACTGCGTAGTCTTCCTCTGTGGTCTTATAGCTATGCTCACGTGAGCGAATAGTTTGCAACTCAGGGCAGAAAAGTAGCTGTTCCAGTGAATGGAATCTTTTTCATGCACATTGTTTAAGCAAGGTGGTCTAGAAATTTATGATAACAATTCGTCAGAACTGTAGTCACTGGAAGACTTGACAAATTTACCGTATGTCCTACTAAATATGACCCTTTAGCAAACGCACCTTTCCAGTGCTTACGCCATTTTCAACTGTGAGCGAGTTCATGACCTGTGTCCTTTGGACTTTGGTCATTGTGTCAAAATTATGCCATTTAAAGCGTGCCGTCAGCTTCCGGAAGAAAATTCTTGTCTTTGCTGTATAGGATGAAATTAAAAACATTTGGGAATAGGGGTTTCCCGGCCACAAAAACCTTTGAGAGCCGTAAAGCACGGATAGGTGCGTTATCGCGATTAAGCATTCGCGTCAATTCGGCCATTTCACCTACCATGTACCCGAATGTCGTCCTCAAACAACTAGAAACTACTAGGCAAAATTTCCTTTATGCTCACGCGAATCTTCTTGGAGCTGTGCGATAATCAGCGGACTGCCTCTCCATTTCGTGATCTCACGCAAATCTTCACGATTCATCTAAATGATCGCTGTATCCTGTTGTGACGTGGCCAAA
This sequence comes from Amblyomma americanum, assembly GCF_052857255.1. Classification (NCBI taxonomy): domain Eukaryota; kingdom Metazoa; phylum Arthropoda; class Arachnida; order Ixodida; family Ixodidae; genus Amblyomma; species Amblyomma americanum. The sequence continues at coordinate 174,714,053 of NC_135500.1, read as the reverse complement.
CACTTACTAAACAATCCGATGCGCTATTGTTGACATGTTCACACGGTCATTGTTCACGTACCATTCAAGTGTGCGTTTTTCTTGCGACGACACATTTGAACAGGCCTCCAAAGCTGCGAGCTTATATCTCAACCTCGAGGTTCACCATAGCTGGAAAAGCCTCTATCATACAGCTGAAGCCCCAGCGAAGTCCACATGGGACATAGTAATCTATTGTTTTTACTCCCTGGTCGCACCTTGTATACACGGTATTTCGCGTGACACCGTTAGCAGTTTTTTTTAATAGGCTTTTTGAGTTAAAATAGCCCTTTCTTCGGTATAGCATTTTCAGTGGCTTATAGCTAAGACGCGCGATAGCTCGGTGGCTACTTTAGAATAGTCAGGTTTTTAGGTATTACATTTAGGCGCCTCAATTAGTTACATACATATACAACATATACATACAAGTTTTATTCTCCACAAAGAAGTGGAAGGAGGTGGAGGGAAAAAGCCGTACATTTGCGGCTTGAAAAATCATCCGCCCCCTTACAGTGTATACAGCAGCAGGGTGGGGCAGTAGACAGTCACATTTTTTTTGTTGCAAAGAGAAAAGAAAAACAGCACTGTATCGCATCAGACAATAAAATAAGCCTAAATAAGAGTTTCAATAGAGCACTGGATTTGGATGCCTGGAATTTTTTTTTTTTCGAAAATGAAACAATGTAATGTAATTGAACATAAGGATGGACCCTTGCATTCATTCACAAAAAAGAGTATAAGTAGCAAAATATTTGTACATATTTGGAAGAGACATATTGAATAGATCAGCACCTCTTTTTCTGCAGCATTCAATATTCGCGGAAGATTATACCGGAGTGTTTGTTGTCCATAGGCAGTGCGACATTTTGGAACTTTCCATCGTTCTGGAGTTCTAGTGCTGTAGGTGGGATAATTGGGTTTTAATTCTGCCATTTCCGTAAAAACTGAACTGTCTCGTTGGACACTTAAACGATACTGCCTGCATAATTTGTATTCGTATATATTTATTACTTTCAATAAATTAAGCGAAGCAAAGATATGTGAAGAAGGTGCTGTGTATTCAACGTTTTCTATTATTCGTACTACTTTTTCCGTAGCCTTTCAAGCTTCAATACATTAGCTTCAACAACACTAGTGTAGATGTTTGAAGCTCCATCGGTATGAATATTCATATAAGTTTTAGATTTTCTGAAATGCCATTCTCGTCACTGCTGCAGCACAAGCAATTTTGGCCCCACACATGGGCAAAACTGAAACCGCGCGGCCGGGAAGCGCCGACGCGCACTCTGCCACTAAGCGGCGTGGGTGTCGCATGCTCCTTTGGCAGCGCTCACTCGAAACACGAATACGCCTATATCGGAGTAAAAAGGGAATAAGCTGTCTTCTCGCGCACTTCCTTTCATAAAAGAGAGTGCGTTAGAGGACGGCTTACTCTTTCTGTACTCCTGTTTGGAGTGTAGCTCTGCCAAACTCCATGGAAAACTCTGCGGCTCTGGTCCGGGTGGAAGCTGAGAGCGGAGGAAAATGCGCTCGTCGTTATGGTGACACATTTTCATTTGAGTGACTCCTCGACCACGCGGTTTCGGTCGGTTTCGCCCGTGTGCGGGTCCGAAAATTCTTTGCGCGGCAAATCTAAAAACTGATGTGGATATTACTACCAGTGAGCTACTAACCTCTAATGAGGCGCCTAACCATAATAGTTATCAAGTTCAATATAGCCAGCCTGACAATTGGCATGCCTTAGCCGTATTCTGATGCGCACCATCGCTGACAATACTATGCAGAAGAAAACGCCCTTCAACTCTGAAAGCCTTTTTTTTTTTTTGCAAAGCTACTAAAAGTCTTAGGTGAAGCACCCTGCATTTACAGGGCGCCGCAGATAACATAACCCTACCTTTGCGCGAGTGAAATTAAAACAGTATTACTAGATAATAGTCATTTAAAGCAAAACAGGGGTGTTTTAATTCGTTATCATGAATTTAATTAGGAATAAACTAATTGTTAATATTTCATAGAGTGCTCGAACTGCACGAACAAGGAGGAATTTCGGGTCAGAACGTTGTACACCGCAAAGAGAAACCACAAATACGTTGAGGTAGATTTACTGGAACAAGTTTTTCTGTGCTCTGTAGAAGGCGCGAAAACCTTGATGTTCACGGCATCCTGTGCATGAGAGCGAACGCGTCTGTTCACACGGTTTGTTTCCAGCTCGAAGTGTTCACTTCCTATTCCTCGAAAACATTTTGCGAATGTGATAAGGTCTAGCCTGCAGTTGCACTGGTTGCAGCAGAAATCCAAGACAGCGCGAGGACATCGCTGAGATCGTCGCCAACGAATAAGTGCCAGGTAACGATACGGAGGCTCGTGGAGTATACCGACGCCTTAGCCAGGTGGCGGATGCTTTATCAACGTCGTGAGCTGGCCTGTACTGGCTCCCGCGGAAGAATTCGATCAGGACGTACCCTTGTAGCGCATAATCAGTGTGCAAGTACCAAGAGATCGTTTTCAAAAGAGAAATAATACTGCTTCTGAATTATAAAATGCACATTTCATCAGCATGGGTTGCTCTTCGTGCCTTTGAATTTACGATTCCCGATTTTACGAAGTCCATGCACCGTCCCTGCGGTGATTTGATATAAGTATGTTTCAAATTTATATTTTGTCGTCTTTTTTTATTCTTTTCATTGAATGGAGGCCCCCCAAAATAATTGCAGATGCAGAGAGCGAGAAAGTTTTGACATGCATTCATTCAGAAACAAAATGCACGGGTCAGTGTGCACGCGTCTTGAGCTTATGTCCAGCAGCGGGGCTCTATTGCACCCGCAGAGGCAAAGGGACGGCGGTCATCTAGAATGCACCGAGCGGCGCCACATGGACCGAGTACTGTTCCAGTCATCGCGTAGTGACCCAGGTTCTTTTGGCGAAAGGTGTACGCGCTTTAAAACTCAGCTGCGCAGTTTAACAAGAACCGCTACATTTACTGAAGTGATCTCGAAGCAACAGGACTTGTCGGGCTAGTTGGTTGATCATAATGCAAAAAAGACGAACTGCGCAACAAGAACACGGACGAAAGGGAGGCAGACACACACTAACGCAGACATAGAAAAGAGCCCGTGGTACTAGAAAGATGTTTCAACAGGACTTGTCGGGCTAGTTGGTTGATCATAATGCAAAAAAGACGAACTGCGCAACAAGAACACGGACGAAAGGGAGGCAGACACACACAGTGTGTGTCTGCCTCCCTTTCGTCCGTGTTCTTGTTGCGCAGTTCGTCTTTTTTGTATCTCGAAGCAGTACGCGCACTGTCTGTAATGCAGAAGCCCGTTGTACTTGGTGGCATGGGCAGGGACACTTTATTTTTCGTTCTTTTTATCGTCCCACAATAATTTTTGTCTGTAATGCACATCCCGTGAGAGGGGCTGCACCACTGGGCAATCTTGACGCCCTCCCTGTCCTCCATGGCCAGGCAGGCCAGTAATGGAGTCAAGACATTCGAAGGATCAGAGCAAAGATCTCGCTGTTCCCATTCCCATCCCTATGCCCATAACCCCTTTCCCGACAACTATGCAACCTATCCATTTACCCATCCTCTCCGCTGCTTCCCAGGGGAGATCAGGGGTCTCTCCCCGGGCCCGCTCCCCCGGCTGTCGGCCGCTATGTAGATTTTTATCCCCCCCCCCTCATTTTTTTTTTATTTTCCCCACCTACGGGTGTAAAATTATAGCATTGCCCTCGGGCCTTTTCATTTATTTTCAAATTGGATTAAGCCTGTTATACGCCAGTGGTGCAGGCAGGGGCTTATTATTTTTCAATCTTTTTAGGTTGCCCCACCTAATATATGTCTGTAATGCACCTATGTAATCCACCAAGAATGATAAATGCTACAACCCAGGTAGCACTGAAGGTTAGAATGATGTTAGGAAAATGTTATGAAAGTTGCAGCAACGTTTATGTTACATATGAATGTTACAATTGACGTTAAAAATTCACATATAACGGTATGTGTTACGTCGGAAACATTTAGTTTAACATTGAAGTAAACATTGCTTTAATATAGCCTTTAAGCATTATCACAATGCTTGAATCATAACTATAAAACAACATAACAAATACATTTCAAGCATTGGGTCCTAGAACCGCGCCTACTGTTCTTACAGTGAACTTTCAACTATAGCAGCACTTTGCAACTGAGCCTCTTAGATTACTAGTACTCGTCATAGATAGCATGCACGGCCCCAGTACTTTTTTTTTCCAGAAAATTCTGGTTATTACCCATTCACCACTGTCACTCATGGGACGCCCCTCAGTAATGGGTATATAAGCTTTACTCCAAGATATCCATTCGGAGGTGAGTGAATACGTGTTTCATGTTGGGATATATAGTGGAGATATTGTAAGTTGTGTACAAAGTTGTCAGCAAAACGTTGTAAGTTGTGTACCGTCACAACTGGCGGGCCTGCATGCTTGCGTAGGGCTGCTTCACCACTTTCGAAAATGCCACATTTATGTTACATTTATGTTGTCTATATGTTTCATTAATGTTCGGGGAAGATTATTCTAACCTTCTATGTAACATTACAAAAAGTTTAGGAAGAATAAAGGACATTAAGCACATTGAAATAATATTTGACCAAAACAAAAATGTAACATTATCGTAATGTTTCGATGCTACCTGGGAAACAACACAAATGCCAAAGGAGTGACTGCATGCAAGACTGAAGGGCGTCGGACGGCACTTAAGGCGCGCTCATTTCAAAGGCGCGCGAGATCCGCTTTGTGCGAGTGCGCGCGTTTTGTTGTTTCTTTTTACACGCACAGGCGTCAACTGTGCAGCTGCTCGGAGTCGCGTTCACGCAGGCGTATGTTCGCATACGTCATGCCGGAGCGCATGCGTATAAAAACAAAACAAGAAAAAGAGCGCAAAAACAGAGAGAGGGGCTCCGAATCCAGCGCAAGACAAGCCGTAGGCGGCGTTCATTTCTACGTGTATGTAGTGCTATTTTACAAGTAATTCAGCCCACGTGTGAATGCCTTTTTCTGCGCTGACATGGCGAAAACTGCATTCCTGAGACTTGAGAGCAAGTTCTGAGACGAAGTGGCACGTCGTCTGCTAGCGCTTGGACGTCGTCTAACTGCTGCCCTACTCGGCTCTCCTCACCGGCAAAGGCAATGAGCTACAGCTTAGAGGGTGCGAAAGTATTTTTCAGCACCACCGGTTTCCTCGCGCAGCTCTTCGCGCGGACTTGACGTCCTAATTTCGTACAATTTTTGTCGCTCGTTTTTACCTTCTGCTTTTCGCCGTTCCTCCGGTCTCAGCCGTACGACGTGCGCATATATGGTGTTCACAGGTAGTCGTGTGCACACGTATAGAAGGCTAACATTTAATTCCGAGCGTTAATACAAAGTGTCTTTGGACAAAGTGTCTGCTTAAAAAGAAAATAATTAAATATACCATAGAAATTTAAATGGAAGATTTTGTATTTTTCTGTCATTGCATGGAGCGCGAATAGGCACGGCGTTTCTTTTTTTTTTTTTGTTCGCATTGTTCTTGGTTCATCAGCCCTGAAACAAAATCTGGCGCATGGTTTCTACGCAGCTGTGCATGAGAATTCCTGGCTACATCTACGCATGTTTAGGTTCCAAATGTACTGCCACATCTGGAATATGTGCAAACATACGTGATCGGAGCACCCAGTTTGCGGTAACAGATATAAAGCGCTGAGTTTATATTGCAAGTAAATAGTATAATAGAAATGTTGAGATGCACCTGTAAAAGAACCGTTACGGCAGTGGCATGGCAGGATACAATTTTTTGTTTTTGTTTTCGGAGAACGGGTTCGAAGAAGTGGAACGGGGCGGTGTAGGTGAAATTCGGGAGTTATCTGATTCCTAGTGGGACAATGGGTCCCCCATTTTTATATATGGGCCTGGGAAGAGAGCAGCTATTTCTGATCAGCTCTTTTTGAAAATGCATCTTGACTATGGCGCTACGTTCTCTTAAGCAAGGCTGAATGGTGGGCCAGTTGGTATGACATGTCGAAGAATAATTTTTACCAGCCGAAAAAAGACGAGGTACAAGAGGAGAACCTACACAGGACAAGGCTTTGTCTTATGACAAAGTATATGGCTATAGCGAAAGAACCGTGTCTACGCCTTTCATTTTCACCTGTACATTATTCTTCGTCGGCATAGTTCATGCTTTCATATCTATCGGGAGCACGCTCTTTCATCTTGAGATTAACATGCATGTAAAGCAAGATTAGCGAATTACCGGCAAACGAGTACGTAGTACAGACCTGCAGTAAAAGTGATTCGCGAGCGGTCATAAAATTAAAGCATTCCACCTTATTTGCTTGCTTGCTTTTCTGTTATAACTTAGGCTAATCCGTTTTTGTTCTTATTTTCTTTAACAGAATCATGGATCCTCGCTGGATCGTGTTACGAAGGTAAGAATTAATGCCGAGAGAAAGTACTGTAGTGCGGAAAATTTGAAACTGGTTGGGACAACATTAACTGCAAATGTAAAGCAAGAAAGAAAATCACGTATTATTAGGTAATTTTTTATTCCTATTCAACAATTATTTGCATTATGCCAATTACGCACTTCGCAATGCATGCGATGAGTTTCCTGTTTGCGGCTTATACAAAAACAAATTTAAATTGCGGAATCTAACGCTATTGTGGCGTCGCTTAACGGCGCTTTCAAAAAGCAGCTTTAGCCGGAAATGACGTTTTTGCCAGCGTTTCCTATCGGGCAGGCGGCCTTTCTTTTTTTTTATTTTCTGGATAATGGAGTGTACGTTTGGTTCACCTGGATTTGATTAGATTGATGGGCCTGCTGATTTCGCGAGGATAGCGTCACGGAGCGCATTAAGCTGGGCGTGTAGGTAAGAACAGTGCGTTTTCAAGCTTGACACTATGCTTGGCCTGCGACTCCTCTGCTTGCTATCAAGGGAGGGTCCGGTACCGTTCCATGGAGGATTTCGCGATGCTTGGACTATCAAGCTTCGGAAAGCAGCATTCTTGTTGTTACAAGTTTTCGAGCTAGTTGTTCTCCCAGACCGTTGCTTGGACTCTCAGTCGGCAGGCGGAGTGCCTATACTTTATGGAAACGTATATTGATCATAAAGTGACCATTAGCCGATGAATGGCAGCCTTGAACGCCTCGTTGGAGTGCGTGGACAGCCGGTTGTAACGCTTTCATTTGGATCCTAGTCGTTGCTATTGATCCTTAGATGCCGCGGCTTATTTTGTTCATCATAAGCACGTTGTCTGCATATTCCTGTTGACTCAGACCTGTTCGATTAGGCAGGGATCGCTTTATTCGATGAAAGCTTGACAAAGCACACGTCATTCTCTGCATCAATTTTGCTTCTGCGGGGTTCACGGCTTAAGCTTCGCATAACAGGCATTATGCAACTGGAGATAAACGTCAAGTAATGGATACAACCTTTCTGAAATCACTGGGTTTAATTTAGCTTTTTTTTACGCGATGGCCAGGTTCTTGAGATTCAAACAGCTGTGCCAAAAGGTGTTGCAAAGAGCAGTTCAGCCTACTGATTTGAACGATAGCTTATATGGTAGTCACGATCGCTAGGTTCTTCCACGGGCTTCGTGGTCTAGTCAAAGAAAAGATTAGGCCACTTCAATACGCTGCAGCACCTCCCAACATCACAAAATTTGACACCTGCAAGCTAACGCTGACGTAACGTCGGGCACTTGTAGCTAAAATTTCTTGGGTAAAATAGTCGCAGTGTAGGTGGCACTACATTGCAGCAGCTGAGAAAAGTTTTAAATGATCGTCGTAACCGAAGCATATTGTAAGACTCAATGAACCAAGCGGCCCCAGACTTATGCGAGCTGGATGGAAAATGTGTGTCATGAATAAAGACATTATTACTATTATTATTATTATTATTATTATTATTATTATCATCACACTTAGTGAGCGTGACGATCGCGACAGCGAAATGTGCTATTTGCGCCAGTGATGGTAATATATAGACTTGCCTTTTAAAAACTTTCAACAGTGACAAATGCACAGCAGCATGTTACATGTTGGTGTGCTTTTCATGTACGTGATTGGACAAGTTTCAACTCAGCAACACGACATAGCTGATACATTGATCAATTATTCTTTTAGTAGTCAACAGGCATTCCCATGCTGTCTTGATTCCAGGCCAGCAGATTTTAGGCTTCCGATCGGAGGGGTTGTTGGAAAAGTTGCATGTTGCTGTCTCGCAGTGATGACTGAAGTGTCGTCACCCAGCCATAGTGCGGACTCTGGACGTGAGTTTGAAGAGGACCTGCGCAAGGCCCTGGACGAAGTGCCGCCACTCAACGAGAGTCGGGACGTGGTTCACAGTGGAGGCGCAATGCCACACCCTGAAGGTCACCGATCTAGCCAGCAGCAGCAGCAGCAACGGACTAGCGCACCACCAAACTCATTTTCTTCACCATGGGCAGCACAGCCACCTGGTAGGAATGACTTGTCCTTCGTCTTTCTTCTCAGTCTCACCCTGTTTTCAGCCTTCCTTCTAGTGAAACATGAAATGCGCAAAAAATGGAAGAAACGCAACATATCAGCACTGACTTCCAACTCTATATGCATATGTATATGGAGGAAACAGGCTACAAAAGTTGGGTAGACAAAAAGAAAGCCCAATAAGGTAAAGATGACTGCGAGAACATTAAGGATCACATTCGGACTCTCGGACATGATGTGTTCACTGGTTTACCAGCTAAACCAATCATTCTTTTTGCTAAGTCATTTCACTGAACTGCAAAATTCAAGCAGGCTACAAAGTACTGTTTCTTAAAATGGGATTTGGGTGCTGACGAGGCAGCTGTAAAACACGGCCATTCTTGAATGTTGCCTCATACTCATGGGTTCTGTGATATGGAGGTGCCTTAGAGCTCTATTCTTAAACATTGGAAACCCTCCATGCTTGTATGTGGAGACAGAACAAACCAATTAGGAGCGACGGTTATTATGTGGGTACAGTACAAGTTGCAGTTTAGCATCCAAGGAATTGCAAAGGGATGAGGGAATAGCTTCAAGACACACAAAACCCACTTGCATTCTGTAATCTTGCGGGTCGACAAGTGTGTTTCTGTGGAGCAGTAATGAGGTGGGAATATGGCTGGCACAGGTATTTGGCATGCTTAATTCAAAAAATCGTGACGCACATTTATTATAAGATGTAATGTCGCTGCCATCACTACTTATGTTCCTGGGTACTTTCTCTTTGGCAGCATCATTACATGTGTAGTGGAGGAACTGCATTTTCCTTGCTACTTTTATTTTGAGATGCAGTTCTCTTGGTATCTGCATGTATACAGACTCTACCTCCAACCAATGTAGACCTCTTAGCTGGGCATACCCACTTGCATGTGCGTTTACGCTGTGTGTACTGCTGCGCTTGTTGGCAAGTTTGGCAGCGAGAAAAGTGCAAGGAATGCTGGGCGTAGCATGGTGGAGGCACTTGTTATTCACGAAATTAAGTGGAGAACGTTTTCTTGTTTCTTCCAAGTGAAAAATGAGGCTTGTGGATTCCTGCTTGGGTGTGGACTCCCTGCAGTGAAACACGGTACATGCTGCTGTTTGCTGTTACTCATTGTTCACAGCTCATCATGTTTGCTTTCTTGAGGGCATGGAAACGGTGTATTAATGAAGCAGGTCGTTGAGGTGAATCCGAAATTTGAACAAGATATCAGGTGGGAACATTACGAGTTAATCAGTGGTAAGAACCCTCCAGCATGGTATCCTGCAGTTAAAGGAAAAATTCATTCATATTGGGTTTATACTTTGCTGCTAGGAGTTACCGAGGCTTCTTTTTAGGCTTGTTTTTATCTTGACTCTCTTACATGAAATGTAATGTGAGCTAGTGTTTCCAGTGGTTCAGTGAAAGCAGCTGTTTAAGCTGCCATGTTGAATTGGTTCTTTTAAGAGCTTGGAGTATGCGCTTCTGAATTTAGAAAAAATCGATTGAGTAGTGCTGTAAAGTTACTCACTACTGGCATCCAGCCAAACTCAAGAAATTATAAAGAAATTAGCTGCCTGCTTGAATTATGCAACTACTTTTTAATTAACGTGTCCTCTGTGCATGTCAAATCATTGACGTCTCATTTCTCCATAAGCCATCGCATCTCATAAAATTCTTTACCTAGGTTTACCTTGAACATCTGTTAACCTTTGATACAAGGAAGTTGACATTTGCCTTTGAGTTTTCGCAGAAGAAATGTTCTCTTCTATGGCATATCCATTTCATTGTCAAATATTAGGACTGTGGCTTAATTGGTTTGATGGCAACAAAACAGCAATGCGTGAATACCACAACCCGAAATCACTTCCAAGTCATTGAGGCTAAACATCTACCTATGTTCTGGGTCTTGTGGTAAGCTGTTTATTTTGTAGCCACATTTAGCTTGACCAGTGTAGTCATGTCATCATCTGTTGTTTAGATGCAGTACAGTAAAACCTCGTTCATAATTCCCTTTTGATGTCATTTCTCAGCTCACATGCTCAAAATCGCAGGCAATAAAAATGTCCCATAGAGTTTCACTGTTTTTCTTCTAGTTACTACATTCTTGGATAGCACGATGTCCCGGCTACTACGTTCAAATTTCCAACAAACCCTGGTCATATAATACGTTTAGCGATCAAATGCACATGTCCAAACATATGAGTGGGCCGAAACTGAGGGCACGCAACATGAACTGGAATGGCAAGCCCCTCTGTTGTGGCTTCTCTGCAGTTCCTTATTAGAAAGGGTGAAGCATCAAAAACAAAACGTGTGCTGTTCCCGCAAGGACGCCACACAAAGAGGAGAAAAGCAGCGGCTTCTTCGGAGTGCCTTAGGACAAGGGGGCGAAGCGTATGAAAGCGACAATGATGTGCGTATGTATGAGTGGGCAGCGTGCGAAAAACGGGGAGCAAGACTGCTGCGGCAGCTTCCCCGCTATGCATTGGTGATAGAGGTTGAAGCATCCATAAACGGGGAAGAGACGCTGCTTATTTTGCCATTACTGTCGACGGACCAGACGTGTTGCAAAGTTTTTCCGCAGCCAAGGGCAACGCAAATACTGATTGAATTCTGCAAGCACTAGAAAAATAGCTGTTCAGTCTTTGTGCCAAGAAGTGATAGCCAAATTTTTGTGGAGTGGAAATGAAAGAAATAAATGCCTTTGTATCTCATTTAACAGTTGCATTTCTCAAAACCAGGCGGTTTGGATTATATACGGTTTCCCGCATGATATGTGCCCCCCCCCCCCGCAATTAATTTAAGAAAAAACAATGAGGTTTTACTGTATGTGTTTCCATTGACCTTATATTGCAATACTGATGTCTTCATTGCTGTTATTTGAAAGCTAAAAGCATATTTACGATTGTAGCACATTCTCTAATCACAACAGAATAGAAGTACCAAATAAGAATGACCAAGCGATGAGCTTGTCAGCAATGCTTGCCTTGCATTCTTTGCAGCGACCACAAGTGTTCCACTCACGACACCCAGTCCCGTGCAAAATGGCAGTGACCCTCGAGTGACCAAGGCTGGCCAGTCCAAGATTGAGTACCTCCGTCAATGGAGTGTCTCAACTTACAAGTGCACAAGGCAGATGCTCTCAGAGAAGCTTGGGAAGGTACGGCCATTGCGTGCCTTCAGTTGTCGTGCGTCAAGTTGCGATTCTGCAGTCACATGCCGCCTTACATGGAGGTTGCAACATTTGTTGCTATCGCTTCCACTGCTTTCAGTTATTTGTGGGCCCAAGTCAACCCATTAGAGAAGTTTGGTTAAGAACCACTTCAGTCTGCTCGTCCATTGTCCAAGGCGCTATCACTATGACGTGACAATATAGTAGTCTCGCACCATAGTCTGGGCCCATATTTCCATTGAGTTATCTACAGGTACAAATTTTGCATCATGTGGCCTGCCATGACTGCAGTCATGTCATGCTGACACTGGACTTATAAACTGCTTGATTGGCCATATACCACTCCAATGTGTCACAGTTGCCGTCGTTTTACTTTAAAGTAGTTTGGGCACTGTTTTGGGTACAGAGTGCTACGATTGTGCAACCTTAATTAGCTGATGTCAACGTGCAGAATGGTAGTTGTCTTAGTTGTGTTCCCTAGTGTAAGTGTTAAAGAGCAACTCAGGGTGTCTTTCAAGATTCACGTATTCTGATGAAACTCAGAGTAGGTTTTCCTCCCATTCTGATCATTTCCGCCGAGTCTTGTACTTCATTAATGCACAGATCGATTTAAAAGTTTGCCATTTTCGTATCCTCAATTCAGGGGATTTCTGCATGCAGTATTGTGTTTGCAACGTCCCAAACATTTATTGCCCTCTCCCCATGTGTAGAACAAATTTTGAAGCTTATATTAGGTCATCTCGGACGGTTATGAACGGAGTCAGGATTTCCAGTTGTGATTTCAGCCATTGAAGTGTGTGCGAGTGTTCTTTCAATAACGCCTGGGACGTCATCGCTGCGTCAACCGGAGCATTGTCTCTGTCCACAGACCGAGTTGTGGTTTTGGTTTGCTGTTTTTGCTGTTTTAAAATTGGTGTACTTGGTGTTTTGAAAAAGGTTTTTGTGCCAGTGAGGGGGGCTGCAAGGAATGTGATGCGATAAATAATTCAAAATGTCGACAAAAACCCCAGAGTTGGCCTTTAAGGAACCAGACGACATGTTATTCAGCATTTGGTATCAGTCATTGCATAGTAGTTATTCAGCTCTCCAGAGCATTTGTGTCAAATGGCAATCTGTCATGAAAAATAATTTGTTCGAAATACTGTGGGTATACTGTTTGCCATCAAAGCCCACACATAGTACGAGGATATCTTTTCAGGATCTGAACTGGGCATCTTTATTATATCCAGTGTCCCCCCAAAATTTTCAAGTTTGAGGAGTGACTTCACTGCTCAGAATGATATGTAAGATCTCTACAAGTTGTGGGAACAACCAGAGAAGGCCGTGGAGAGTCACATAAAGAAATGCTTTTACTGAATAGATGCTCCTGGTCATGTCGTTTTTGCATGAAAATTTTTCCTCCGTTTTATGTACCAGAATGCCCTTGTCTTGTTTAATTTGCAGGTTCTTATGGCTGATCGCAGTGCTAAGATTGGCTCGTTCAAGATTTTCCATTAAATCTGTTTTAATGTGCTAAATGTGGCGCTTGAAAAATTGAGGTGCTTTGTCATGGTGAAGCTCTCCATTTGCACCCGTTTCTGTTTTTATCATCTTGTCATGTCCCAGTGCCATGTTTTTGAATATCGCACGCTAAACAGTACATTCATGTACCAAGGACTTAACTGGACTTTTGTCTTAGGCAATTGATGGGGATGCTAATTAACTGGCACGCTTTCTTGAGTGAGGCAGTCTCGGTGCTTGTCATTGACGGATGCCTGCACTGAATATAACAATTGTTTCCAGGGCACAAGGACGGTGGACACCGAGCTGGAAGCCCAGATTGAACAGTTACGGGACACGCAGGCCAAGTATTTACACGTTCTGCGCTTGGCACGCGCCCTCGCCTCACACTTTCACCAGGTTTGTACCTGCTTTCTCTGCCAAAGCTAGCCTTGTTAGAGCAATAAAAGTTCTTTTCGCAG